>NC_084807.1:9834844-10149028 GCF_963583255.1 Pyrus communis
TTTAGAACACAAAAACAACATTCCTTGCAACCTTAGGACATTGTCGTGTGTTTCCTTGTGTCTCCCTTCCTTGCCATGCAAGGAAGGGCTTTGTTCCCTATTTTAAACACTTAAAGCATTCATTTATCATATCATTCACTTATCATATCATTCACTTATTATAAGCATTCACTTATCATATCATTCACTTATCAAACCATTCACTTATCACTTCCATTCACTTATCACGTATCACTTCCATTCACTTATCACTCACCACATATCATTCATTTATCACTTAACATATCATTCATTTATCACTTAATACATCATTCACTTATCAGTTATCATACTCATAATCGTCTACACATTTCAACCATTTAAACATATGCATTTCAACTCACATGCATCATCATCATGCAACCAACCTTGCCACATGCTTTCCAAGCTTTCCCCCTTCATCATTAAGCCACATTCACTCCCATTTCTCTCCCCTTAACAGCCCTAAACCGTGCATAATTAAAGGACACCATTCAACACACACATGCACCAAAAGACAACATTGGCATGCATCACATGCATTTCCAACACTTCCCCCTTTGTGCCGTGCCTTCCCTTCCACTTTCCAACCACATTCTTTCAATTCCCACTTCATCATTACACCACCTAAGCCACATGCACTCCCATTCTTTAATTCAGCCACTTAATCATTCAACCACAAAACAATCACACAACACACCAACACACATGCATCCTGAAATTCTTTGCCGTGCAATCACATGCATTTCCCTTGACATTTTCAGCCATCACACTTCATCATTACACCACCATTCACTCTTTAACCCACACACACTTCACACAAACAACATTCACATGCATTCACATGCATTTCCAACACAAAACACACTCAAAACCGTGGCCACCTTTGCATTTCAGCATTCCCATTTGCATTTTCAGATTTCCAGCTTTCCAACCTAGCCACATTCACATGCATTCACTCATAATCATTCACCAAACTTGCAGCCACATTTCCACCCACCTCCTAGCTGTCATGTTCCCTCCATTACTCCTATAAATACCCTTGCATTCATTCATTCAATATCATCTCATTTCATACACAACACACCACAAACACACCACCAAACTTCCTTTGCCGTGGCTTCCCATCTCTCCCTTATAATCCAAACACCATTCCTCTTCCATTTCAATCATTCCCCAATCCATTCAACACACCAACAACATCCCTTAGACCTTATGCTACAATAAAGAGGAAGATAAGAGGGCCTAAACGTTCATACAATTCAAGTTTGAGTTGTTGGAATGTTTAGGTGTTTCTTTGATTTCAATGTTTAATTTTAATTCTCTTTGTTTTGTATGAGGAACTAAACCCCCCTTGGCTAGGGGGGGATTCGAAATATATGTTTATGCTTGCATTTTGATTTGATTAATTCTAATTGCGTTTCATAAGTTGTGGATTCAATTTGTTTAACTATTTGATTGATAACTTATTTATGTATGTTTATTAAGAGTGCACACTTAATTTTCATGCATGAATATGACGCTAGAATATAAGTGAGTTTCACCTAATCGTTATGAACTTATATTCACAAGTAGTGGAGGTTGCTTATAAACAATCGCGTTAAACGAATTCTTGGCATAAGTTTCATGCAATCATAGTAACGAATGCCTCGTCAACACTTATAATCTTCATAGAGCGTAATGATTCTTGCTTGTATCTCTATTATGCAATCATGTAGGGGACTTGTGGGGAATGTTTTGGGTTGTCGTATGCAATCATCCAATTCAATAACGTTAGGAAGATTTGAAGGTTAATTAGTGCATCACGGTTAACTTGGGGAGTTGAGAATTAATGATTTATTGAAACGCAATTGGAAATCATTTTATTATGCAAGTATAACATATGTGGAGATGAACCCCGTAGCTAACTTTCCATCCATTTGTTCTTTCTTTTCTTGTTTCTGTTTTCATGTTTAATTTAACTTGTTGTTCAATTATGTTAAACATGTGAAACTAATTTCTTTTTAGTTAGAGGCGAATTTGAAGCCATGGACATATGTTGGTTATGATTTGATTTACTCCAGTTATGAACTCATGAACTTTAGATGTGGTTTACTTTTCTGTTTTGATTAAGAACTTGTTTATGTATGTGGGTTGAGGGTCGACACTTAATTTGCATGCCTAAACTTGATGCTAGGATATAAGGGAATTTCACCTAATCGTTATGAACTTATATTCATGAGTAGTAAAAATCGCTAGTCACGATTGTGTTTAGTAAACCCTAGGCTGGATTAACATGCGTTTTCCATGGTTATGAATGCCTAGTCGATGTTTATGATTTCCGTTGAACTTAATGATCTTTGTTAAATGTCTCTATCATGCGTATTCCATGGTTAGGGACTTTGATTAGGAATGCTTTGGATTGTCGTATGCAATCATCCAATCCAATGAATCTAGGGAAATCTGAAAGTTAATTTAAGCGGACCTAATTAACTTGGAGCATTGTCATTCATCGTTTGTTGAAGTCATAACTGGGAGTCAAATTATATGCTTATGTTCATGTGTGGATAAGGAACCCTCTAACTAGTTTTTCATCATTCTATTTTATCAATTTCGTTTTTATAATCTGTTTCCAAGTTTCTGTTTTAGTTTAAATTCATCCAAAACCAATCCCCCATTTATTTTAAAGTGTTAGATTAGTTAGAAATACATTTATTTTGTGTTTTTACGTTTTTGAGTCAGTTTCCAAGTGATTTGCAATCCCTCCTAATCCCCGGTCCAGAACGATCCCTACTTATACATATACTACAATTTGACGAAAAGAGGGTTTAATTTGTGTGCATATAAATCTCGCATCAATTCACAAGTAGTGGAGGTTGCTTATAAACAATCGCGTTAAACGAATTCTTGGCATAAGTTTCATGCGTATTCCATAGTAACGAATGCCTCGTCGATGTTTATGATTTCCGTTGAACTTAATGATCTTTGTTGAATGTCTCTATCATGCGTATTCCATAGTTAGGGACTTTGATTAGGAATAATTTGGTTGTAATGCGTATTCCATTCAATCCAATGAATCTAGGGAAATCTGAAGGTTAATTTAAGCGGACCTAATTAACTTGGAGCATTGAGAATTCATGGTTTATTGAAATGCAATTGGAAATCGTTTTATTATGCAAGTGTAACATGTATGGAGATGAACCCCTTAGCTATTCTATCATCCATTCATTCCATTTCATCAATTTCATATTTACATTCTGTTTTAATTGCAATTTGTTCAATTAGTTTTAATTTCGTATAAACCTCAATCCCCCTTTACTTTAGTGTCCAATTTAGTTAGAAAGTATCTTAGTTTGTGTTTCTAAGTGTTTTGAATCAATTTATTAACCAATTTCGTCCAAAGTAGTCAAAGTGCTCAAAACTGCCCAGATTGTGGTTTTTAGGCAGATTTGAGTGTTTTGGTGCTGTTTTGAGTCTTTTAGTTTGTTTGAGTGTTTTAAAGTTTAGTTTTGCATTCTTTGAGTCTAGTATAGTGTTTTATATTGTGTTTTTACGTTTTTGAGTCAGTTTCCAAGTGATTTGCAATCCCTCCTAATCCCCGGTTAAGAACGATCCCTACTTATACATATACTACAATTTGACGAAAAGAGGGTTTAATTTGTGTGCGTATAAATCTCGCATCATCCTCCAACAAACGTAAAATACCTAGATGTAGACCTCCTGTCAATAACATTGTCAGTCCAATCTGCAGCAGTAAACCCCTTTTTTAGATGCCCATGTTTCCCATAAATTAGTCCTTTACCAGGTGCAGACTTCAGATATGCCAAAATTTCCATTACCGCAGCCATGTGATATTCACTAAGTGAGTGCATAAACTGACTTACAACACATACAACATATGAAATATTAGGATGAGTATGAGATAAATAAATTAATGTCCCTACAAGTCTTTGATATCTATCCTTATCAATAGAAACCTGATCTGGGTAAATACCCAAGTGATGTTTTTCTTCCATATGAGTATCCACATGTTTACACCCTAACATACTAGTCTCTTTCAATAAATCTAGCACACATTTTCGCTGCAATAAGAAAACACCTTTTGGTGAATGAGCTACCTCAACTCTAAGGAAGTATTTCAATTCTCCTATATCTTTCATCTCAAATTTAGATGCAAGATTTACCTGTAACTTCTGGATTTCTTTTGAATCATCCATATAATAATCATATCATCCACATAGATAATTAAACAAGTCAAAATGTTGCTAAGCTCATATTTATATATATTTTACATCAAATTCACTTGTATTTTCTTAGTTAGTTCCTTATATTTTTGAGTTATTTACTTTGTTTTTATGTTTTGTAGGATTTGTCAAGCAAAGAAAAGAAAAATAGCACAAATGGGATTTTAAGTAACAAATTCGTCAAAACTGCCTGTGCAGGTCAGCTGACTTTGGAAGAAATTTGCGAACCGCTCAGAATGAATTAGAGAATGAGCCTTATATGCTTGGAAAGCTACGGATGTCTATTTTCTGGATCATTTCGCGGATTGTTAATATCATTTTTCTAGAAGAAGTTATGGCCATTTTAATACTGAAAGGTTCCCAAGAGGCTGAACAGTTTGTAACTGATAAGAAAGCATTGAAAGCAATAAATCCAATAAACCTAGCAGCCAAAACTGATGCAATCAAGAACAAACCAGCTGACACCTATTCAAATATCATAGGAAATGGAATTAAAGATGAGGATTAAGAGGGAGTAATTGGCAAAGGCTACCCAAGGAGTTACAATTGTTTTACCATTTCCTCTCAATTATTGTCATCACTAAATGGCTATTAGTGGGTGAGTTAAGGTGAAGAAAATGATGCAGCAAGAATTGGTTTAAAAGTAGCGTTGGGGAAGGAAGGAAAAAAAAAGCCTCAGTCAATTTCTTTCGGTTCTATTTTCTCAAACTCATGTCTATCTGTTGTTTTAACTTAAGGATTGTGTAACTAAATTTTTAGTAGTTAGGGGCTGCTTGAAGCCTCAAATATGATTGCAAGTTTGTTATGACATTTCGTTTGAATTACTTTTATGAATGGATGAAAATTGGTTCACTACTTGTCTCATTGATGAATTCTTTATGTGTTTTCTACGGATGCATACTTAGTAAGCATATCTAGGATTTTAATGCTATGAATATGTGTGTGTCTGCCCTTGTCGAATGAGGACCTACATATGTTCTAGAGTAGTACGCGTTAATTGCGATTAACATGTGAATCAATTTCTAGGATAAGTAAGACAACGCCAGTACTTACGATGCTTTGTGATGACTCAAACTCTTTTCATTTTTAATGATTTCTATTTGTTAAATCTATGAACGCGCTATTCTAGGTTGCATGCTAGGGACTAAGTTAAGTTGAAAATGTCATTCTCTTAACATACCACACAAGAAAGAGTAATAGGTTGAGTTCTAACATTGAGCCAACTTGAGCATCTTCATCCAGAAATAAAAGGAATTTGAATGAAACATAACATGTTTGCATGATTATTTGGTGGTGGATAGCAATTCCCCTAACTCGTTTTTCTTAATTTGCGAACTACTTAAAATATGTTTTTGTCCTGTTTTTGTTCGATTTAATTTAAATAGCAAATCAACTCCAAAAATCCCAAAACTTTGTGTGAGTGTAGCTCTGTGTGTCTAGTGTCTGCATATAAAATTTTGTGGACTTTAGATAAGTGGAAGTTGGTGTAATAATTATTTTTCGGTGGCTGGTCAGTAGGGACAGTAGCCCAGTTTTTGTGACATTTTAAGTAGTAAGATAAAACAATCTTCTGCGGGAAAGACCCTTATTTTCATATGCTACAATTGACAAATTTTAGTGTTAATAAGGAAAATCAATAGGACATTTGTGTGCTACTTTATGGTGTCCTTTTAATCCTATTAAATGCCAAGCCTACGCTTTAGAAACATAGTGTGATCTAAATGACTTAGGTGACCCATATTTCTTTATTACTTGAGTAAACTTGTCAAACCAAGCATGCAATGATTTCTTGAGCCCACGCAATATGCACACTTCTGTATTATTGCTTTATCATATCCTTGAAAAGACCATATACACTTATTCCAAGTTCCCATGAAGGAACGCATTCTTCACATCAAACTATTTAAGAGGCTAATCCATAGTTGCATGCTAAGGAAATCAAAACACGTACCGTATTCATCTTTGTTACTGGAGAAAAGGTCTCTTGGTAATCTACACTATACATTCTAGTGTACCCATTAGCGACTAGCCTTGCTTTGTACCTTTCCACTGATTCATCAGCCTTGTACTTGATTGTAAACAACCAACGACAACCAACATATTTCTTCCCTTTTGGTAATTGCACTATCCCTCATGTTTTAATTTTCTATAAAATTGGCCTTTCTTCATCCATCCCTTGTATCCACATAGGGTCTCGTAGGGCTCTTCTACATGAGTTGGAATTTTGATTGATTCCATATGATTTACTAACGCCATATGTTCTAGTAAGCAGCACTTACATGATATATAATTAGTAATCAGATAGTTGACCTTCCCTTCTGGATAGAACCTGTCAGGCACATCACAATTTGCTGGCAATTTATAAGTACTCACACCAATATCAGGATTAGTTGTATTATCATTTAAAATACTTACTTCTTGGATATTCAGAGGAGATGGAATGTGCACTACAAGTTCAGAAAAAGAGAGGGATATTATCGATATACTAGGCAATTCGGCAGATTCTTGCTAAACTAGGCTGTATTGTTCAATATGGCACTACTTATCTAAGTGGTACTCTTCGGTAAGACCCAGCCGAACTTCTTTGATTTCTTTTGTTGTAACCTAGAGAAATGGGCTGTTTGGTTCAGTGGGAGCCTATCGAACTGAGTTATTGGTTTGGTAGGCTCATAGTGAACATCTAGGCAGATTTTCACAACTTCGGTTTCTCCCCCTAAAGTATATTCCAACCAACTTAGATCACCAATATCACTAATCTCCCCTAGTAATTTGAATTGGATACAGATAAAAAATGAAAGTATTAAGATTTCGAGAAGGTCACATCCATGGTTACAAATGTACGTTGACTAGCAAAACAATAACACTTGAATCCCTTCTAATGCAGGGAAAAACTAAGAAAGACATAGCGGAATGCACATGGGTCAAGCTTACTATGATGAGCTTTCTAAATGTGAACATAGACCACACAACCAAAGATTCGAGATGACAAAGTATTTGTAGAAACTACTGGAACATGTTGAGCAAGCTCCTGAAGTGGTGTTCGATAATTCAAAACCATGAAGTTATAACATAAATTGCATATACTACTACTTTAGGCCAGAAACTTTTAGGAGCAAATGCACCAATAAGCAAAACACGAGCTATCTCCAAGATATGGCAAGTCTTCCTTTCTGCAACCTATTTTGTTGTGGGGTATGTAGAGAGGTAGTTCATGAACAATCACATGATCTTGCAGAAACCAAGATAACTCAAAATTTATATACTCTTTGTTATTGTTTGAATGCAAAACTTTAATATAAGAGGAATACTAAGTTTTAACCATCTGATGAAATAGACGAAAAATTTCACAAATTTCACTTTTATTTTTCAATAGATACAACCACGTCATACTGGCGTAATCATCCACGATAGTAACAAACCACTTACTTCCCGAAGTACTACTAATAAGGGAAGGCCCCCACCCATCATAGTGTACTAGCACAAAGGGAAGACCTTTTATTCATACTTGGAGGGAATGAAGCACGATGACTTTTGGCTAAAATACATACTTCACACTTCAATTTTGAGTCTTCAATACCACTAAACAAATCAGATAACATATGCTTCAAATAACCAAACGATGCATGCAACAACAACACCTTCCGTAGATTACTATTACGCGATGCCCGACCCAAATTGACTCTTCTAGGAACCACGTTATCCACTTAATATAGCCATTCTCTGTTAGTGCCATGCCCAATGATTTCCTTTATCTTAATATCTTGAAGCAAGCAAAATAAAGGATACACTAATACAACACAATCCAATTGTTCCATGACTTGTGGTACATACAATAAGTGTGGGACAATGACGGAACCAATAAACAATTGTGTAAGGGAAGAGAGGATGTAAGACACAACGTTCCTGCTCTAACAATAGAAGAGGTAGTACTATTGGCAGTTGTCACACACTTTTTATGAGGACGTGTCATAGATTGAAACAATATTTTATCATACGTCATATGATCTGTTGCACCAAAACCCAATATCCAACCTGCATTCACCATTGTAATAACACATGACTGCATAACAATAACAACACATGGACCTATTTACAACAAAATACTCCTATACAACACTGAAATTGCCATACATGGTTAGATCTAGTAATTTCTTACACGACACATAAACGACACAGAACTAACGGATTTTTAGGTCAACACGATAAATAATTGGGTCGTTATTGGGTCACACGATAAGAACCCATTAATAATAGGTCTTTAACAAGTTTACACGAAGGTGACACGCAGATAACCGCTTTGACACGTTAAGGAAAAAGTTATTTTGATGAGTTTAATTTTTAAACTACTAAAAAAACAATAGTCATATTGTATAACAAATATGTATTATTGTATTATTATTCTATATAAATTTAAAAAAGTTAAGTTTTATTTACATATTTATTTATTTTTATAGTATACTATAGGCAAAAAGTGAGATAAAAAAAATTATAAAACACATTAAAAATAAAAATATCAAGTAATTTAAAACTATCAAATACATTAAAAATTATAATAATTAATGTACAAGTGCTGAAAAAGTGAAATAATATGCAAAAACTCGTGATCGCATCCTCTATGCTCTTTAAGTATGGGTACATCGTCGTTTGAATTTTTAAAACCATACAAACCCTCATAAATAGTATTTTTAAGGAGTTCAAAATAAATAAAATTCCTAAACATTAGTGTACAAGTCTACAAAATGTGAAAGCATATATACAAAAATGTAAGGTTCCTCAACTTAATTGAAACGCAACTGCCTTCGTTTTGCATATTCATGAACATTCGGTATTTTATAGTAATGTGCTTATGTTTTTCATGAGGCTCTTATTTTGGAGTATGTAATACTTGAGAGGCAAATGTTTTTTTATCTTTTTATGTTTTGAAGTAATCTTTATGTGACAATGTGGCATGCATATACTAATTTAGTATATTATGTTTTTTATTTTTTTTGGGTCAAATTAAGTTTTTCATTTTCATTATTTATTGATTTAAAATATTTTTTTTAATGGGTAGAGGGTTAGGTCATATTACATGATAATATTAACGGGTCGATTTCGGGTCGGGTCATATGACCTATTTACTTTAATGAGTTTTACACGATAGAACTCGTTAAGATATCAGGTATGTCATGAAAATGACACGAATGTCAGGTCTACACATGATACAACTCTTTTTCCAAAGCTCTTTTTCCAAAATGTTCTCTTTCCTAAAAAAAAAATCATTTATGACCATTATTTTTCTCAAAGTCCTAGTACACACTAGCAATAGAATCCGCGCGATGCCACAAGTTTAAAACTTTATTAAACATGTGAAAATATATTAAAATCTAATATATCCATATAAAAGGAGTATCAATTTACATCCTCATATTCAATAAGGAACAAAAGATAAGCATAAGTAGGATATATCACATATTAAAATTTGCCTACATCCAAACCAAAGTCTATTTGCATCCTTATGCGTAATAATGAACAAAAGATAGGTATTTGAAGAATACATTACATAGAAAAAGTTGTGGATTAAGTTGTTCATATAAGTACAATCACATAAAAATATATTCATTTTCCATGTCCCAACTCTTCACACTACCATTCAGTACTTCATACATTTTTCCTCAAGTAATATGCCTAAGATAAATACATTGATTAGGCTTCTGAATCATGGGACCATTTAACTGGCTTATAAAAGTGCTCATTTTTCATATGAGAAGGACAACCAGTTTAGAGTTTTGAAAGATAACTAAAAATTTCCATTCTCACCAAGAAAAAAGAGCTGAAGAAATACAGTTGGTTTTGAGGAGAGATGAAGTCTTTACCAACTAGCAAATGAAGTAAATCATGTTGTTCAATATTTGAGCTTCCAATTTAGTACACTTACATATTCAAATGCATTTGAAATAAATGAAAATTACAAAATTTGCCACTACAGCTGGCACCTACTTCAACTGACGCACCTTTTCTCATATTTTTTTATATTTTGGAATAGGTCAATCCTGGATTAATGCAATGTCTACTTTCTGATTCTGTTTTTAACACCTGGATTTAGATGTTGTATTGCAATGTTCGTTTCCTAGTTCCGTTTTTTCATCACTCACACGCCTTATACGCTATGCGACTCTTGATTTCTACGTTTGGATTCACAACGTCTGTTTCCTAATTCCGTTTTTTACACTTCGATTCAAACACTGCATTGTAGTGTCTATTTCTTAGTTTTGTTTTTTCATCACTCACAAGCCTCCTACGTTGCACGACTCTTGATTTTTACGTTTAGATTCAAACACTGCAATGCAATGTCTGTTTCCTGGTCCTATTTTTTTTTATATTTTGTTTCATACACTGCAGTGCATTGTCCATTTCCTGGTTATGTTTTTTATCATCAATCATGCACTTCACACCTCGTGGAAAACCAACTTGCACGTTCTAAAAATAATACCAAATTGGAAATATGTTAAAATTGATTTCAATATTCCATTCTCTCTTTCCCCCGCTTCTCTCTTGTTGGCAATTGAAGTACTTACGTTGTTAAAACTACGCAAATCGTAAACAAGAAATTCAAGGCCATTTGGTATTATGTTCCAAAATTTTAACTCAAAATTGTGATTGTTTTTAAATTTATGATTTCTTTGTACAACCCTTTCAATCCAAAAACTTGTTAGCTATGGACCTTTGGAATTCTGAAAAAAAACTCTTTCTCACATACATAAACACAAATAGTTGGTGGGCACACATTCTATTACAAGCAAGCAACAATAATAGGTCAAACTCCCCAACCTCTAATTATTTAACCCTTCAAACTCTTCCCCAGTCAGCCCTCAACTATGCCCCAATCTTCAAAGATATAACTTGGAAAACGTGTAGCAAAGCAAGTTAGCGAACCTCTAGGAGCCATCTCTGTAAAAGAATTTGAATTTGTGGCGCATCAGCGCAGCACAGGCTGCAACACCAATATTTTTTGGCAAATTCAGAAAACCAAAGGAGTAGTGGTGGTTGTATTACAGAGGAACCTAGCACAAAGAACCAACTTCACATGCAGAAAAGAGAGGTTTTTTTGGGAAAGAAGATAGATGTGTTTTTGGAGAGAATATCATGAACGTATTTTAATGGGGCAAAAAAAATAATTTTATTACTTGAATGGGCTTGAAACCCATGCAACATTCCTCATTGATGTGATATAAATAGCACACAAACTTAAACCCTTTTATTGTAGTTTTAGTATGAATAAGTAGGGATCGTTATAGGCCGGGGATTAGAAGGGATGCTAATCGACTCAATTTTAATATCTAAAACACTAAACTAGACTCAAAAATAGAAAACTAGACTCTAATGAATCAAAATAAACTAGAACGACTCAAAACATCACAAAACAAGCAAATTGACTCAAAACAGAAACTAAGGGTGATTTTGGACGAATTCTAACTTAACTTGACTCAAAATACTAATGAAAATATATTTAAACAGGTCCTAGCTAAGTAAACACGAAATATTAAAGGGGGGGGATTGGTTTTGGTTAATTTAAAACTTAAACAAACAAGTTACAGAAACTAAGTAAAAGGAACGAATTTGGAATGAATTGATGGGTGACAGGCTAGCTAGAGGGTTTTTCTCCACACATGACGCATATGCATACAAATCGATTTCCAATTATTATTCCAAATAACCATGAATGACAATGCCCTAAATTAATTGTGAACTGCACAAATTAACTCTCAGATTTCCCTAATTTCATTGAATTGGACTCAGCGACGCAATCAAATTATTCTTATCAAGTTCCCTATATGAACAACATGATAGAGATACATATCAAAGATCATTAAGTTCCTCGAGCATTAAGTGTTTCCTACTTCAAGTAGGAATCCTTCTTTGATTAGGAATCCTAACACCTTTAGGTCTTCAATTTCATCCATTCCTTTTGCTCCAAGCATATGCTATCCATTCCAAGTCCAATTTTGCTCCAAAAGGTCCAAAATGCACCTTCTTGCTACCTTTGCCAAATGAACCTATAAACACACGAAAGTAGCTTAAACTACTAAAATAACTATGAACTAACAACATAAATGTAAGAAAACAAGCTAACTAAGTCGCCTAAATATACTCCTATCAAATTCCCCCACACTTAACTTTTGCTAGTCCTAGAGCAAAACAAAACAAACAAAACACAATATATACCTTCCAACATTTACCTCAGGAATTTCCAATGAACATGACATATTAAAGAACACTACTCCCACAGATTTTAGCTCTCTTTACACTTGAGCAAACACTTAACCATAGTTACCACTTACTAGTTCACATTTAATCAATTAAAACAACATTTTGAATGTAGTAACATGCCTTAGAGAATTCCCTCAATTCCTCGCAAGATATACTCTCTATTTTCACACAGACTTTCTGACTACACTCCCTACACTAGGTATATGTGAGAAGATTGATGTAAAAATGTAGACTAACACTCACATATGTTATAACAAAGAAAGCATTTTCTGGAATTATTAATATGACATGTATATGATCTCATGAATGGAATGCTACTACTTAGAAGTGAGAACCAGGGATTCCATATGCTCATACCAATTTCAAACTCCACATATTGAGCACATAACATCAAGATAGGAGTCTAAGGGGTGAAGTGAGGCTAAGGTATTGGCTAAAGATAACACACAAATTAAACTCTCTTATTGACAATTGTACTAAAGATGTAAGTAGGGATCGTTCTAGGCTGGGGATTAGGAGGGATTGCTAATCTAATAAAACTGAGTCAAAGATACAAAAATATGCTTAAAAACACTTAAACAAACTCAAAGACTCTTAACTAAACTTACATGACTCAAAACAAACTCAAAAAACTCAAAACAACACAAAACAATCAAATAGACTCAAACTAGACTCTAGGACTTAATTTGGACGAAAATAGAATTGGTTTTGACTCAAAACACTTCAAAACACAATTTGGACAGATTCTAGCTATTTAGACACAACAAAGACAAGAGGATTGGGTTTTTGGACGAATTTAAAGTGAAAACAAGTAACTTAAAAACTCAAATAAAGTTTGGACGAATTTGGGGAAAAACTATGGATGATTAGCTAGCTAGAGGATTCTTTTCCACACTTGATACATTTGAACACAAATTGATTTCCAGTTGCTTTCTCAATTAACCATGAACCTCAACACCCCAGATTTACCGTGACATCACTAATTAACCCTCAGATTCTCCTTTAGTTATTGGATTGAATGACATCATGCGACAACTCAAAGCATTCTTCAAAAGTTCCCTACATGACATCATAATAGAGATACAATAAAAGATCATTATGTTTTATGAAAATCATAAGTATTGACAAAGCATTCGTAACTATGACATCATGATACTCATGCTAGGAATTTAACTTAACATGATTGTGAAAACAACCTTAACTACTAGTGAATATAAGTTTGTAACGATTATGTGAAACTCCCTTATATTCTAGCACCAAATTCAAGCATGCAAATTAAGTATGCATCCTTAATCAACATACAAGAATAAGTTATCCATCAAACGGTTAAGTAAATTGCATTCACAATTTATGGAAATCACAACTGGAATTAATCAATTCATATCGCAAATATAATCATGGTTTCAAAGTCTCCCCTAGCTAAAACAAGTTTAGCTCCTCATGTTCACAACAAAACAAAGAAAACTTAAATTAAACATTGAAAACAAAGATTGAATACACCTAGAAACGCTCCAACAATCCAAGCTTGAATGGCCAAAATGTCCAAGGCTTCTCCTCTCTTCTTTCTTCTTCTTTGCTGCGGCACAAGGGTGTTTGGGTATGAATTATGGTGATGGATGGATAGGTTGGATGGTGGTAGGGGGTGGATGATGGCTGAATGAACAGAGAGAATGAGAGAGCTATTTTGTGCGGCATATTGTGTATATATAGAGGGAGAAAGGTTAAGACATTAAGTAATTAATTTGGGAAGGTTTTAAGACTCCAAATCCTCCAGGAAAAGGGTAACAAATCATAATCCTAAGAGGAAAAGGGAAGGAAAAGGTGTGGCAGCACCTAGGGAGAAAGGGAAAGGTGTTTTATTGCAAGGAAAGGGGAAATAAGGGAATGTGGGGTGCGACACAACTTTGAGAAAAGGGCAAAGAAGATATATGGCAGATTTTGGACGAAAATGGTAAGGAGATATGCGGCAAGGACTAGGATAGTGCAAGGAACTTTGGTTTGTGTCCTAAAATGCATAGGAAACCTTCAATGTTGCTGGAACTTAGGGAAATCTAGGATTAGGAAAGGTCAAACCAAAATAGGAAACCTTGGCTTAACTTTCCTACTTCAAGTAGGAAACCTTCTTTGATTAGGAATCCTAACATCTTTAGGTCTTCAATTTCGTCCATTCATTTTGCTCCAAGCATATGTTATCCATTCCAAGTCCAATTTTGCTCCAAAAGGCTCCAAAATGCACCTTCTTGCTACCTTAGCCATATGAACCTATAAACACACGAAAATAGCTTAAAATACTAAAATAACTATGAACTAACAACATAAATGTAAGAAAACAAGCTAATCAAGTCGCCTAAATATGCTCCTATCAATCATAAGCATTGACAAGGCATTCGTAACTATGAAAAGCATGATACTCCTGCCATGGATTTACTTAACACAATCATGACTAGTGACTTCCACTACTTATAAATATAAGTTCATAACGATTAGGTGAAATTCCCTTATATTTTAGCATCAAATTTATGCATGCAAACTAAGTATGCATCCTTAATCAACATACAAGAATAAGTTATCAATTAAACAGATAAGTAAATTTACGAAACAATAATTGGATGAAATCAATTCATATCACATATATGTTCATGGCTTTGAATTCTCCTCTAGTCAAAATGAGTTTAGCTCCTCATGTTCACACTTAAACAAAGATAACTTAAATTAAGCATTGAAAACAAAATATAGAATACACCTAAGAATGTTCCAACAATCCAAACTTGAATGTCAAGGCACGGCTCCAAGGGTCCCCTCTCCTTTCTCCTTGCAAGGCGGCGGCACAAAGAGGTTTTTCTCTGAAATTGGGTTATTGTGTGAGATGGATGGGTGGTGTGAATTGTGGTGAGAGATGGATCATTGGTGCGGCAGAATGCATTTATTTAAAGAAAGAAACCCTAATTAATTTTGGAGAAGGATTTGCAATCCAAATCCACAAGGGAAAAGGCTAATTAAATTCAGAATCCAAGAGGGAAAGGGAAAGGAGATGCGGCTGAATCCTAGAGAGAAAGGGAAAGGGAGTGCATGGCAAGGCATGGGTATTCTAGAAGGAATAGGTGCGGCACCCTTGTAGAATTAGGATTAAGCCTTCTAGAAACATATATTTAAGTGTCCTAATATAATTAGGGATCCCCCTAGCAACTGGAACTTAAGTAGTGTAGGATTAGGATTGGCTAAGAGAAGATAAGGTATTTTGGCTCATGTTTCCTTCTTTCTTTGTTGAGCTCCAAATCTTCTTTGTCTTGAATTAATTCCTCCATGTCTTTAACATATTCTTAGCCTTTCTTGAACTTCAAATTCGTCTATCCACCTTGCTCCATTCATGTGCTATCAATTCCAAGCCCAAAACTGCTCTAAAATGCTCCAAATTGCCTTTTCTTGCCACTTTAGCCAATTGAACCTACAAACACACGAAAATAGCTTAAAACACTCAAATAAATATAAACTAACTGAATAAATACAAGGAAATAAGCTAACAAAGTCGCATAAATATGCTGCTATCAAATTCACCCACACTTAGCTTTTGCTAGTCCTTGAGCAAAACAAAACAAACAAAACACAACCTAGACCTTCCAACATTTGCCTCAGGGATTTTTAATGCAACATGACATGTTAAAAATCAGTACTCCCACAGATTTTTGCTCTCTTTACTCTTGAGTAAACACTTACCCGTAGTAACCACTCACTAGCTCGCATTGAATCAATTAAAACAACATTTTAAAAGTAGTAACATGCCTTAGAGAATTCCCTCAATTCCTCACCGGATATACTCTTTATTTTCACACAAATTTTCTGACTACACTCCCTACACTAAGTATATGTGAGAAGATTGATGTAAACATGTAGACTAGCACTAACATATGTTATAACAAAGAAAGCACTTTCTGGAATTATTAATATAAACATGTATATGATCTCATGAACGGAATGCCACTACTTAGAAGCGAGAACCAGGGATTCCATATATTGAAACTCATAACAATCAAGATAGAAGTCTAAGGGTTGTAATGGGACTAAGGTATTGGTTAACAAAGAAAGGTAAAGGATATGTTCATACCAATTTCAAACTCCATATATTGAAACACATAACAATCAAGATAGAAGTCTAAGGGTTGTAACGGGGCTAAGGTACTGGCTAACAAAGAAAGGTAAAGGATAAATAAGGGTTCTTAAAGCAATAGCAAGCAAAGTAATGAAATAAACACTTAGAATTCACTTTTGAATGCAGAAATCAACTTTAAACACCCATGGGAGATTCACACAACACTTAGGGCCAGATTCAGCTTTTGGACCCTTTCTTCAACAACCAATACTTGTGAGTTCATTCTCACTTATTTCTCAACTCTTTTTCTTTCTTTTTTTTCACGTTTTATTTATTTATTTTTTATTCTTTTCACATTTCTAACAAAAAACCTTCCCCACACTTGTTTTTCTGCATAATGTGGATCAAAAGGAATTCCCTCTAAGTCATGCTTCACTATCTTTTAAGAACAAGGGTATGGATAGTCCTATTCTAGGCTAGGTAAGGATAATATGGCTAACAAAGAAAATAGGCTAAATAAGGCTCAAAGGGGTTAAACCTACAATACATATGCAAAGGGTAAGGCTTTTTGGCTCTGGTTTAACTAAACAACTTCATCTTATTGTATGTTATGCAATCAATTTTATGCTTTGAATGAAACGGGCATGAGTTCTCGTATTTGGAACTATAATGATGAAAATGCATTCTAAGTAGCAACCAAGCAAAGAAATAATGAGATCATGCAATGACTTTAGAAAGAAATCACATATTAATAACTCTCCAAATAAAGTTTAGGCTCAAGTCTCTCAGGGTTGTAGCGTTAGTTTGAGTTTCTTCCTTCAAGCATGTTACAAAAACTGATTTTTTTTTTCTTTTTGTGATTATATGTGAATTCGTAAACGACAACTACAACTAAGCATAAACCAAAGAGCAAATCAAACTTCCATCCATGTTTGTAACTTTCTTTAACAGTCATGCAATTAAAAACTAAATCCTCATCATTATGTTGGAAGGTACCTTAAGACACAAACGACTCTAAAAACGACTCTTCTGGGTTTTTCAAAGCTTTTTCGAAATTTTATTCAAAATTTTTAGATTTTCTGTTATAGGACACATTAAAACACTTCAAAACATAATAAAAACAGTGAGTAACAACTTTTAGAAGTGATAGGTGATAAAATTCGAAAATAAATCATGAAAAGCATCTATTTACCCCCCCTCCCCCCCAATACACTTAAACCAAACATAGACTCATACACAAACAATCGAACAACACAACTAACAAACATGACAATTATGACAAAGTAAAAACAATAAAGAGTAGGGTTAAGGAACGCAAATCTGGTTGTGGAGTCAGAGATTCCTAGGTCTTCTTTATTTGAATGCATGGGTTGCCTCCCAAGAATCGCTTGCTTTAACGTCTTCCAGCCGGACGATACCTCCATTCAAGCTTCACTAGGGCCAACGGTATGGAGAGGTATATCCTCCATCACATGCTCCTCAAAATACTCATAGTAAGGCTTTAAACGGTGTCCGTTCACTTTGAATTCTTGTCCGGTCTTTAAACTTTGAATTTAGACTGCACCATAAGGAAAAACTTTAGTAACAATAAAATGACCAATCCATTTAGAATGTAACTTACCTGGAAACAATCGAAGGCGGGAGTTGAAAAGTAATACTTTCTGCCCATTTGAGAATGTCTTGCTACAAATCATCTTGTCATGGAATGCCTTCGTTTTCTCTTTGTAAATACGAGCGTTCTTATAGGCCTCATTCCTAATCTCTTCAAGCTCATTCAATTGAAGCTTCCTATGAAGTCCAGCCGCATCTATGTCCATATTGGGTGTTTTGACTGCCTAATGTGCTTTGTGTTCCAATTCCACGGGAAGATGGCATGGTTTCCCATAAATGAGCCGAAATGGAGACATCCCAATTGGTGTTTTTTAGGTTATACGATACCTCCACAATGCATCATCCAAACGCAAACTCCAATCCTTTCGAGTTGGCCCAACTGTCTTCTCCAAAATCTGCTTGATTTCTCGATTAGAAACCTCGGCTTACCCACTTGTTTGAGGATGATAAGGTGTTGAAACCTTATGTGTGATGTTATACTTCTTGAACAACGCCTTAATGGTTCGATTACAAAAATGGGAACCCCCATCACTTATAAGTACTCTTGGCATTTCAAATCTGACAAATATGTTAGTTTTGACAAAATTTGCAACCACTTTGGAATTATGAGTATGGGTGGCTTTTGCTTCCACCCATTTCGATACATAATCAACTGCAAGTAAAATATAATTAAAACCATGAGATGAAGGAAAATGACCCATGAAATCAATTCCCCAAACATAAAAAATTTTGACAGAGAAGATAGGATTTTGAGGTATGTGATCTTTTGCACCTATATTGCTCGTTCTTTGACAACGATCACAAGTCATACAAAAAGTTCTAGCATCCTTAAAGATAGTAGGCCAATAAAATCCACATTCTAAAACTTTAAGGGCTGTGCGTTGTGTGCCAAAATGACCCCCATATGCATAAGTGTGACAAAAAGTTAAAATTGATTTAAACTCAGAATCGTGCACACACCTACGAAGAATCTGATTAGAGCAATATTTCAACAAGTATGGGTCATCCCACACATAAAACCTTTATCACATTGGTGCTTATTTAGGGTGCTTAGAACTTGTTTAGTCACTAAATAATTCACCAATTCAGCATACCATGGTTTACTTACCTCAATGGTCAGCAATTACTTATCTGGGAACGTCTCTTGGATAGGTAGTGGCTCCTCATTGTGCACCAAATGGCTCAAGTGGTCAGCCACCACGTTTTCACTTCTTTTCTTTTCTTGAATTTCGATATCGAACTTTTGGAAGAGAAGCATCCAGCGAATTAGCCTTGGCTTGGCCTCTTTCTTTGTGAGTACGTACTTCAAGGCTGCATGATCAGAATAAATGATAACTTTAGTGCTAAGTAAATAAGAACGAAACTTATCTAAAGCAAACACAACAGCAAGGAGTTCTTTTTTAGTGGTGGAGTAGTTCAATTGAGCGTCATTCAAGGTCCAGGATGCATAATAAATAACATGTGGCTGCTTGTTCTTTCTTTGGCCTAAAACAGCTCCTATTGCATAATCAGAAACATCGCACATGAGCTCAAAAAGAAGACTCCAATCTGGTGTAACTATGATGAGGGTCGAAGTTAGCATCTCTTTGAGGTGATTAAAGGCCTTCTCACATGCTTCATCGAACACAAATGGCACATCCTTTTGTAGGAGTCGGCATAGGGGTGTGGAGATCTTCGAGAAATCTTTGATGAATCGTCTATAGAATCCTGCATGTCTAAGAAAAGGACGAACCTCTCTCACCGAAGTGGGAGAGGGTAAGTAGCGTACAAGATCTATTTTCAATTTATCAACCTCAATTCCCTTTTCTGAAATTATGTGACCCAAAACTATACCTTGTTTTACCATGAAGTGACATTTTTCCCAATTTAAAACAAGGTTAGTTTCAATGCATCGTTTCAAGATTAAAGTGAGATTAGCTAAGCAATCATCAAACAAATCACCAAAAACACTAAAATCATCCATGAAAACTTCAATAACCTTCTCAACAAAATCTGAAAAGATACTTACCATGCATCTTTGAAAGGTGGCTGGTGCATTACATAAACCAAAGGGCATTTGACGATAAGCAAAAGTACAAATGGACAAGTAAAAGTGGTATTTTCTTGATCATCTGGAGCTATAACAATCTGATTATATCCCGAATAACCATCAAGAAAACAATAAAAAGAATGACCAGCTAACCTTTCAAGCATTTGGTCAATGAACGGCAAAGGGAAATGATCTTTCCTTGTGGTGGTGTTGAGATTTCTATAATTAATGCAAACTCTCCAACCTGTTTGGATACAAGTGGGCACAAACTCATTTTCTTCATTCTTTACCACAGTGACTCCAAATTTCTTTGGAACAACTTGAACTGGTGAAACCCAACGACTATCCAAAATTGGATAAATCACTCCACAATCAAGAAGCTTGATAATCTCTTTCTTCACAACTTCCACCATTGTCCTCTAGAAGTATGTGATACATGCATGTTGTAGGACTTATCCCTTTAATATCGGGCAAGGTCCATCCAATGGCTGTTTTGTACTCATTCAACACCCGAACTAGTTTTTCCTCCTCCAATGCCATGAGCGAGGAAGAGATTATGACCAGCAAAGTCTCTTGGTCTCCTAAGAAAACATACTTCAAATGATTTGGTAATGGTTTAAGCTCGAGGGAGGGTGCCTGAATCACTGAGGGTAACAACTTATTAATGGAAACGGGAATTGGAATTGGGATTGGAGACTTACCAATATGTTGTGGCAAGGACTCAAGGGCAGCCACCATCTCCACTTCTTCACAATTGGGCACAACAAAGGAATCCTTATTCTTGCTGTAAATGTGCTTGGTTCCTACCTCTTCGTTTTTGAGTCCCATTCCTCTTATAATGGTTGTTTCAAGGGTATCCTCATTTAGGCCGTCAAGGTATTCCTGCACCAATGAATCAAATATATCAATAGAAGAACAAGAATGATTATTTTTAGGATACCTTGTGGCTCAGAAATATTGAAATCAATAATGTCGCCATCAAATTCCATTGTCAATGTCCCTTTGAACACATCAATCTTGGTACGAGTTGTTTTCATGAATGGTTTTCCAAGTAGGATCCACAATGGAGGAGAATGGGCCTAATCTTCCATGTTAAGCATATAAAAATCCGCTGGAAATATCAAGTGGTAAACTTGCACCAAAACATCTTCCAAAACTCCTGGATCTTTGCATTTAGGAGGCAAATTCCTTTGTAAAATTGCTGAAACATTCTCACTTACCCTTACCACTTCCTTGTTTGAAATCCTCTTCCTTGTTGTGCAAAGTTCCTTAAAAAATTTAGCATACTTTGGAACTTGCTTGATTGCATCAAGGAGCGGGATATTGACCTGCACCTTTCTAAACGTCTCAAGAATGTCCTTGTCACTCTCTTCTTTCTTAGATTGCATAAATCTGCGAGGGAAAGGCACATTTGGTGGCATAGGGTTAGAATTAACCAAACTTGGACCTAAACTACCTGTGTTGGACGGTTTAGGATCCCTAAGTGGTTGCGGAAAGGATTGTTCTAACCTTGTCGTGGCCTTGTCTTTCTCCTCTTCATCGTGTAATAGCTTTTCGTCCTCTTTTTTATTTGATTTGGACGTTTGTGGGTTGGTTCCAACTTCCTTGCCACTTCTTAACGTGATGGCCTTGGTGGTTTCAAATCCTCCCCTTGGATTCACAATGGTTAAACTAGGCAATTTGCCTTATTCTCTAAACTGTCCCATGAACTCCGCTACTTGCCCCATTTGCTTCTTCAATTCGTCCACCTCTTTAGCTTGATTTTGCATCTCTTTGGTTTGATTTTGTACTCCCTGCATCAAAGAGGTGAGTAATTGAATAACTTTATCATTATCCAAAAACATACCTGAACTTGGTTGGGCTGGAGGTGGTTGAGGTTGCATTGGTGCAAATGGCCTTTGGAATATCCCAGGGGGTGGCTGTCGAAATCCTCCTTGTTGTTGAGTTTGTTGAGGTTCTCTCCACTTCATGTTTGGGTGATCTCTCCATCCCGGATTGTAAGTGTTGATGTATGGATCATGCCTTGGTTGATTTTGGCCTTGATAACCCATGGCATTGGCACTTTCCCATCCCCCATTCTCTATCAATTGAGGACATTGATCATTGGAGTGTCTTTGCATAGTGCACACGCCACAAACACTTCCTCTTTGCACTTTGGATCCATCAATAACCTGTGACAGAAGAACAGTGAGAATAGCCAATTGAGATTGAATTTTGGAAATTGCACTTACTTCATTCATTTGTTGTTGCTGTGGGGGGTCTATTTGTCCAACTCTTTCGTATTGTTGTGCATTCAAGGCTTAATTGGCTATTAAGGTCTTGGCATCAATTGGTCTAAAGCACCTTTTGCCGAAGCATCTAACATTTGTCTCTCAATTGGAAGGAGTCATTCGTAGAAATATTGAATTAGTAGCTCTTCTTTCATTTGATGTTGAGGGTATGATGCAACTAGAGTCTTGAGACACTCATAATATGTTGGAAATGATTCTCCTTGGTTTTGTTGAATTCCACTAATCTTCTTCCTCAAAAGAATGACTCTCGAAGTTAGGAAAATTTTCTCTAAGAATGCTCTCTTCATGCTTTCCCAAGAGGTGACGGTTCCAGGTGCCAATTCGGATAACCAATCCTTAGCCTTTTCCAAAAGAGAGAATGGAAAAGCTTTCATCTTCAAAATGTTCTCATCTATGGTGATTGGGGTCATGCTTGAACATACCACTTCGAATTCCTGTAAGTGCTTGTTTGGATCTTCCATGGACAGCCCACGGTATTTGGGAATATGATGCAGCAAACTAGACTTCAAGTCGAACTCCTCGGTCTTGCCTTAAGCTGCCCTAGGCTATTGAATGCAGTACGACATTGTCTAATCCCGAGGCTGAAAGTTCCTTGATTGTTTGATTATCCACATCCATGAGTGGTTGTTCCTCTTCCTCTTCTTGTTCTTCTTCTTCAAACTCAGATTCAGAGCTAGAACTAGGTGGATTAGGTTCTGGCTCCTTCCTTTTTCTTCTCAAAGTTTGCTCAAAATCGTCGTCAAACTCCAAGATATGTGCACGAACAGGTTGAGAACTTCGAGTCATAAACTAGTACCTAAAATCAACAAAACAAAACAAAAATCAGAAACCAAAACTAAAAGACACAAACTGAAACAAAGAGGGATTGGTAATTTTGCTAATCCCCGGCAACGGTGCCAAAAATTTGATGTGATATAAAATAGCACACAAACTTAAACCTTTTTATTGTAGTTGTAGTATGAATAAGTAGGGATCGTTATAGGCTGGGGATTAGAAGGGATGCTAATTGACTCAATTTTAATATCTAAATCACTAAACTAGACTCAAAATCAAAAAACTAGACTCTAATGACTCAAAACAGCACAAAACAAGCAAATTGACTAAAAGCAGAAACTATTGGACGAATTCTAACTTAACTTGACTCAAAACACTAATGAAAATATATTTAAACAGGTCCTAGCTAAGTAAACACGAAATATTAAAGGGGGGGATTGGTTTTGACTAATTTAAAACTTAAACAAACAAGTTACAGAAACTAAGTAAAAGGAACCAATTTGGAATGAATTGATGGTTGATGGGCTAGCTAGAGGGTTCTTCTCCACACATGACACATATGCATACAAATCGATTTCCAATTATTATTCCAAATAACCATGAATGACAATGCTCCAAATTAATTGTGAACTGCACAAATTAACTCTCAGATTTCCCTAATTTCATTGAATTGGACTGAGCGACGCAATCAAATTATTCTTATCAAGTTCCCTATATGAACATCATGATAGAGATACATATCAAAGATCATTATGTTCTATGAAAATCATAAGCATTGACAAGGCATTCGTAATGATACTTCTGCCATGGATTTACTTAACACAATCATGACTAGTGACTTCCACTACTTATAAATATAAGTTCATAACGATTAGGTGAAATTCCCTTACATTTTAGCATCTAATTCATGCATGCAAACTCAGCATGCATCCTTAATCAACATACAAGAATAAGTTATCAATCAAACAGATAAGTAAATCACATTCATGTTTTACGAAACAATAATTGGATGAAATCAATTCATATCACATATATGTTCATGGCTTTGAATTCTCCTCTAGCCAAACAAGTTTAGCTCCTCACGTTGGCACTTAAACAAAGATAACTTAAATTAAACATTGAAAACAAAAGATAGAATACACCTAAGAACGTTCCAACAATCCAAACTTGAATGGCAGGGCACGGCTCCAAGGGTCTCCTCTCCTTTCTATTGGAAATGTGCCCTAAAACCAATCATATGATGATACTTTATGGACATTTCACATGTTAAACTAATCTAGTTCAATGTAAAGGGCAAAGATTATTGTTTGAGCCGTCTCATATAAATGTTATATGCTTAAACGATAAGTCCAAGGAATATGTGATTGGAAGAATGCGATCTAAAGAAGTTAGATTCATGAGACCATTCTTTCGTTGACGCATCCTAAACGTTCCTGATCATAGGATTGTCAATTGGGCATTGACAGTCCGTTAAGATCAGTACGTGCTATGTCTTCTCTCAGGGAGAGTGACTAGTCTCGAGTCATTGGTGTGTGTGACATCAAGACAAGTACGTAGGTGCTCAATAGAGAATGAGTTCACTGAACACGATCAACGAAGAGTTCTCATATTCATGTCACATGAGAACTCATGGTTGGGATAATGCAAATTAGTCTTTTGACCTGAGGCATCACAGTTGTCTTGTGGTTCGGTCATTAATCTTTGATTATGTCAAAGTCACTCCATCAGGAAGGTGTCCACGGCATCGTTGGGGTTAAGCCACTTAGCCATGGAGGCAAGTGAATGCGCAACAAGGGATCTCTAACCTTCAAACTGTTTGAGGGAGAATACTCTATGATATGATTTAGAATCTCTGGCCAGAGTATGAATGAGATTTAGGAATGTGTTCCAAATCACATTCAAGGTAATCATATAAGCACAAGACTCACATTGGATAGTAGACATGAATAAACTATCAAACCAAACAATGTGGTCAAGAGTATTGTATTAGAGAAAGACCGTATTGCATTTGTAATCCTAAAACTGAATAGGTTCTCCACCTCTTCTGATTAGCTTGGGTAACCATGACATGCTGCTAGGCGTCAACCATGGTTTGTGGAAGCCCTAAAAGTGTATTATCACTAACGGGAGAATTGAAAGTAAGTTTCAATTCACAATCGATTTGAAAGAGTTTGAATCGCCCACTGCCTCGCTAAAAGGAACCTAATGGATCGTACACCGTGTAAGGTAGAGATTGAAGATTCAACGGAGATGAGTAAGAATAATTAAATGGTTTAATTATTTATAGCAAGGATTAATTAATATGATTATTAATCAAACGAATAAGTTCGTTAAAAGACCACGGGATAGTTTTGGACCTTAAGGCCCAATGGGCTTCGAACGTCAAGTCCATTGACTTAAGTTGTATGACAACTTAATGAATAATGATTCACAAAGGCCCAAATAGCCCAATAAATCCCATATGGCCGGCCATTTAGAGGAGGGTAGTGAACTTGGCTTAATTGCAAGTTTGCCACTCCATTGTGAGGTGGTATAAAGACATCTTTATAGCCATTTCATCCTTAGGGTTTTCTTAGGAGTAAAGATGATAACAAAAACCTCCATTTGCTCTCAAAGAGGCCGGCCACCCTAGAGGAAAACATCTAGCAATCTTACTTCCTCTAGGTCACTCATTTCTTCTACAATATGCCTTGGTGTGGAGACTTAGAGGTTCTCAATTTTGGGAACTTGGAGAAACCTTTTCATCCATCCAAATCCATGGATCTAAGATGCAAGGAATGAAGGCCCTCTCTTTGGGTGATTAGCCTTTGCTTATGCAAAGAGGAATCTACAAAGGTATTGATTTCTCAACTCACTTTGTTTTGAGTTGAGTCTTGGTTCACCTATCTACTAGGCTTTGAAGTTCATGGGTTAAGTTTTGTTTTTGAGTGCATATAAACATGATTCCGCCTTTTAATTGTTAATTGCATGTTGTTGATGTTGCTCAAATGAACTTGTTTTTCACAAATATTGCTTCACTTTCTCCTTGCAAGGCTGCTGCACAAAGAGGTTTTTCTCTGAAATTGGGTTATTGTGTGAGATGGATGGGTGGTGCGAATTGTGGTGAGAGATGGATCATTGGTGCGGCATAATGCATTTATTTAAAGAAAGAAATCCTAATTAATTTTGGAGAAGGATTTGCAATCCAAATCCACAAGGAAAAAGGCTAATTAAATTCAAAATCCAAGAGGGAAAGGGAAAGGAGATGCGGCCGGATCCTAGAGAGAAAGGGAAAGGGAGCGCACGGCAAGGCATGGGTATTCTAGAAGGAATAGGTGCAGCACCCTTGTAGAATTAGGATTAAGCCTTCTAGAAACATATATTTAAGTGTCCTAATATAATTAGGGATCCCCCTAGCAACTGGAACTTAAGTAGTGTAGGATTAGGATTGGCTAAGACAAAATAAGGTATTTTGGCTCATGTTTCCTTCTTTCTTTGTTGAGCTCCAAATCTTCTTTGTCTTGAATTAATTCCTCCATGTCTTTAGCATATTCTTAGCCCTTCTTGAACTTCAAATTCATCCATCCACCTTGCTCCATTCATGTGTTATCCATTCCAATCCCAAAACTACTCTAAAATGCTCCAAATTGCCTTTTTTTGCCACTTTAGCCAATTGAACCTACAAACACACGAAAATAGCTTAAAACACTCAAATAAATATAAACTAACTGAATAAATGCAAGGAAATAAGGTAACAAAGTCGCATAAATATGCTCCTATTCTTCATTGACTTATGCCTAATTAACAAAAAAATTTCATTTACCATTGAGATACAGTTCATTGGTAAAGTTTTTATTGACTTTTTACTAAATTTCCTTAAAATGAGTTTTCTAATTGAATACACCTGAAATGTTTATATTTATTTAAAATTCTAATTAAATACACTCGGATTTCTAACAATTTTAATGAATTATCTTAAAATCTTGATTTAATACCCCTAAATTTATTACAAGAATTAAAATCCTTCAATATTTCAATTGAATACACACCCTAGATTGAATGAAAATGGCCTCACCCACCTTCTTCTCCAGGTAACCAAACTTGTAGAGTCAGTACCCTGAGCTCACTCCTCCTGCCTCCTCAGGAAACAAATTAAACTTCCCACCTCCCAACTCCCACGCACTTTCCCTCCACCCTCGACTCGTGTACACACACACACACACACACACACACACACACACACACACACACACACACACACACACATATATATGTCTCTCTCTTTCTCTCTCAAAATAGAGCACAGCCCGAACACAATCCTACTTTCACAAAGTAGCAACTGAAGAAGTGAACCAACACTGATTCCAACTCACCCGAGTTTGAGTTTTGGAGAAACCCCTCTTGCCATCAGCTAAGAGCAACTCCACTGGTGGAAGTAGCCCGATGGACGGATGAGATGACATGAGCCAATAGCCCCAGCAATGAAGTCTAGCCTATGCAGGCGATTGCCCAGGAAGGGGCCCGAGTGAGAGGCCCGGCTCGAATCGGTGGCCTGAGAGCTCGAGGTGGAGGTGATGCAACGCTGACGTCAGGGCGACGTCAGCCACGATTTAATTTTTTTTGCGTTAGGCGCGTGCATAACATGCACGAATGGGGGTGTGTCCCCGACAGGTTTTTAGGTGCTAGGGCCAGCGACGCTGACCTCAGTAATGCTACCGTTGGAGGCCATGTGGCACCTTCATGTCCGTTGGATTTCAACAGTTACTTTTTCTAGACCATTGGATTTCCAACAGTAAAAAATAAAAAAAAATCAAAATCAAAAAATCAAAAATCAAACCTTCATTCATTTCAGCTATTGGATTTAAGATCAACGGTTGACGTTATTCGCCTTTATAAATAATAAAAAAAAGAAATAACAGTAAAAAAATATGAAATTTTACCGTTGTGCCATGTGGCACAATCTAGAGGGTTGGATTTCAAATTTTTTTTTAATCCAATGGCAGAAATTAATTATGTGAATAAAAAAATTAATTAAAAATCCCAAAAAAAAAAAAAATTACAAATTAAAAAAAAAAATGATTTTACTTTTCTATAAATACCTTCTCATTATCTTCTATCTTACACCACAACTTCATATTTTCTCAAATACTTTTAAACATATTCCAATCTTTCTCTCAAAGTTTCAATCCAATTGGTTTCTAACAAAATGATTAATGATGCAGGTACAAATTGGATGCTTATTGAAGATGTTACATTATGTTCTAGCTGGGTTGAAGTTACTCATGATCCGATTACGGGTAATGAGATGCAATTGCGAGAAATGTGGATTCTTATTCATACCAATTATCTTGAGAAAATTGGTGGGAAAAGAACCAAAGAATTGATGTTCAGTCTTTGGAGAATACTCAGCCAATCGTTTAGTCTTTGGAGAGATGCCTTGGCACAAGCTCGTGCTAATCTTCGAAGTGGGGAAAATTTAGCAAATCAGGTAACAATATATTATTTATTTGTTTATACTATACACAAATTTACATTAGCCACTTTGATTATAATTATTTCTTCTCCTGCATTGTGTAGATACTTAAAGCACAAGCTTGGTATAATGTCAAAATCGAAAACAAAAATAAATCATTCACCCAGTGAGAATGTTGGAATATTGTCAAAGATTGTTCTAAATTTAGAGTTGTGCTTGTCGGTCCAAAAGTTGTCATGAACAGCACCCTTCTACACTCTACACCCGTTCATGACTCGCATGTTCATGAAACCAACACATAAGAAGTGCTGGAAATGCCCCTTGAACAAGCATCAAGGTCGACCCGTTATCCAATTAGGCCTTAAGGTAAGAAGGCTTCAAAGAGAAAAGGGAGTGCTTCCAAGAATGATTATGCAAAATATATGGAAGAACTTGCTTGCCAAGGTGAATTGACTTTGGTGAGAGAAATGGCTAAATTTGAGGCTAATAAGGCTAGAAATGAGGCAAAAAATGCAGATGCTGAGAAATTATTTCAAACCAATGAGAGAGAAAGAGAGCTACTTAGGCAAGAAAGGGAAGAGCATAAAGAAGAAAGAAGGGCTCAACAAGATCGTGACATTATGAAGAAGCCTGTAGAGGGGAAGTCACTGAATTCTAAATATTTTTGGAATTCGGAGAAAGTGGACGTGGTGCGAAGGAGGCGTGCAAGGGAAACGAGAGCAAGAGGAGATGATCCTTGATGTGTATTTAAACTAACCTAAATAATAGATTAATCTAAACCAAATTAAACTCGCAAGCGCACGAATTAGTTGTTGTAATATATGCAAATATGGGGTCGATCTCACAAGGATTGCTTTAACACCAATTTAACCGATTAATCACGCTAGACTTAATTAAACAAACAAAGGATATATTGAATTGAATAATTGATTAAAACTATAATTAACGAGAAAAAGAAAAGACAATTAATTAAAATAAACACACGACACAAGAAAGCCTAAGGTTATGAATCCACCAATAACAATCCTATTTACTTTTCCTAGAGCCAATTACTATCAAATTATCATGCCAATGTTAAAGGTTGTTCTTTCTAAGGTATGAATTAATCTGTGGTCAGACATCAACTCTTGTATCTCTACATGATAATTATATCCTATTGGTTAGGCATACAATTAAACACATAAAAACCCATTAAGTGTAGAAGAATCACGTCAACCAAGCAGGACTAGCTTGATATTGGTCATCGTCACTAGTTTGTCTACTCTTCTTAATCTTAGTTCCAATAAACCTAATTGATTGGTCATCCTCATAGATGTATCTATCTAGATGCAAAATTCCTAAAGGTGATCAGTCATTAGAAACCCGAATCTAGAATAAAATTCCCACAAAGATTAAGAATCTAACATGGCATATAATCGGATAATAATCAACAAAGTACTTCACAAATATTCATGTCATGACTTCATCATAAACCTTAGAAAATAACTTAGTTACACATAGAAATAAAAATAAAAGAAAGATAGAACTCGGAATCCATGGCAAAGCACGTCCCTTAGATCTTCTTCACAAATTGCGGAGATGGTGAATGGTAGTACGGTGTGGTGGTATGGGTTATGCGGGGGTGGATGGATGGATGGATGGATATCTTAAAGAGAGCTTAGGGCACTTATTTATACTAGAAAAACCCTAAAAGGTCTGGAAGAAAGTCTCCTAAAATAAAACAAACTCCTAAACACAAACTAGGAAAGAATCCTTCTTGACTTGGGAAACACGTCATCTGCCTTCCACCCCAGTTTTGGGGTTGATTTATCTTCTGGAAAATTCTGTAAAAATATGAGAAACGTAGCTTTATATCTTCTCTTTCCAGGCATATATCGCATGTCACTAGGAAAAATAGGGAAAGACTTCAAATCTTCATTCTCCTACAGCTGCGCAATTCTGACGGGAAAACCACTTCTGCGGAATTGATTTGTAAAACTGGAATGAATGGCTCCATGGAAAATTATTAAATTTGGATACAATGATCTTCAGCCTCTTAGCTTCTTTCTCCAATTGGCCTTGCATCAAAACTCCTCCGGAAAGTAGAATTATCACCAAAAACGTCCTAAGTGCACAGAATGGCTGAAACTGAGAAAAGGAAAGTAATAAGGCTCTTTTAAGATCAATTCCTTAACAAAACATAGGGATAATTACTATGAAAATATGATAAATAATGCACCTATCAATCCTAGCACCACAAATTGGTTAGGTGATGATTTTCCATTCATGAGGGACTAGGGAATTTGTTTTTAATCGGAGCCCATAATTTTCCAATCACTTTGGGTTGTAATTTCTTATTTATTGAATAGAGTACTTTATGTTATTTCCAATTTATTGAATTTAGTACTTTATTTAAACTAAGAGTATATTTATTTAATTTGGTAATTTATTTAAACTAAGAGAATCTTTATTGAAAGGACAAACACACCAAATAAAATTACATACACATACCAAATACAATTACAAACACACCAAATTATAAAAAATAAAAAAAAATAAAAAAAAATAAAAAAACTCACTGAATGAACTTAAGTTTCTTGAGCTTGTTTCAATTTTGCTCTATCAAGTCAATTTGCCGGGAATTGTGCATATATGGGTCCAAAAGTGTAGTATATCGTTGGATGAGCCTTTCATTGTAACGTCCATCCCATTGTAATAGCTCGTGTTTCACGGGTTATTCGGTGGCGTCATGAGCAGAATATATTTGTGTTTTGGAATTGTTCATCATGTTTGGCTCATATTTATCAACGACATCATAATTGTACTCATCTTCCACAATTATGTTGTGAAGAATGATGCACGTCATCATGATCAATTGAGGCGACTCTAAATCAAACATTTTGGCAGCACCATTGACAATCGCCCAACGAGCTTGGAGGATACCAAAATAACACTCCACATCCTTCCTACACCTCTCTTGACCAAAGTGTTTTTCCTTTGCACTTCGCAGACGTGGCACTGTTTTGATAAACGATGACCACATTGGGTAAATGTCGTTTGCTAGGTAGTATGGCTAGTGATACTTATGTCCATTGACCCAATACGAGACTCTTGGTGCTTTTCCTTGTAGGACATCATTGAACACTGGGGATTGGGCAAGGACATTAACGTCATTTTGAGCCCTCGGAACACCAAAAAAAGCGTGCCAAATCCATGTATCAAATGAAGCCACCGCCTCCAAAATGATACTTTTTGCTCCTTTTATGTCCCCATAAGCTCCTTGCCATGCACTTAGATAGTTTTTCCAGGTCCAATGCATACAGTTGATGCTTCCAATCAACCCAGGAAAACCTCGCATCTCGACCTTCTTCAGAATACTTTGCAAGTCCATCTCAGTAGGTTTCCGAAGGTACTTTACAGTGTAGATAGATTTGATTGCAGAGCAAAACCTCATTAGGGACTCAAGAATGGTTGATTTCCCCATCAGAGCTATCTCATCCACTTGGTCTGTAGATACTCCATATGCAAGCATCAACGAGGCAACAATAATTTTTTGCTCAGGAAGGAGACATGTAACACCAAAAGCATCCTTCTTTTGCACAAAGTAAGAATCATGATTGCAAATAGCAATCATGATTTGTTGAACCAATGTCCTTCCATTCTAAATCGACGTCTAAAGTACGTATCAGGGAATGCAATGTTACGGATGATGTGAAAATTAACTTGACACACAAATTAAACCCTATGGATGACAATTGTAGTATATGAGCAAATAGGGATCGTTCTAGACCGGGGATTAACTAGGGATGCTAATCAATGTGAAATTGACTCAAAAACGTAAAATAAAGTTTAAAACACTAAACTAGACTCAAAGAATGCGAAACTAAACGCTTAAAGCACTAAGACAAACCAAAAGACTCAAACATCACCCAAAACACTCAAAACTGCCTTAAAAACACTTTCTGGGCAGTTTTGAGCACTTCGGTGAATTTGGACGAATTTGTGTAATAACTTGAATCAAAACACTTAGAAACATAAACTAAGACACTTTCTAACTAAATTGGACAATAAAGTAAAGGGGGATTGAGTTTTGGACAAAATTAAACTAAATGCACAGATTCTAATTAAAACAGATTGTAAAAACGAAATTGATGAAATAGAATGATGAGAAACTAGTTAGAGGGTTCCTTATCCACACATGAACATATGCATATAATTTGATTCCCAGTTATGACTTCAACAAACGATAAATGACAAAGCTCCAAGTTAATTAGGTCCGCTTAAATTAACTTTCAGATTTCCCTAGATTCATTGGATTGAATGGGATACGCATTACAACCAAATTATTCCTAATCAAAGTCCCTAACTATGGAATACGCATGATAGAGACATTCAACAAAGATCATTAAGTTCAACGGAAATCATAAACATCGACTAGGCATTCATAACTATGGAATACGCATGTTAATCCAGCCTAGGGTTACTAAACACAATCGTGACTAGCGATTTTTACTACTCATGAATATAAGTTCATAACGATTAGGTGAAATTCCCTTATATCCTAGCATCAAGTTTAGGCATGCAAATTAAGTGTCGACCCTCAACCCACATACATAAACAAGTTCTTAATCAAAACAGAAAAGTAAACCACATCTAAAGTTCATGAATTCATAACTGGAGTAAATCAAATCATAACCAACATATGTCCATGGCTTCAAACTTTCCCCTAACTAATTAGGGGTTTAGCCACTCATGATTACAACAAACTTAGAGAGTAATAACAAAGTAAACATTGAAAACAAGAACGAAGAACACCTAAAAATCCCAACCTAAAAATCCCAACAACTCAATCTTGAATTGTATGAACGTTTAGGCCTCTTCTCCTCTAGTTGCTGCAACACAAGGGGTTTTGGTGAGTTTTGGGGGTTATGGATGATGTAGAATGATGTGTTTAGGGTAGGGATGGATGTAGGGGAAGGCAAGGAGTGTTTTTGGGCAGAAAATATGAAGAATGGTGAAGTATGGCAGTGTTAGAGAGAGGGAATGAATTTCTGGCGTGAATGAATGTGTATGAGAGATGATTTTCTGAATATGAAAGTGTGTGTGATTTGTGGCTGCAATGGATGCTTATTTATAGGTGAAAAAGAGGGAACATGACAGCTAGGAACTTGGTGGAAAGCTGAAAATGCATGTGCAATGTTTTGGGAGAAAATGGGAGTGCATGTGGCTGCAATGGATTAAAGGGTGAATGCATGTGCAATGATGAAGTGGGATGGCTGAAATTGTAAGGGGAATGCATGTGGGTGAATGTGTGGTTGCATGGTTGAATGATTAAAGGGTGCATGTGGCTGCAATGGATTAGGAATCCTTCAATTTCGTCCATTCCTTTTGCTCCAAACATAAGCTATCCATTCCAAGTCCAATTTTGCTCCAAAATGCATCTTTTTGCTTCCTTAGCCATATGAACCTAAAAACACACGAAAATGGCTTAAACTACTAAAACAACTATGAATTAACAATATAAATGCACGAAAACAAGCTAAGTAAGTCGCCTAAATATGCTCCTATCAAATTCCCCCACACTTAGCTTTTGCTCATCCTCGAGCAAAACAGAAAAACAAAACAAACAAAACGACACTAAACAAATAAAACACAACCTAAACCTTCCAACAATCGTCTCAGGGAGTTCCAATGCACATGACATGTTAAAAATCATTATTCCCATAGATTTTAGCCATCTTTACACTTAAGTACATTCTTACTCATAGTCACCACATACTAGTTCGCATTTAATCAATTAAAACACATTTCGAATGTAGTAACATGCCTTAGAGAATTTCCTCAATTCCTCACTAGAATGCACTCTATTTTCACACAGATTTTCTAGCTTCACACCCTACACTAGGTATATGTGAGAAGATTGATGTAAATATGAATTCTAACACTCACATATGTTATATCAAAGAAAGCATTTTCTGGAGTTAATAAGCATGTTTAGGTATGATCTCATGAATGGAATGCTACTACTTAGAAGCGAAAACCAGTGACACCATAAGCTCATACCAAGTTCAAACTCCACAAATTGAAACACATAACACTCAAGATAGAAGTCAAAGGGTTGTAACGGGGCTAGGGTATTGGCTAACAAAGAAGGGATATGGAAAACAAAGGTTCTTAAAGAAATAGCGAGCAAAGCATTTGAATCATCTTAGAATTCACTTTTGAATGAAAACTCAACTTTTGAACAAAAAGGGAGAACAAGCTCTTTTTTCTTTCTTTCTTTCTTTTCTTTTCTGTTTTTCTTTTTCATATGTTTTTCACAATTTTTTTTTTTCTTTTGACTCTCAAAACATACATAATCACTTAAGAACAAAACATTCTCTCCCCCACACTCATTTTCTTTCATAATGTACTCAAAAGGAATTCATTTAAGTCATGCTCACTATCTTTTAAGAACAAGGGTGTGGATTGTCCTAAACTAGGCTAGGTGAGGATAATGTGGGTTAACAAAGAATAAAGGCTAAACAAAGCTCAACGGGGGTAAAACTTACAACATATACGAAATATGGGAAGTGAGGCTATTTGGCTATGGTGGCAACTACACAACTTCATCTTGATATATGTTATGCAATTCAATGTCATGCTTTGAATGAAACGGATATAAGTTCTAGCATTTAGTTCTATCATGATACAATTGCATTCTAAGTAGCAACCAAGCAAGGAATAATGAGATCATGCAACAACTTTAGAAAATAAAGAATCACAGATTATAACTCTCCAAAGAAGGTAATGGCTCGAGTCTCACAGGGTTGTAGCGTTTGTTTGAGTTCCTTCCTTCAAGCATGTTACAAAAACTAATTTTTCTTTTATGATTGCATGTGAAGTCATACATTATAACCATAACCAATCATATACCAAGAGTAAATCAAAATTTTCTCTATGTTTATAACTCTTTTTAACAGTCATGCAATTACAAACCAAATCCTTATCATTGTGTTGGAAGGTACCCTAAGACACAAACACACAAAAACGACTCAAAACACTCTTTTTAGGCTTTTCAAAACATGTTTTTCAAATTTTTATGTGATTTTCGGAGTTATTAAATCAAAACATACTAAAACACTCTAAAACAACTTAAAAACACCTTAAAACAGCAAGGAACAACATTTGAAGTTATGGGTGATAAAATCCCACGAATTTGTATCAAAAACAGCTTGTTTACCCCCCCCCCCCCCCCCCACACTTAAACCAAACATTGTCCTCAATGTTTCAAATTTAGATTAACACAAAAACAATCAACTAACACAACTAGCAAACATAACACAAATGGCAAAGTAATAGCAATAAAGAGATAGGTTAGGGACGCAAATCTGGGTTTGGAGTGAAAGTTCCTTCTTCTCGTGTTTCAACACATGGGTTGCCTCCCAAGAAGCGCTTGCTTTAACGTCTTCCAGCCGGACGGTACCTCCGTTTAAGCTTGACTAGGCTCCACGGCATGGAGGGGTACCTCCTCCACGACATGCTCCTCAAACGTCTCGTAATAGGGCTTCAATCAATGCCCATTCACTTTGAATTCTTGCTGCGTCCTTGAACTTTTGATTTGCACTGCACCATGAGGGAAAACATTAGTGACAATAAAAGGACCAACCCATTTGGAACGCAATTTACCCGGAAACAACCGAAGGCGAGAATTGAACAACAACACTTTATGCCCAATAGAGAACGTCTTGGCACGAATCATCTTGTCATGGAATGCCTTCGTTTTCTCCTTGTAAATCCGGGCATTCTCATATGCTTCATTTCGGATTTCATCAAGCTCACACAATTGAAGCTTCCTATGTAAACCTGCGGCATCAAGGTCCATATTGAACGTTTTGACGGCCCAATGTGCACGATGCTCTAGTTCGACGGGAAGATGGCATGGCTTCCCATAGATGAGCCGAAAAGGTGACATCCCAATGGGGGTTTTGTAGGCAGTGCGATACGCCCACAATGCATCGTTTAAGCGCAAACTCCAATCCTTCCTTGTAGGCCCCACGGTCTTCTCAAGAATCTGCTTGATTTCCCTATTCGAAACCTCGGCTTGCCCGCTCGTTTGAGGATGATAAGGTGTGGCCACCTTATGCGTGACATTGTATTTCTTGAGCAACGCCTCGATGGTTCGATTACAAAAATGGGAACCTCCATCACTGATTAGCACTCGTGGCATTCCAAACCTTGCAAAAATGTTAGTTTTCACAAAATCTGCAACCACTCGAGAATCATTAGTTCGGGTGGCTTTTGCTTCCACCCATTTCGACACATAGTCCACAGTAAGCAATATATAAAGAAACCCATGTGACGAAGGAAAGGGACCCATAAAATCAATACCCCAAACATCAAAGGTTTCAACACTAAAAATGGGGGTTTGCGGCATTTGTTGTTTAGGACCAATATTGCCCGTTCTTTGGCATCTATCACAAGACATGCAAAATGTTCTAGCATCCCTAAAGATGGTAGGCCAATAGAAACCACATTCTAACACCTTAAGTGCTGTTCTTTGAGTGCCAAAGTGTCCCCCACAAGCATAAGTGTGACAAAAGGTTAGAATAGCATTAAACTCAGAATCGTGCACACACCTACGTATAACTTGGTCAGGGCAATATTTCCATAAATACGGGTCATCCCACACATAAAACCGTGCCTCTTTCTTCAATTTATCACATTGGTGTTTAAGTAATTCACTAGGAATATGTTTAGACACCAAATAATTCACCAAATCAGCATACCACGGTTCACTTACCTTGACGGACATCAGTTGCTCATCTGGGAATGTCTCTATGATAGGCACAGCATCCTCCTCATGCACCATACGGCTCAAGTGGTCAGCCACCACGTTTTCACTTCCCTTCTTGTCCCGGATTTCGATATCGAACTCTTGGAGAAGAAGCATCCAACGAATGAGTCGTGGTTTGGCCTCCTTCTTGGTGAACAAATACTTCAACGCTGCATGGTGATGCGAGATTTATACGCACACAAATTAAACCCTCTTTTTGTCGATTTGTAGTATAAGTATAAGTAGGGATCGTTCTGGACCGGGGATTAGGAGGGATTGCAAATCTCTTGGAAACTGACTCAAAAACGTAAAATAACAATATGAAATACTAACTTAGACTCAAAGAATGCAAAACTAAAAATAAGAAAGATTAAGACTAAGACTTAAACGAAATATGGGGGGATTGATTTTGGACGAATTTAAACTAAAATGGATAGATTGTAAAGAAAACAAATTGTAAATATGAAATTGACAGAAATGAATGGATGGTATGGCTAGCTAAGGGGTTCATCTCCATACATGTTACACTTGCATAATAAAATGGTTTCCAATTGCATTTCAATAAACCATGAATTCTCAACACCCCGGGTTAATTAGGTCCGCTTAAATTAACCGTCAAGTTTTCCTTAAGTTAATGAATTGGATGATTGCATACGACAACCCAAAGCATTCCTCACAAGTTCCCTACATGAATTGCATAATAGAGAAACAAGCAAGAATCATTAAGCATCATGAAAACTATAAGTGTTGACGAGGCATTCGTTACTATGATTGCATGAAACTTATGCCAAGAATTCGTTTAACACGATTGTTTATAAGCAACCTCCACTACTTGTGAATATAAGTTCATAACGATTAGGTGAAACTCACTTATATTCTAGCGTCATATTCATGCATGAAAATTAAGCGCGCATTCTTAATAAACATACATAAATAAGTTATCAATCAAACGGTTAAACAAATTGAATCCACAACTTATGAAACGCAATTAGAAGTAATCAAATCAAAATGCAAGCATAAACATATATTTCGAATCCCCCCCTAGCTAAAGGGGGGTTTAGTTCCTCATACAAAACAAAGAGAATTGAAATTAAACATTGAAATCAAAGAAACGCCTAAACATTCCAACAACTCAAACTTGAATTGTATGAACGTTTAGGCCCTCTTCTCTTCCTCTTTATTGTAGCATAAGGTCTAGGGATAATTGGTTTGGGGGATGGAAGTGTGGAATGGAAAAGGAATTATGGAAATAGGTGAGGAGTGGTGGAGAAAATGGTGCAGAAAATGGAGAGAAACTCACGGCTAGAGAAGGAATGGAGTGTTTGTGTTGTGGTATCTACAATGGAATGAGATATGAGATTATGGGAATGCAAGGGTATTTATAGGAGGAGTGGAGATGTATATGGCTATTTGTTTAAGGTGTTTGTGTGGAGGAATGATGGAGAATTGCATGTGGAATGGCTGCAATGATGAAGAATGAAAGCTGGAAAATAAAAGGGAAAGCTGGAAATCTGAAAATGCAAATGGGAATCCTGAAATGCAAAGGTGGCCATGGTTTTGATTGTGTTTTGTGTTGGAAATGCATGTGAATGCATGTGAATGTTGTTTGTGTGAAGTGTGTGTGGGTTAAAGAGTGAATGGTGGTGTAATGATGAAGTGTGATGGCTGAAAATGTCAAGGGAAATGCATGTGATTGCATGGCAAAGAATTGATTATGGATGCATGTGTTGAATGATTTCTTGGTGAGGGATGTGGAGTGGTTGAATGTGGTGCAATGATAATGTTTTGTGGCTGAATTGGTGGTGGAATTATGATGGGAGTGCATATGATTAAAGAGTGGGAGTGCATGTGGGTGAATGTGAAGGGAATGCATGTGTTGATGACTAGGTTAGTGGGTGGAAATCTGAAAATGGCATAAGGGAATGGGAGCTCACGGTTTTGAGTTGTTTGTTTGTGTGAAGTGTGTGTGAATGCATGTGAAGATGCTAATAAATAATGCATGTAGGGTTAGGAAATAAAATCATAACTTAAAGGGAGATGATTAAAGGGTGTTGAAAGGTTTGAAATGCATGTGTTGAATTGGTGGTTGAATGATGAAAGAATAAGTGAATGATTATGATAAGTGATAAGTGAATGATTATGATAAGTGTATGATATGTTAAGTGATAAATGAATGATATGTTAAGTGATAAATGAATGATATGTGGTGAGTGATAAGTGAATGGAAGTGATAAGTGATAAGTGAATGGAAGTGATAAGTGATAAGTGAATGGAAGTGATAAGTGATAAGTGAATGGAAGTGATAAGTGAATGATATGATAAATGAATGCTTTAAGTGTTTAAAATAGGGAACAAAGCCCTTCCTTGCATAGCAAGGAAGGGAGACACAAGGAAACACACGACAATGTCCTAAGGTTGCAAGGAATGTTGTTTTTGTGTTCTAAAATGCGTAGGAGTCTTCAATGATGCTTAAACATGAGGTCTTTTAGGATTTAACTTTCCTACTTCAAGTCTTTAATTTCGTCCATCCTCTTGGCTCCAAGCATATGATATCCATTCCAATCTCTAATTTGCTCCAAAAGGCATCCTTTTGCATACCTTGCCCTTAGAACCTGAAAACACACAAAAGAAGCATAAAGGACTAAAATAACTAGAGAAACATAACGTAAATGCACGAGAACAAGCCATTTAAGTCGCATGAATATGCTCCTATCAAATACCCCCACACTTATCTTTTGCTAGTCCTCGAGCAAAACAGAAAGAAAAAGAAAACAAAACCAAACGAAACAAAACAAGTAAAACACAACCTAAACCTTCCAACAACCGTCTTAGGGATTTCCAATGCACATGACACGTTAAAAATCATCATTCCCACAGATTTTAGTCATCTTCACACTTAAGTACATTCTTAATCGTAGTCACCATATACTAGTTCACAATTAAGCATTTAAAACCATGTTTTGAATGTAGTAACATGCCTTAGAGAAATTGCTCAAATCCTTACAAGATATGCACTCGTTTTTCACACAGATTTTCTGACTACACACCCTACACTAGTTATATGTGAGAAGATTGATGTAAACATGTAGACGAACACTCACATATGTTATAACAAGGAAAGCATTTTCTGGATTTACGATAATGACATGAATATGATCTCATGAATGGAATGCTACTACTTAGAATGAGAACCAGTGATTCCATAAGCTCATATCAATTTCAAACTCCACATTATTGAACACATAACGATCAAGATAGAAGTCAAAGGGGTGTAACGGGGCTAAAGGTGTTTGGCTAACAAAGAAGGTATATGGAAAACAAAGGTTCTTAAAGAAATAGCGAGCAAAGCATTTGAATTAACGTAGAATTCACTTTTGAATGAAAACTCAACTTTTGAACAACAAGGGGGAAAAAGCTCTTTTTTTTTTTTTTTTTTTTTTTTTTCTTTCTTTCTTTTCTCTTCTTTTCTGTTTTTCTTTTTCATATGTTTTTCACAAATTTTTTTTTTCTTCTTTTCTTTTGACTCTCAAAACATACAAACTTCAGAACAAACTTTTACTCCCCCACACTCATTTTCTTGCAAAATGTACTCAAAAGGAATTCATTTAAGTCATGCTCACTATCTTTTAAGAACAAGGGTACGGATGGTCCTAATCTAGGCTAGGTAAGGGGTGATATGGTTAGCAAAGAAAATAGGTTAAACGAGGCTCAACGGTGTTAAGACTTACAATATATACGAAATATGGGAAGTAAGGCTATTTGGCTATGGTGGCAACTACACAACTTCATCTTGATATATGTTATGCAACTCAATATCATGCTTTGAATGAAACGGATATAAGTTCTAGCATTTAGTTCTATCATGATACAATTGCATTCTAAGTAGCAACCAAGCAAGGAATAATGAGATCATTCAACAACTTTAGAAAACAAAGAATCACAGAAAATAACTCTCCAAAGAAGGTAATGGCTCGAGTCTCACAGGGTTGTAGCGTTTGTTTGAGTTCCTTCCTTCAAGCATGTTACAAAAACGAATTTTTCTTTTATGATTGCATGTGAAGTCATACATTATAACCATAACTAAGCATAAACCAAGAGTAAATCAAACTTTTCTCTATGTTTATAACTCTTTTTAACAGTCATGCAATTACAAACCAAATCCTTATCATTGTGTTGGAAGGTACCCTAAGACACAAACTCACAAAAACGACTCAAAACACTCTTTTTAGGCTTTTCAAAACAATTTTTCAAATTTTTATGTGCTTTTCGGAGTTATAAAAACAAAACATACTAAAACACTCTAAAACAACTTAAAAACACCTTAAAACAGCAAGGAACAACATTTGAAGTTATGGGTGATAAAATCCCACGAATTTGCATTAACAACATTAGTTACCCCCCCCACATTTAAATCAAACATTGTCCTCAATGTTTTAAGCATAGATTCACACAAAACATAAGTAATCACACAAACAACAACTAAACATACTAAACATGGCAGAATGTAATTAACAAAGAGAAGAGTTTAGGGACGCAAATCTGGTTATGGAGTGTAAATTCCATCTTCTCCTTGGTAATTGCATTGAGGCTTTTGATCTTTGTGATTCCACAGGCTTACTCTTGAACTGGTTTCTGCCCATCGTTGATTTTCCTTTGTGCTACTTCTTGAACTGGGCAGCAGGATGGTTCTTTTGGTCTCCCCCGAAGGTCTGAGCATACCCTTTTGGTCTGTTTCTTTGTTCAATCTTTCCAATTCGTATTGAAAAGGGTTGGAGGATAACTCAGCCTATGTTTGTCTCCACATGCTTCAATGTATCATTTTCACTTGCCTTACTCGCTCCCCTTTGCAGAAGTGGTCCCTTCTCCGGAAGTGTATCAACCGTTGAAGATGACTACTCGAGAGCAACGCTAGGTAAGCAATCAGGAATAGATTCCAGGCAGTTGGCTCCAGATCGGAAGATTGACTCCAAGTGCCGGCTGATTGCTTCTTTTACTTTGCCATGCGAGTAAGAACAAGGACAAAGAAAAAGACAGGGAAAGAGCATGATATGAGATACTTTTGCTTTTGACCTTGATGATATGAGATACCTTTGCTTTGAAGAAGCGGTGGATGAATCAGCACATGCTTCAATCCGCCGTTTCCTCCTGGGTCATATGTACTCCAGGCATCTGGTATCATCTTTGGGGAAGAAGAAAGAATTGAGTATTTTGAAAGGCCTTGCTGGGAGTGCGCCCTCAGAGGTGAGGGAGAGTTGGGCATTTTCTTCAGGTTTGCCCTGCCATAAAAGACGAAGGTCGACATATATAGAGATAATATCAAGTGGTGGTACTTTTTACCCTTGTCGACAAACGTTTTGATCCCGCAATTCCGGCTTTTTGAAATAGTGGCGCCTCTTCGATCTTTGAATACGCCTCTTCGATTTCTGAGCAGGCGCCCCTTCGATTTCTGAACGACGCCCCTTCGATTTCTGAACGACGCCCCTTCGCTTTCTGAACGACACGTGGTAGTGCAGATGCGGCTCCTTTTGACAAAGCTGCACGCGTCTTCTGAAAAGCCGAGGGAAAGCGTCGCCGAACTTTGCGCTTGTCGGCTAAAGATATGTAGTTGCGGTGATGGCCTCCACGTGTTGTCTGAAAAGAAGAAATCTTTTGACAAAGTTGAACGCGTCTTCTGAAAAGCCGAGGGAGCGTCGCCTAAATTACGCCGGAAAATCCGGCTCTTTGAATCGGTGGACGCGTCGTCTTGGCTTTTTATAGAGCTATCAATCACCCCAACACACACACTCTGAAGATTTCCCATTCCTGAAACTCGACTCCGGCCCTTTGTGAAATTTTAACTCCATCCACCCCTTCTCTTTGAACACTTTTGAAAAAAAATGGCAAACTCATCGAACCTTAGCTTAGATTTGAGTCTCAGCAGCGATCCGGTTGCGCCCCGTCAAGGTAATGTATGGCGCCCTTCTTTTTTATCTTCTAACGGTCCTCTTTCAGGTGAAGACTCTGTGATGCAGGACGCCACAACAGCTACAATAGTAGCTAAAAACCTCCTCACTCCAAAAGATAGTAGGCTGCTGTCAGGACGGTCCGATGAGTTGGCCGTTCAAGAGTCCCTCGCACTTAGTGTTCAGTGTGCGAGTTCTGTGTCCAACATGGGCCAACGCCTGCTTGCTCGGTCCCGCCAAGTGGAATCGTTGATGGCAGAGGTGGAAAGACTTAAGCAAGAGATCCAGCAGCTTAAGTACGAGAATAGAAGTTTGCATGTGCTTGCAAATAACTATTCGTCGGGGATGAAGAGGAAGCTTGATGAGCTGCAAGAATCTGAGGGTCGAATTCACAGTGACCGTCAAAGGCTTGCGTCTTATCTCCAGAGGCACCTTTTTCCTGGGTCATCCAGCGCTTGGCCAAGTATTGAGGCTTGGAATGCTCTAGCTCCGATGCCTCCCGCTCCGATGCCTTCCGCTTCGATGCCTCCCGCTTCTATGCCTCCCGCTTCTGCGCCTTCCGCTTCTGCGCCTCGTAGTGGGACTTCACGCAAACAACCTTTGTGAAGCTCCACCTTTCTCCATGTTTAGTATCTTTCTTTTTTTTTCTTTTTCTTTTTTTTTTTTTATTTTTTTATTAACATAAATAAAATCAAACGGCATGGAATTGGTCCTTGAATGGAAGGTGATAATTGAAGTGAACCGGCATTTGTTTGAATTCTAGTGTAGGTGCCTGATTCAAAAAAAATAGCAAGTTAGTATAAAATCTAATGGAATTTGGAAAAAAATACTTACTTGTTTTGTCCGACAAGAACTCAATGACAAATACCACTCCTTTGAAAGTTTCAGGGATATTGGACTTGGCCAGATTGCAAGTGATGGTTATTACTTGTCCAATGTCATCAAATTTAACTTCTTTGGATTTTGTGGTTTCAAGAACGTCCTCTTTGATGGATTCATGACATTCCCTACTTGTCACCTTTGGAAGGGCTTCCAAGATGTCTTTTTCACCTTCTTCTTCCTTGGAAGTCATGAATCTGCAAGGAATAGGGTTAAAAATAATGAAATTTGGAACAACCATACCTGTATTAGATGGCATAGGAGCAATAGGAGCCTCCGGTAAAGGTGTTTCCACCCTTTCCGTGGGTTGGGTGTATTCCTCTTCCTTGTGATTTGATTTTGATGGTTGAGGGTCCGTTCCAACCTCCTTGTCACTTCTCAACATGATAGCATTGGTGGTTTCAAATTCTCCCTTCTGATTTGCAATGGTTGAACTAGGGAGTTCTCCTTGGTCGCAAAATTGTCCTTCGAACTCCGCTATTTGCCCAATTTGCTTTTCCAGAGTAGTAAGTAATTGAAAAATCGTATCATTATCATTTGAATTACCTACATTACTTTGGGCAGGTTGTGGTGGCTGCATAGGCGTTGAATAGAACTCCTCATACGGCTGCCAATATCCTTCTTGTTGAGCCTCATTGTCTTGATTTTGTAAGCCCTGCACCAAACAAATTAATTCATCAAGCTTTTGGTTATAATTTATTGACGAACTTAAATTTGGTTGGGCATATTGAATATGAGGTTGTGGTGGCTGCCAATATCCTCCTTGTTGAGCATTTTGAGGTTCCCACCACATAGAGTTTGAATGATCACTCCAATCCGAATTGTAAGTATTGGAAAACACGTTATTCCTTGATTGAAGATTAAATATATCAACTCTTTGCATTTGGGACCTTTCCATGAGTTGTGACAAAAGAGAAGCATTATCAAGTGCCATCTTGTTCTTAACAAACAAAACACAAATAAAAAAAAAACAAAATCTAAAAGACAATACAGAAACAAACACTTCCATTCCTTGTCTTTGCCGTGAGTCCCCTTAGAATCCAAAACCATCTTTCCATTTCCATCACTCCTCACTCCATTCCACATTTCCATAATCCCCCAAACCTCACCTTAGACCTTGTGCTACAACAACGAGGAAGAGAAGAGGACCTAAACGTTCATACAATTCAAGTTTGAGTTGTTGGAATGTTTAGGTGATTCTTTGATTTCAATGTTTCATTTTAATTCTCTTTGTTTTGTACGTATAAGGAATGGAAGAGAAGAGTGCCTAAACGTTCATACAATTCAAGTTTGAGTTGTTGGAATGTTTAGGTGTTTCTTTGATTTCAACGTAATGAGGAACTAAAACCCCCTTTAGCTAGGGGGTGATTCGAAATAAATGTTTATGCTTGCATTTTGATTTGATTACTTCTAATTGCGTTTCATAAGTTGTGGTTCAATTTGTTTAACCGTTTGATTGATAACTTATTTATGTATGTTTATTAAGAATGCGCGCTTAATTTTCATGCATGAATATGACGCTAGAATATAAGTGAGTTTCACCTAATCGTTATGAACTTATATTCACAAGTAGTGGAGGTTGCTTATAAACAATCATGTTAAACGAATTCTTGGCATAAGTTTCATGCAATCATAGTAACGAATGCCTCGTCAACACTTATAGTTTTCATGATGCTTAATGATTCTTGCTTGTTTCTCTATTATGCAATTCATGTAGGGAACTTGTGAGGAATGCTTTGGGTTGTCGTATGCAATCATCCAATTCATTAACTTAAGGAAAACTTGACGGTTAATTTAAGCGGACCTAATTAACCCGGGGTGTTGAGAATTCATGGTTTATTGAAATGCAATTGGAAACCATTTTATTATGCAAGTGTAACATGTATGGAGATGAACCAAAATTTGATGCGAGATTTATACGCACACAAATTAAACCCTCTTTTTGTCGATTTGTAGTATAAGTATAAGTAGGGATCGTTCTGGACCGGGGATTAGGAGGGATTGCAAATCTCTTGGAAACTGACTCAAAAACGTAAAATAACAATATGAAATACTAACTTAGACTCAAAGAATGCAAAACTAAAAATAAGAAAGATTAAGACTAAGACTTAAACGAAATATGGGGGGATTGATTTTGGACGAATTTAAACTAAAATGGATAGATTGTAAAGAAAACAAATTGTAAATATGAAATTGACAGAAATGAATGGATGGTATGGCTAGCTAAGGGGTTCATCTCCATACATGTTACACTTGCATAATAAAATGGTTTCCAATTGCATTTCAATAAACCATGAATTCTCAACACCCCGGGTTAATTAGGTCCGCTTAAATTAACCGTCAAGTTTTCCTTAAGTTAATGAATTGGATGATTGCATACGACAACCCAAAGCATTCCTCACAAGTTCCCTACATGAATTGCATAATAGAGAAACAAGCAAGAATCATTAAGCATCATGAAAACTATAAGTGTTGACGAGGCATTCGTTACTATGATTGCATGAAACTTATGCCAAGAATTCGTTTAACACGATTGTTTATAAGCAACCTCCACTACTTGTGAATATAAGTTCATAACGATTAGGTGAAACTCACTTATATTCTAGCGTCATATTCATGCATGAAAATTAAGCGCGCATTCTTAATAAACATACATAAATAAGTTATCAATCAAACGGTTAAACAAATTGAATCCACAACTTATGAAACGCAATTAGAAGTAATCACATCAAAATGCAAGCATAAACATATATTTCGAATCCCCCCCTAGCTAAAGGGGGGTTTAGTTCCTCATACAAAACAAAGAGAATTGAAATTAAACATTGAAATCAAAGAAACGCCTAAACATTCCAACAACTCAAACTTGAATTGTATGAACGTTTAGGCCCTCTTCTCTTCCTCTTTATTGTAGCATAAGGTCTAGGGATAATTGGTTTGGGGGATGGAAGTGTGGAATGGAAAAGGAATTATGGAAATAGGTGAGGAGTGGTGGAGAAAATGGTGCAGAAAATGGAGAGAAACTCACGGCTAGAGAAGGAATGGAGTGTTTGTGTTGTGGTATCTACAATGGAATGAGATATGAGATTATGGGAATGCAAGGGTATTTATAGAAGGAGTGGAGATGTATATGGCTATTTGTTTAAGGTGTTTGTGTGGAGGAATGATGGAGAATTGCATGTGGAATGGCTGCAATGATGAAGAATGAAAGCTGGAAAATAAAAGGGAAAGCTGGAAATCTGAAAATGCAAATGGGAATCCTGAAATGCAAAGGTGGCCATGGTTTTGATTGTGTTTTGTGTTGGAAATGCATGTGAATGCATGTGAATGTTGTTTGTGTGAAGTGTGTGTGGGTTAAAGAGTGAATGGTGGTGTAATGATGAAGTGTGATGGCTGAAAATGTCAAGGGAAATGCATGTGATTGCATGGCAAAGAATTGATTATGGATGCATGTGTTGAATGATTTCTTGGTGAGGGATGTGGAGTGGTTGAATGTGGTGCAATGATAATGTTTTGTGGCTGAATTGGTGGTGGAATTATGATGGGAGTGCATATGATTAAAGAGTGGGAGTGCATGTGGGTGAATGTGAAGGGAATGCATGTGTTGATGACTAGGTTAGTGGGTGGAAATCTGAAAATGGCATAAGGGAATGGGAGCTCACGGTTTTGAGTTGTTTGTTTGTGTGAAGTGTGTGTGAATGCATGTGAAGATGCTAATAAATAATGCATGTAGGGTTAGGAAATAAAATCATAACTTAAAGGGAGATGATTAAAGGGTGTTGAAAGGTTTGAAATGCATGTGTTGAATTGGTGGTTGAATGATGAAAGAATAAGTGAATGATTATGATAAGTGATAAGTGAATGATTATGATAAGTGTATGATATGTTAAGTGATAAATGAATGATATGTTAAGTGATAAATGAATGATATGTGGTGAGTGATAAGTGAATGGAAGTGATAAGTGATAAGTGAATGGAAGTGATAAGTGATAAGTGAATGGAAGTGATAAGTGATAAGTGAATGGAAGTGATAAGTGATAAGTGAATGGAAGTGATAAGTGAATGATATGATAAATGAATGCTTTAAGTGTTTAAAATAGGGAACAAAGCCCTTCCTTGCATAGCAAGGAAGGGAGACACAAGGAAACACACGACAATGTCCTAAGGTTGCAAGGAATGTTGTTTTTGTGTTCTAAAATGCGTAGGAGTCTTCAATGATGCTTAAACATGAGGTCTTTTAGGATTTAACTTTCCTACTTCAAGTCTTTAATTTCGTCCATCCTCTTGGCTCCAAGCATATGATATCCATTCCAATCTCTAATTTGCTCCAAAAGGCATCCTTTTGCATACCTTGCCCTTAGAACCTGAAAACACACAAAAGAAGCATAAAGGACTAAAATAACTAGAGAAACATAACGTAAATGCACGAGAACAAGCCATTTAAGTCGCATGAATATGCTCCTATCACATGGTCAGTATAAATAATAACTTTAGTACCAAGCAAATAAGAACGGAATTTATCTAAAGCAAATACAACAGCAAGAAGTTCTTTTTCAGTGGTAGAATAATTCAATTGTGCATCATTTAAAGTCCGAGAGGCATAATAGATAACATGCGGCCTCTTTTCCTTCCTTTGCCCCAAAACAGCTCCTAATGCATAATCGGAAGCATCGCACATAAGCTCGAAAGGTAGGCTCCAATCCGGTGGAACAATGATGGGTGCCGTGGTCAACAACTCCTTAAGTAGGTTGAATGATGCCGTGCACTCCTTGGTGAATTCAAACGTCACGTCTTTTTGTAGGAGACGGCAAAGAGGTTGTGCAACCTTCGAGAAATCCTTGATAAACCTACGATAGAATCCTGCATGGCCAAGAAAAGAACGAACCTCTCTAACCGAAGTAGGAGAGGGTAAGTGACGTACAAGATCTATTTTAGACTTATCAACTTCAATTCCTTTTTCAGAGATGATATGACCCAAAACTATACCTTGTTTAACCATAAAATGACATTTTTCCCAATTCAAAACAAGGTTAGTTTCCATGCATCTTTTCAAGATTAAAGTGAGATTATGCAAACAAGCATCAAATGAGTCTCCAAACACACTAAAATCGTCCATAAATACTTCAATTATCTTTTCAACATAATCAGAGAAGATACTTACCATGCATCGTTGGAAAGCGGCCGGTGCATTGCATAAACCAAATGGCATACGACGATATGCAAAAGTACCAAATGGACAAGTAAAGGTGGTCTTTTCTTGATCATCCGGCGCTATGACAATTTGATTATATCCCGAATAACCATCAAGAAAGCAATAAAAAGAATGACCGGCTAACCTTTCAAGCATTTGATCGATGAATGGCAAAGGGAAGTGATCTTTCCTTGTTGCCGCATTTAGCTTCCTATAGTCAATGCACACCCTCCAACCGGTTTGAATGCGTGTAGGCACAAGTTCATCTTCTTCATTTTTCACCACCGTGACTCCGGACTTCTTGGGAACCACTTAGACCGGTGAAACCCAACAACTATCCGAGATGGGATAGATGACGCCACAATCAAGCAATTTGATGATTTCCTTCTTCACTACTTCCATCATTGGTGGGTTGAGTCGACGTTGGGCTTCCCTTGATGGTTTGGCGGCTTCTTCCATGAGAATTCGATGCATGCACGTGGTAGGACTTATACCTTTGATGTCGGCCAAAGTCCACCCTATGGCCGTTTTGTGCTCTTTGAGAACCCTCACCAACTTCTCCTCCTCTTGTGCCGTGAGTGATGAAGCTATAATGACGGGCAATGTGTCTTGCTCGCCCAAAAACACATACTTCAAGTGATTTGGCAACGGTTTGAGCTCAAGTGTAGGTGGTTGTTCTATAGAAGGAAGCAACTTATTAGTTGAAATTGGAATTGAAATTGGACTAGGGAACTTACCTTGGAGCCGTGGCAATGACTCTAGGGCTGCCACGGTCTCAATTACATCTTCATCAAAGGCCTTGGCATGGGTGTTCAATTGTGTGCCGTAGTTTGTTATGGTGACATCCATGTGATCCTTCATTTCTATGCCATTTGTAATGACCGTTTCAAGTGCATCGCCATGTAATTGATCAAAGTGTGCCTGCGCCAAAGAATCAAGAATATCAATAGAGAAACATGAGTGATCATTATTAGGAAATCTCATAGTTTCATAAATATTAAAATCAATCACTTCCCCATCGAATTCCATTGTTAAAGTGCCTTTAAACACGTCTATCTTAGTTCGGGCCGTCTTCATGAATGGCCTCCCAAGAAGAATCGGCAAGGATGGAGCATGGGTGGTTTCCTCCATTTCAAGGACATAGAAATCCACCGGGAAGATCAAATCATTCACCTGCACTAAGACATCTTCCAATACGCCCTTTGGATAGGCATTAGATCTATCGGCCAACTGAATAATCACACCATCATTTTTCAATTCACCAAGGTTCATTGAAGCATAAATAGAGTATGGCATGACGTTAATTGAAGCTCCTAAGTCTAACATAGCATGTTCGAACTTAGTTTGACCAATAATACAAGGGATTGTAAAGCTACCTGGATCTTTGCACTTTGGTGGTAACTTTCTTTGTAAAACAGCGGAAACATTCTCACTTACCCTTACTACCTCTTTATGTGACGCCCTCTTCCTTGTAGTGCACAATTCCTTCAAGAACTTAGCGTATTTGGGCACTTGCTTTATGGCATCTAGGAGCGAGATATTGACTTGAACTTTCCGAAAGGTCTCTAGAATGTCCTTCTCGGCTTCTTCCTTCTTTGATTGCCTAAACCTGCCAGGAAAGGGCACGTTTAGTGGAATAGAACTTGACAAAGTCAAGTTTGGACTTACCTTAGGCGTGTTGGACGGTTTTGGGACAATAGGGGGCTGCGGCAAAGTTTCTTTCACCCTTGCCGTGGCCTTTATTCCTTGTTCCTCCTCTTCTTGCAGCAACATGTCCTCTTCTTGACTTGTTTTGGACGGCCTTGAGGTGGTTCCGACCTCCTTACCACTTCTCAACATGATTGCCTTGGCAGATTCGAACCCTCCCTTTGGATTGACAATGGTTGAGCTAGGGAGCTTGCCTTTGTCTCGGAATTGTCCTACAAACTCCGCAATCTGCCCAATTTGTTTCTCCAAGTGATCCACCCTTTTGTCTTGGTTTTGCATGGCTTTGGTTTGATTCTCTTGCCCCTGAGACAAATTGGTAAGTAACTTAAGAAGTGTTTCATTGTCCAACGACGTACCTTGATTGTTTTGGGCAGGTTGTGCTTGGTTTGGATTGGGGCCGAATGGCTTGGTGTAGAACCCCGGGGGTTGTTGTCTAAAACCTCCTTGTTGGTGAGGTTGTTGAGGCTCCCTCCACTTGAAGTTTGGATGGTTTTTCCAACCTGGATTGTATGTGTTGGAATATGGATCATTCCTTGGTTGATTTTGGCTTGGAAATCCAATGGCGTTTGCACTCTCCCACCCACCATTCTCAATCAATTGAGGGCACTTTTCCGAAGGATGACCTTGAATAGAACATACGCCACATACAATTGGACTTTGGATCTTCATTCCTTCGGCCATCTGAGACACAAGAGAAGTAAGATTAGCTAATTGCGTTTGAAGGTCGGATTGAGAACTTACCTCATTCACTTGTTGCCGTGGGGGGTCCCTTTGCCCAAGTCCTTCATATTGTTGTGCATTTAGAGCACGGTTTGCAATTAGGGTCTTGGCTGCCATAGGAGTTTTGTCCACCAATGCACCTCCCGCCGAAGCATCGAGCATTTGCCTTTCAATGGGAAGAAGGCCCTCATAGAAATATTGAAGGAGAAGCTCCTCCTTCATTTGATGTTGAGGACATGATGCAACAAGGGCTTTAAAACGCTCGTAGTATGCCGGAAAAGATTCTCCTTGACTTTGTTGGATTCCGCTAATTTTCTTCCTCAAGAGAATGACTCTTGAAGTAGGGAAGAACTTCTCCAAGAACGCTCTCTTCATGCTCTCCCAAGAAGTAACGGTCCCGGGTGCCAATTCATAAAGCCAATCCTTAGCCTTTTCCACAAGAGAGAATGGAAAAGCTTTCATCTTCATAATATTCCCATCAACGTTAATGGGTGTCATGCTTGAGCATACAACTTCAAACTCCTTCAAATGCTTGTTTGGATCTTCCATGGACAGCCCATGATACTTCGGAATGTGGTGCAACAAGCTTGACTTCAACTCGAATTCATCGGTCTTGCCTTGGGCAGCCGCGGGGTATTGAATGCATAATGGTGCGGCATTGGCCAACCCCGAGGCCGAAAGCTCTTTAATGGTCCGATTGTCCGCTGCCATAACTTCTTCTTCCACACTTTCAAACTCAGATTCGGCCTCTGAACTTGAACTAGGTTCACTAGGTTCGGGATGCCTCCTCTTTCTTCTCAAATCACGTTCAAAATCGTCATTAAAGTCCAAGATATGTGCATGCACAGTTTGAGAACTCCGCGTCATGCACTAGTACCTAAACCAAGAAAACAACAAAAAATAAGATAAATAGGTAAATCACACTAAAAACACACGGCAAAAACACAAGGGATTAGCAATTTTGCTAATCCCTGGCAATGGCGCCAAAATTTGATGTGAAAATTAACTTGACACACAAATTAAACCCTATGGATGACAATTGTAGTATATGAGCAAATAGGGATCGTTCTAGACCGGGGATTAACTAGGGATGCTAATCAATGTGAAATTGACTCAAAAACGTAAAATAAAGTTTAAAACACTAAACTAGACTCAAAGAATGCGAAACTAAACGCTTAAAGCACTAAGACAAACCAAAAGACTCAAACATCACCAAAGTGCTCAAAACTGCCCAGAAAGTGTTTTTAAGGCAGTTTTGAGTGTTTTGGGTGATGTTTGAGTCTTTTGGTTTGTCTTAGTGCTTTAAGCGTTTAGTTTCGCATTCTTTGAGTCTAGTTTAGTGTTTTAAACTTTATTTTACGTTTTTGAGTCAATTTCACATTGATTAGCATCCCTAGTTAATCCCCGGTCTAGAACGATCCCTATTTGCTCATATACTACAATTGTCATCCATAGGGTTTAATTTGTGTGTCAAGTTAATTTTCACATCAACGGACAAAATAATCGTCCAAAAGATCCTTACCTTATCTTTACTTGCATCTATCAATATTTGCGGAACGGCTGAACCTACAGATCTGAGCCACAGCTTGGATGACTCGACGGGAATGTGAGGCTCTTTGGCTTTTTGCTTCATCATCTCTCTTTCTACGCTCCTCATCCTCTTCTTCTTCCATCTCATTTTGGGCCACCTAGAGATTAAACATTTCTTCCCCTTGTTTAAACAATTCTTTCTCTTACTCCTCGATTTCCCATAACATCTTTGAAGAAGAAGACATTGTTAGAAGGAAGCAGAAACTATGAATAATGATAGAGATTTTGATTTTGGTGTGTGATTTCTTAGGATGGATGGTGAGTTTATATGGAGGAAAAAGAAAGGATTAGGTTGCAGATAATGCCACGTGGCATGCCGTCATTCATTAAAAATCTAATCGAAATCTTTCTTCAAAGATTGTAAACAGATTGTGACATGTGGTGCGACGTGATTGGTTAAAAATATTATCGAAAATCTATCCTCAACGATTCTAAAAAGGTAACGACGCGTGACACAACGACACTGGATAAAAATCTTATCGAAATTTATCACTAATAATTGTCTTTTCAGATAATGACACGTGGCGCAATGAGAACGATTAGAAATCTTATTCGAAATTACAAATAAAATTATTTTGTATTATTTTATAAAATAAAAATTACTAATATTTTATTACCTATTGCCATGACTATTCAGTTTAGAGGTGGAGATGCAAAAGACAGATACTGTTCATTAAAGGCAGTTACTAGTGGTAGCCCTAGGGGCCTTCGCAATGCAGGAGTTACTCTAAATAGCAACTCTTAAATGGGTGATAATGTCATTCACCTAGGTCTAGTAGCAAGCTGAGGCCCACATAAGTTTTCTCCTTCTTCTCTTGCATTTATTTTTTTATTTTTTTTTATTTTTTTATTTTTTTGGGTATTCGACAATTAGTCAAAGCATATCATGCTTATTATGGCAAAAACTCCATATCCAACATACTTAAAATAACAACAAAGTATCCATGATCAAAATTATGAGAAATTATGAAATGTACCTATATAAAAACACCTCTTTACTTTTAAATTGTTTGTTAAATTTTTATATACTTATAACAATTTTTTGTTTTTGTTTTTTTGTTTTTTTTTTTTTTTTTTGCTTTTTTTTTTTTGTTGGTAAGTTCCACACATATCACCATATATGTTATTGAAATTATGGGTCTCATCTGTGTTACATTTATCGATTTTGAAATTGAGGGACAAAAATAAAGATAAGCCGATTTCAAGGATCATTCGTTATAAAATCCCAAAATAGAATGCAGCTATACTATGACAGTTTATTTTGTATCATATATAGATACATCAATTAGGCACGCCAAGTTACGGTACTTGTTTTAAACTTATCACATGTCGGCTTGTGTTTTGACGTTCCCCACGGCACTTGATAGGGTTATATGTTTAGTAATAAAAGAACCAGTCTGCGTGCTCATCTTTATGACTATCTATTCTAGATCAACGTATAATTTTGAGCATCTCAGAATAAAAAGAGTATAACTTTTGAGCAGATGCTTTAACTAAGAACACATACAGGTAGACCCTTAAAGAGAAAATATGGTCTTAAAGAGAAAATATGGGCCCTTTCTTCATCGCAAAGTGTTCACATGAGAAATGAAGAAAGACCAAAAAGCAACCAATCCCTCACTCTCACTCTCTCAAACCATCACCACCAAACTACAAAACAAAAACCATACAAAAGGAAAGTGATACCAAAACGATAAAAAAAAGCGAGGAAAAAAAATGGTCATGAACAACCTTCACTTACACTACTCTACACAGAAAACAATCTTAGCCCAGAGAATAATAATCTCCTCTATTTTCTTTCTCTTTTCTACACTAATCACTATCCATGGCTACCCAATCAAATCCCGCATCTTCATCTATGCAGGCTGCTCCCAAGAAAAATACCAACTAAACTCACCCTTTGAAGCCAACCTCAACTCTTTCCTATCATCAGTTGTCAGCTCATCCTCTCAAGTTTCTTACAACAATTTTGCAGTCGGAAATGGAAGCTCAACACCAGATGGAAGCTCAACACCAGAAGGATCCATCTACGGTTTGTACCAGTGCCGAGGTGACTTAAAGATTTTCGACTGCTCAAAATGCATCGTAAGCGCAGTGAATCAAATCACTTTGGTATGTCCCTACTCGTATGGGGCTTCCCTGCAGTTAGACGGATGCCTTGTAAGATATGAGCATGTTGATTTCTTGGGGAAGCTTGATACAAGCCTAAGGTATAGAAAATGCAGTAAAAGTGGTGTGAAAGATGATGTTGAATTCTTTCGGCGAAGGGATGATGTGCTTGCTGACTTGCAAGGGGCAAATGGTTTTAGGGTTACTAGCTCTGGTTTGGTTGAAGGGTTTGCTCAGTGTTTGGGCGATTTGACCCAAAACGACTGCTCTTCTTGCATTGCTGATGCTGTTGGAAAGCTGAAGAGTTTATGTGGATCAGCAGCAGCTGTTGATGTGTTCTTGGCTCAGTGTTATGCTCGGTATTGGGCGTCTGGTTACTATAAAGCCTCAGGTACAATTACACTCATCTTCTCTATAGTGGCAGCATTGAAAGCAAAACCATGATAAAATCAGATTAAGTTTGTCCTTTGGATCATAAATTAAGAATGATGTCATAGAGAATAGGAAATTATCTACGCTTTTTAGCCAAAATAGTCCCTAAGATTGACATAACTTCTCACTTTGATCTTTGACATTGAAAATCGATAGAAGTTATCCCTAAGTTTGTCCACCATTAATCATTTTGGTCATTATGTAGAAAATCTTTGTTAATTGGAAAAAGCAAGTGAATGAGTTGATTGGACAAAAATACCCTCAATTTAAAAGAGATTTTTCATAGAAGGACAAAAACGATTGACGGTGGACAAACGGGACCAATTGTACCGATTTTAATATTAAGGACCAAATGAATTGTTATGGTAATCTTACCATTGTGGCTAACTTAATTTGTTAGATAAGTTTTTGAAATTAAGATAGTTCAATTATTAGGGCCAAAATGTTATTTAATTAAAATAACATGTTGACCACTTTAATTATTGAAAGCAAAACAGGAAAAATTCATAAAGCCAAGGTCAATAAAGTAAAAAGGTCAAAGCATTAAACGGGGTAGTAGTAGTAGTTTCTTGCTAGCTTATAGTTGACAATATATCATTTTCTGATTTGCTTTACCAATTTGCTAGCTTATAGTTGATTATAAGCTTTGATGGACTGATCAAAATGTGTTGCTCTGTTCTTTTAAGTAGCAAAGAAGGAAAAGTCCACATATTCCACACTCACTGATTTCTATATATATATATATATATATATATATATATATATATCCCCGTGTTTTCTTCGATTAAGATTATTAGTGAATTGCTTAAAGCTACATTTTGTTGAGAATGAGCGCTTCAAAAATGCTATTTAGACTGCTTTAAAATAAGATTATGTGTGACTTATTGACACGTGTATTATTCATTTTTAGTGTTATTATGAATGCACTCAGGTCGAAACATTATATAAGGTAAAATTAGATGTTAATATGTTCTGCTCAAATTGTTTTTAAGAGAGGCTGAGTAGCAATTCTCGAGTTAGAAATTACGCATTTATTAAGTAAAAAGAGAGTATTGAAAAGTCGTAATCACTCTTATATATGTGGTGGTGGCAGCTTCGCTTATCTTCAATCAAATGTTTACGTATTATGGATCAATACTACTATTCCTCTCACTTTTTCTTTCCATGTTTGTTAGATTTCTCTAACGAAGACAATGCGGGAAAGACAGTGGCCATTATTGTTGGGGCAGTAGCAGGTTTAGCTATTCTAATTGTTCTTCTCTCAATTTGCAGGAAAACGATGGGTAAATAAAATACAAATATTCTCCCTCCACTTTAGTAATTAATTGTGTGTGTGTATATTATCATTAATCAATCATTGATTATGGGAATTAATCATGCTTACAGGTTAGTTAATTAAGGGGATGGAGAGATCTCTCTGGCACTTTCCTTGAAGATATGGAGAATGCATAATCATTATGATGGAAGACCACAAATTGGTATTGGCTTTAATATTCTTGTGAAAGCTTTATGCCCTCAACTTTTTTTCTCTTTTAATACGAAATAGTATTCTTCAAAAGAAGGTGGTGTTATCCTGTAGCATAAAGGAGCTAGCACTCAAATTTCCATCAACTTCGAAAGGGCTGCTGATTCCGTTTAGCTTTATGCTGTCGAACAAAAACCCACATCACTTTATTTTTGGTATTTAAGCAACTTTTCTTTTTGTAAACGGCAAACCCATCATCTCTTTGCTTTTTCTTTTGGTGGCCGAAGTTCTCTAAAATGTGTCTTCGTGTGTACTTTTCTTTTTCCTTTTATAGTTTTTGACTAACCTCACCGTCATGGGAACTTTCAATTAATAATCGAACTCGAAATATAACTTCTTTTCTGAAGAACAACTCATTAAAAAGAGAAATTATAAATACAACTGTTTCCAGAACTATATGTGAAAGAGCAGAAGAGGCAAAACTTGGGGTACAATAATCTCAAATATGACAATCCGAGATCCAGATACCCTAACAGGCAAAAGTATCAATCACAAAGTTAAGTCTTTCTGAAAATGTGGTTCCACTTGATGCTACTAAATTTGGGGGCCAGCCACTTGATATCTTCATTGATATGAACAAGGTTCAATGGGATCGAACATAGACCTTAAACTGCATGAATGACTGGAGTCGCCTTCCACCATAATATTCAAAATTTCTTTCCTTAGAGCATACAAAAGCCCCACTCTTAAACCCCTCGCTTCCACTTCCGAGATACTAGCCCCATCAAAGTTAATAGCACCACCACTAATAAGATGTCCAATGTCATTTCGGATAGCAAAACCAGTTGTTGCCTTGTCCAGAGCTACCAAACCATCAAAATTTAATTTGACGTAGCCATGATCAGAGGATGTCACTTAATTATCGTGGAGTTATCACAAGTACTTTTATTACACTTAGCATAAATTTAATTTGACGTAGCCATGATCAGAGGATGTCACTTAATTATCGTGGAGTTATCACAAGTACTTTTATTACACTTCTTAGTGTGAAGAAAGAATATTACGAGAAAGAATTGTCTCGAATGAATGATTTCATTGATCTGAATAATACAATATATACAGGAGCATTCTCCTAATAAATCTCAAATCTAACAAGAAAAGGAATTACAAATTAAATACAAATCTTTTCCTAAACAATCTCGGAGAATCCTAGATTTGGTGAATATCTTTTCCAATACTCCTCTTCAAGTTGGAGAGTGAATATCATTCACACCCAACTTGCAAACAAGAGGAATAAATGTTTCTTTTCCCTAAGCTTTAGTAAGCACATCGGCTAATTGAAATGAAGAACAAACATGCCTTGTTGCAACAACCCCTTCTCGAATCTTTTGCCGAATAAAATGGCAATCAATTTCGATATGTTGTGTTCTCTCGTGAAAAACCGGGTTAGCCGCAATATGCAAAGTTGCTTTATTATCACATTATAACAAAGCGGGTTTGGAATGAGCCAAACGAAGATCTTTGAGAAGATATCTGAGCCATGACAACTCTTGGCAAGTATTCGTCATAGCCCTATATTCTGCTTCCGCCAAGGACACTGAAACGGTCTTTTGTCTCTTTAATTTCCATGAAACCAAAGAAGAGCCCAAGAAAATGCAATAACCTGTAGTTGACCGTCTAGTAATTGGACAACCTGCCCAGTCAGAATCACAATATGCACGAAAAGACAAGTCATTTTGAGAAGAGAAGAAAAGACCTTGTCTTGCCAAAGACAATGAAACGGTCTTTTGTCTCTTTGATTTCCATGAAACTAAAGAAGAGCCCAAGAAAATGCAATAACCTGTAGTTGACCGTCTAGTAATTGGACAACCTGCCCAGTTAGAATCACAATATGCATGCAAAGACAAGTCATTTTGAGAAGAGAAGAAAAGACCTTGTCCTGGTGCATTCTTGAGATAATGCAAAATACATAGAGCAGCTTCCATGTGGGGCTTTCGAGGTTCATGCATAAACCTACTCAAACTGTGCACTGAATAAGTGATGTCAGGTCTTGTAATAGTAAGGTATATAAGACGCCCAACTAGCCTCCTATATTGTGACGGATCCTTGAGTAAATCACCATTACTCAACAGGTGCTGCACCTAGCAACCCACCATCTTTAAGAATTTCCAATGCATATTTACGTTGAGAAAGAAAAATACCCTTACGTGAACAAGCAACTTCAATGCCTAGAAAGTATTTCAAATCACCAAGATCCTTGATTCGAAAGCGACTATGCAAGAAATCTTTGAGCACCGCTATTGCCATGGAGTCATTACCTGTGATCACAATATCATCCACATAAATAAGAAGAGCTGTAAAAGACTTTCCATGATGGCGCGTAAAGAGCGAATAATCAGCTTTAGACTGAGTAAAACCAGCAGATTGTATGGCCTCAAAGAATTTAGCAAACCATTGACGCGAGGCTTGCTTTAAACTATATAAAGATTTATGGAGGCAACATACAACATTCTCCCCTTGTCATCGAAAACCAGGTGGAGGAGACATAAATTTCTTCATTTAAATCTCCATGAAGAAAAGCGTTGTTAACGTCAAGTTGGTGAAGTGACCAATTAAATGTGGCTGCGAGGGATAACAAACACCAAACAGTAACCATCTTGGCAGTAGGAGAAAAAAGTTTCATGATGATCAATGCCTTCCATTTGCGTGAAACCCTTAGTAACTAAATGAGCCTTATAACGCTCAATAGAACCATTAGAATGACATTTGATCTTATAAACCCAACGATAGCCAATAGGCTTCTTACCAAGAGGCAAAGAGGTCCTAGTCCAAGTACGATTATCCTATAAAGCTTGCAATTCAGATTGCATAACTTGCTGCCAATGAATATGAGGTGCTGCCTCCTCATATGTAGTGGGTTCAATATCTTGCTGAACTTGACCAATAAAAGAGAGATGTGATGGCGAATAGCGGTAATAAGAAATATAGTTGCAAAGTGGATAACGAGTACCTTTGTGTGGCGTAGGACCTAGCAGCAATGAAGACGACGAAATGGAAGTTGGTAACGTGATAGAGCAAACATAATCATTAAGTTTAGACGGACGAGTCTTGACACGGTTGGATTAGCGGAGAGGGGCGGGTGGGTTGGTAGGGGCAGCTATGAGGGCTGGGATAAGGATAGGGTTAGTGGGGTCTGCTAAAAGGGTTGATGCAGGCACTGGTATGGGTTGGGACATGATTCCTGGTGAAGGCTGGTTGATAAGAGGATTATGGGGGATATGGTGAGTCGGTGGAATGATTGAATGGTTATTAGAGTAGGGTAAGCTGATGTCAGGTGGTGGAATAGTAGAAGGATGGAATTGTGAGTCGAAAACAAGGTCAAGTAGTGTACGCAAGACATGATTAGAAGGGGGATCTGATGATGGATCGGTGGTAGGAGTCGGTTCAAGATGATACGAAAATATATTTTCATGAAAAACTACATCCCTGCTGGTGAAAACTTTGTGAGTGGATAAATCATAAAGTTTAAAAGTTTTTGACCTATAGGATAACCAAGGAAAATACTTTCGACTGCACGAGGAGCAAATTTGTGAGAGATATGAACATTAGTAGCATAGGCAAGACAGCCAAAAACACGCAAATGGGAATAAGTTGGAGGTTTGCCAAAATGTTTTTCAAAGGGGGTTTTGAAATTTAAAACTGGAGTAGGCAAGCGATTGATAATATGAATGGTGGTAAGAACATACTCCCCCCAAAATTTGGAAAGGAGATGAGCTTGAAACTTCAAAGCTCGTGCAGTCTCAAGAATATGTCGATGATTGCGCTTGACAACACCATCTTGTTGAGGCGTATAAACACAAGAATGTTGAAAAAGAATGCCGTTTGCCTTAAAAAAAATTTGGAAAGAAAGAAATTCTCCTCCGTTGTCAACACGAAGCTGTTTGATAGTGAAATTAAATTGTGTGCAGACAAGGGAAAAGAAATCTTGTAAAAGCTTTTGTGTCTCATTTTTATGACGCATCAAAAACACCCAAGCAAAACGGGTGAAATCGTCGACAACAGTAAGAAAATAATGAGCGCCACAAAGTGAAGCATGTCTATAAGGTCCCTAGATATCACAATGGATAAGTTGAAAAGGTGCAGATGTTGAAATTGAACTATTACCAAAAGGTAAACGATGTTTTGCCAAAGGGCAGACATCACAAAGTTGACTATAATTAAAAGGAAATTGTAACAATTGTTTTGACATAAAACTTAATCTAGATGAGGAAACATGTCCTAAATGACGATGCCAGAGGTCAATGGTAGTCAAGCTATGGTTGCAGGTGGGCTAGTGTGAATGTTGGTGCTTGTTTGTGCGGGATTTGTCGGACATGAGTGACACCAAGTAATAAAGGCCATTGCGTTGCTTACCCAAACCAATCGTCCGTTTCGTGGCCATATCCTGCAAAATACACAAAAAGGGAAAAAAGTTACCGAACAATGCAATCCCTGTGTAAGTTTGCTCACAGACATGAAATCAACTTTAAACTGGGGCACACAAAGCACATCATGTAATATAAAGGTAGAGTTCAGAGGCAAATATCCAGTAGCAGAAATAGGTGTTGTTTCTCCACTAGGTAAAATAACCGGTGGCCAGAAAGTATTCTTAGAACCATTAGAAATCTTATGGGGAGACGAAGTAATATGGTCTGTGGCACCACTATCCATGATCCAGTAGCGAAACGGCAATTGAGACAAACCTGAACAAGTAGCAGCCGCATTCACTTGAGAAGTATGACCAACACCCATTTTTGCATTCATAAAGGCAAGAATTTGTTGTAACTGTGCATCAGTAAGACCAATGGACTTCATCTCCTCTTTGGTTGGTTCTTGGGAAACATTATTAGCATATAGATTCATGCCATCTACCTTGGGACGATTGTCACTACCACGAGTTTGATTTGGCTTGTGAAGCTTGTGACCTGGTGGATACCCATGGAGTTGCCAACAAGTATCCTTAACATGATCAAGTTGATCATAGTAAGAGTAATGTGGATGATACGAGAGAAACCTTTTTGTCTATCTTTTTTGGAAGAAAAATCTTGTCGATCACCCTTGGAGTGATTGTGATCAGGACAGCCTGATCGAACGGCCATGGCAGCAGCTTCTATCGTGGCCTTGGTCGCACCAATATTGCGTTGTTCCTCCTCCTGAGAAACGGATGCATAGGCTCGACGAATTGATGGGAGTGGATTCATTAGAAGAATTTGTCGTCGGATTGCACCGTAAGACTCATTAAGACCCATAAAAAATTGCATGAGTTTGTTTCGATCATTATGTGCAGTGCAAGTGCATGTAGATGACTTAGTATAAGAGGCCAATTCATCCCATAAGGCTTTCAACTTTGTATAATATGCAGCCACGGACAACTGGTCTTGAGTGAATATGCAATCTCCCGTTGAAGATGAAATATGCGGGGAGCGTTGCTTTGAGAAAATCGTTCTCGGAGATCTTCCCATACCGCACGAGCCATCGTATAATAAAGAACATTGTCTCCAATCTCGCCTTCAAGAGTGTTGACGATCTAGGCAATAACCATGTCATTGCAACGCGACCAAGTCGGGTATTCACCAGAATCTGGTGAAGGAGCTTTGAGAGTTCCATCAACGAAACCAAATTTATTTTTGGCATTCAGAGAAATTGTCATGGCCTTGTGCCATGTCGCGTAATTATCCCCATTTAGAGGCTTTGAAACAAGCATCAACCCCGAATGATCAGAATGATGAAGAAAATAAGGGTTTGAAACTTCTTGGTCACCCATGGAAGATGGCGGGGCTGTTCTTCAAAGTTTGCAGCACGAGAAAAATTAGGGTGCAGCAAAAAGATATTGCAGCGGAGAAGGAAAAAAGGCTAGGGTTTTAAACTTGCTCTGTATACCATGTGAAGAAAGAATTGTCTCGAATGAATGATTTCATTGATCTGAATAATATAATATATACAGGAGCATCATCCTAATAAATCTCAAATCTAATAAGAAAAGGAATTACAAATTAAATACAAATCTTTTCCTAAACAATCTTGGAGAATCCTAGATTTGGTGAATATCTTTTCCAATACTTAGCACTGGATTTAAGATACATATCACCAGTAAAGATAACCAATAAATTTGCACGAGTCGGAAATGGGCTGATATTCCGGATTTGCCAGCAAGTTAAGATAACCTTCCTAAGGTCACTAAGCTCCTCTCTATCAGAGGGATTAGATGCAAATATTGGAAATTATGTAACTTAAATTGAGAGAACTCAGCAACCAGAGTAGGATTAGCCACCACCCTATCAAGCCTTTCAAAGATTACCGTATTATCCAAATGACCATTACTCCAAGTAAACAGAACACCAGAAGCCCCTTAAGGAAACAAGGTTCTCAAGAATAAGAAAATTGATGAAGTTACTCATGTCCACAGTGGTAAACTGACAACAACCAGCCTTTTCAAAGAGGTTAACAATAATATTAAAATCTAATATTAGGCACTAGGGTTTATTCATTGGATTCAAACTAAGTATCTCTTCCCAAGAGAAGGTTGCATATGTTGTGGAAAAGCACAAATAAAGGTAACTACTTTTTCACGATTATTTAGCAGAAGACGATATAATATTAACAGCAACAATAGTATCAATCCAACATAAGCAAAGACCCCCAGTTCGTCCCACAGGATCATAGCAAAACACATTGTCAAAATGATTTAACATAAAAGTTCTTAGGGACCTTATCAAAGGACACCGTAACTTCAAGCAAGCAAAAAAAGTCCAACATAACTAAACTCCATAAAAATTTAAAATTACTACTAAAGTCCCAATACCCCTACAATTCCACAATAGACACCTCATTAATCCAGTTCTTTGAGATAGCTAGTTCCTTCCTGAGTTGCAAACTCCTCTCAGATTCTCTTCCTTGGGCACAGCTTTCCAACAGTGGCTCTATGAGTAAGCCAACACCCTTCAGCAGCCAAACTTGCATTCATAGCATCCCTAAAAGACTCATCCATGTTCTCAACAACCTACTTCCTCCAACAAACCCCTTATCCTGATTTTGAACAAAAACACACATAACAGTCCACCAAGTAATTAACATAACTAGCCAAGCTAAACGTATACAAAAACAAAACAACAAAAAAAAACAAAAAAAAAAACTGACAATAGCAGCACTTCATAAAAAAAATACCTATGCAATGAACTTGAACATACACCAAACGATTAACTAACCCAGAGGGAACAGAAGGTCCACAGAAATTCCACCTGAAATAAATTCTAACTATCTTGCCTTCAACGCATGATAAAGCAATCGTAGTTATCAATAAGACTTACCTTTTGCATATTCTCAGCATTATTTGGAGTCCTCCTCCAATCTTTAACCAAATCTGCACGTAGCACCCATTTGTTCTTAGCCACCTTCCTCACTTCCTTACCAACTCTATGAATTTTAATCTTCTCATCTTCCTGTGGCTAGGTCCTTTGTCCAACTACCTCACTTTCAACATTATCTTCCTCATGATTCACTACAGATGGAAAACAAAACACGTCTTTTTGCAATTCATCCTTAACATCATCATCAACCTTAGTATCTTCAGGAAAGATTAGTGGTTCATCGTCAAACACCCTATCAATCAAGAAACATCCACCATTCACTTCTAGCTCAGAACACGCATGTCCCTCCACTCTTCTTTGACTATAGTAGAAACAAACTCAAATAACTTTCATAGTTAATCAGCAGGATAGGATGATCCTCATCCTGATTAACAATCATCAACCTCTTTAACGGGAATCGCAGATCAACCTCCACCAACACTTTCACAAAGACCCTATTTAGTCTCTACGTAACCTCATCCACTTGTAAAACGTTTCCTAGAGGTTGTGTAATCACCTTTGATAATATTTTCCTCCTTAAACTCTAGGAAGCCTCACCCAAACCACTAATTAAACTCTAGGAAGCCTCACCCAAACCACTAATTTATTATTTGAATCCAGATCACTGAACTTCGTAGTCCAATCATTTAAGATGGAATATTTGGCCACAAACATACCTGGGCTGATTACCCATGGCATACCTTCGATTATAATCATCATTCATAAATTCAACCGCAAACCACTTTCGCCTAAAGTGGTCTAGGTAGAATATATTCTTGACTTCATACTTCTAGAGGAGGCCAAGCACCCACTTAATCGGCCTTCGTTCCAAAGGTTGTCCGAACATCTTGCCCATAGACACCCTACTTTGTATATGCTCAACATTTAGAGTAGAAGAAAGGGTGTACGTACTCACCCTGGTTACACCGCGCTCCATCTTAAAAGTCCTAAAAGCCTTCATAACTACCATTAGATCCTCCCCTGATTGGGAACATGGAAGGGGTTTGCCCAGCTAAGGATATGCGCTAGTTCGTGCAAATTCTAGGCCTCCAGGAGTGAAAAGAGTTGGTGGAAGCAGTAACTTGAGAATTGGTCACTGTAGAAAAAGGAAATTTAAGTAGACAAATTAGGTTTAAAGCCAGAAGGAAACCAGATTGTATAGACTATGTCAGGAGGAACCCAACTATCAAAAAATGGAAAACTGCTCAGGTATACAGCCTTAGAAAACACATGATTGAGCATTAAGGCAAATGATTGGTCTTCAAGCTCATGATTAAGAACGTAATGATGAAATACCTTGTATATAAGGCGCACACACATTTGTAGTGGCCAAGGTAACTCGGAAACCAAACAGTTGCTAGAATATAATAAATAACCCAAACAGCAAGTTTAAGGCAAAACACCACTAATACACAAACACAGCACACCAAAGGCACGAGCAATTATTGCAGTACAACCTAAAAATAAAGCAAAACCACGTCAAGAAAGGAAAGAATACACCAAGTAAACCAACAAAATACGAAATGTAAACTCTGCAACATAGATCAAGGCACACCGTACAGAACACATGATTAGTCAGACTAACACCCCTATGAATCCAATTAGCTTTGAGGTAGCACCAGTCCTAAATCTAAGTGAATCGATTTACCTTTGCAAGAGGAGTTTGCAACGTTACTAAAATTGTCTGTGTAATAACCCTATCAGCCCTAGGGTGCCAGAATATCAGTTTTGAACAATGGTTTTGAATTAACCATTAAAGAGACCCTTTATTCACCTTGTTTTGGAAGAACGCTATTAAGCTTTAAAGATATCGGAGATAATAATTATCACGTGAAACCTCTAAAAGAAAATGAAGATGAATTCCTTTACATAACTTCCTATGAATATAGTCTAAAATGTATTCTAGAGAAGATGGAGCGCCTTCCGAATAGATTGTACATTACAACCATCCGCTCCGTTAAGGTCCACTATGTGGTCGGCCCTAACTCTGGGCTTGCATTGGAAACTATGCTTTGGTATGATCGTTTTGGACACCCTAGACGTGTTGTGATGCACTGTGATGTGTTATGTCCTTAACGTTCACACAGGTATCTCCTAACCCGAAGTTTAGGCAACGTTCATCGTAACTTTACATGCCTAACATGCTCGCTGGGCAAGCTAATTACTTGTCCATTTACAAACAAGATCCAAACAGATCCTCCAAAATATCTTCAATGGATTCATGGGGGACGTGTGGACCCATTTAACCATCTTGCAGACTATTTCGATACTTCATGGTATTGATTGATACTTCTCCATGCTGGTTACATGTATGCATTTTTTCCACACACAATGTTGCATTCTCCAAACTCCTAGCACAAATTATTAAGCTAAGTACTCACCATCTTGATTATCTGATAAAGTTAGTTCGACCATATATTGCTGGAGAATTTACATCAAAGACTTTCAACGACTAATGCATGTCAGTTGGGATTAATGTTGAACAACATGTACCCCATGTTCGCACCTAAAATAGCCTAATATAAAAGTTCATTAACCATCTTTAATTGATAGCTCGAACTTTGGTCTTGCTTACCAAACTTTCGGTATCTGCTTGGGGTCATGCAATACTTCACACAGCCATGTTGGTTCGCTTGAGGCTCCTCTCGGACCAACCTTATTTTGCGCTTTAGTTGGTAACTAGATACGAGCCTGACATCTCGCATTTATGCGTCTTTGGTTGTCTGGTTAATGTGCCGATTGTGCAGCTCTTACGTGCAAAAATGGGTCCCCATAAAAGATAAGGAATCTATATCGATCATGATCCTCCTTCTAACATTAGATACTTAGAACCTTTGACAGGTGATCTCTTTACCTCTTGTTTCCCAGATTCTCAGACAGTCTTCCTGTTGTTAGGGGCAAATAAGAACGTCAATGTCCCTGAAGATGCAAGATACTTTTACTAATCTTGCAAAGGTGTTGATACCAGCTGCATACACGCCTGCAAAGATAGACATGCCTAATGGACGTCAAACCATTGTCCCAGAAGAACGAGATGTCATTATTATGTACCAGACAACCCTCGAAGGTAGGTTCGCCACACCTAATTGGCGAACCAGTACAATGGCGGCTAGCCAATTATCTGTTGCTAGCCAAAAGAGTGGCAAACCTATTGGTTCAAAGGATTCACAAACCCAGAAGAAGAACATCATGGCACTAACTAGTGAACCTAGTTCAAACCCTACCATCGTTAACTCATGAGGTTATTCTAGATTACGAAAGCATCCTTGAAGAGACGAATTCACCTCCTGAGAATCGTGAGATTTTGATCCATTATGCTAGCTTGGATGTACTTTAGAATAGAAATCTCTCTTCCCCCCAAAATAGCAGCAGTGTCTGGAAAAAATAAGGGTTTGATGAGTGGTTCATTAATTCCAACCTCTTTTATGGGTAAGGAGTGTGATAAACTGAGGAAGATGTATTTTTGGGCAGGAATTAATCACTGATGAATGGGTTGGGTAGGTTGGGACGGGAAGGAAAGAGAGAGAGAGAGGGATGAGGTGAGTTTGAGATAATAAATCTTTTTGTTTTGTTTTGGTTTTTTTTTTTTTCCGATTTTAGTTTACGTAGTAATTGTTTTTTCAAGTTTTATATTAAACTTAGTAAAGAGAATTTTATATTAATTAGGTTTGATACATGGCAAGTTCTGATTGATGGTGGAGTATTGATGTGGTCATATTCATATTTATTTTTATCATATATTTCTTTTGGATTTTGTATACATGAATGGGTTAAATATACTAAATTCTATTGTTTTATTTTATAGGCATTCAATGCCGGAGTTATGCGAAAAAAGATGAAAAAAATGGCAATTTTGGGTATATATAGTAATTTCAATGGAGTAAGAGTGTAATTAACTGCATCAATGGCATATGAATACAATAAGAAGTGGAAACATAGTGGATTTGAAGATCAAATGGACATGAGAATGCTATTCAATGCATTTAAAGAGAGACATAATTATTATTTTTTATTATTTCCCTTTATTTTCTTTTTATTTAATAAGGACTTTTCTCTATAAAAAAATAAAAAATAAAAAAAGGACTTAAAGTCCGGTTTTTAGTGGGGTTTTAATTGCATTTTTTTTTTTTCTTGCCCTTTCTTTTGCCGTGGGTTTTATAAGTAGGATTCTTTCTCCTTAATAAAAAAAAGTGAGCCACCAAAACACAATTTTTCCAGTGGGGCTGCGGCAAGCAAGAGCAAAAAAGGAAAGAATTTTTCTAGTTTTTCTTTCTTTGCTAGGACTAATATGTAGCCTAATCATGAATACTTAATTACCTTGTGACATTGTTATTATCAAGTTTTTATTCCATATTGAGTATCTTTTACTATTCGTAATGTGCTTGATTTTTATTTAGATGCTTGATCACCATCTAGGTTTTAATTGAGTTGATATGATGCAAGTTAGAGTAGATGCCATACTTAACTTGAATTTAGTATCTTGCAATTGATACCATAAACACGTATTTGCAGATATCATGCAATTATGGTTTGTGTGATGTTCCAATGATTTTCTTAGAGTTTAATGGGTTCTTATTTGTTTAAATTCATTAAGATGCCATAGAGGATTAACATGTAAGGATACTTTTGATGCAACTAGATAAATGCCAGACTGTTGAATAATTTAGGGAAAATCAGTCATCAATATTGGGAACTACTTTAGCATAATATAATAAGGGAATTAAGTTGAATTGGTTACACTAAATTCAGATGTCCTAGGTCTTCTTTTCTTATGTTGTCATTTTATTATTTTCATGTATTTTGTTTTCAAGCTTTATTTAATTTTCAGTTTTATTCAAAATCTCATTTCTTTTTCATTAAAGCTTCTCAATTATAATTTGTTTCAATTTAGTTAGCAGGACTTTTAGAATCAATTTGATCTCTGTGGAACGATATTCATGCTTATATCCTATACAATCCTCTTATTCGTATACTTGTGAGCTCTCAAAATTTGAGACTTAATGAGGTTAATTTTGATTATCTAATTTTCGCAACAAGTTCCTGGCGCCGTTGCTGGGGATCAAATTCGATTCTATTACGTAATTATTGGATTGTTACATCTTTTAGTTGGTTTAGCTTTAATATTAATTATTCTTTTTTTTTTATATAATAATAAGTCATTTCCTAACTGTCTTGTTTAGCTTACCCATTGTTTTGTGTTTTTTTTTTTTTTTGGCAGGTAAGTGAAGCCACTTTCCTTGTTGCCAATACAAAATTCAAGTTTGGGGTTGGATTGCCATTTACACCTTCGCGTCCTTATGACTGAACCCGGGAAGTTTCTTTGTCCAAGAGCTTTACTCATTTCTTTTTTCTTTTTCTTACCTTTTTTATTTGTTTTTGTTATCATTTTTCAGTCTTTTTGTTTTAGTTTGGAAAAATATAATGAAAATACATAAAAAGATAGAAAATTTTGAAAAACCCAAAATGTTTTATTTTTCTTTGAGTCTTGTTCTTATTAGCTACTTCTCAATTCACTAATGAGCTTCGTTATTAATTTTCTCATAACTTTCAAGAAAGTTAAACTCAACATTAGTTCTTTACATTATCTCTTAGTTTTGACCGTCATTTTGATGATCCTGATATATGCACATAGCCTTTTGGATGTGAAACTAGAGCATTATTTAAAGCGTCATATGTGAATATGGTGACTTTATATGACTCTTGTGAGTTTTTTACCCTATTATATGATTGAAGAAAAAAAAAACATTATTTAAAGCATCAATCTCATTTATTCTGGTGCGCATGATCTCATGTTACATGTATCTTTAGAATTTGCTTTATACCTCTCATTGCATTCATCAATTAATGTAAAATATTGGAAATGACATAGGCATTTTTTCCCTTTCATTTGAGCCTTTCTACACAACCCTTATAATTATTTTCCCTAGTTAACCCCGTTGAGCCTTTTTTTGTTTCTTTAACCCAAATATTTCCTACCTGACCTTGTAAAAAAGTTTCATACCCATCTAAAAAGCTTGCAGAGTAATTTTTTTTTAAGAGGAGAGAACTCAAAATGTCGGAGCTTAAATATTGTAATAGAAAAGAAAAAGTAACGAGAAGAAAAAAAATGAAAAGAAAAAAAAAACTATCGTTTGCAGTAAACCAAAAAAATAAAAAATAAAGATATTGTTATTTCAAGGTTTAACCAAATGAAATAAAGTTCTATTTTGTGCTCAAGTTCTGAAGTGCTTCATGGGTTTAAAGTTTCTCTATCTCTCAAAGACAATTGTAATGCTCTAGAAGTTATTTAAATTTTGTGCTTTGCATACCCTTCATTGTTTAGCTACTTAACCCTCAATGACACACTCCGATCCAGAATGTCCACCGAGATCCCGAATCGAGCTGTGCTGGCCGACACTAAAAGGATGATGAAGCCATAAAGTTTTTATGTGAGTTTTAGTTTTGCTTAAGTTTGGTTTACTTAACCATCCTATAGTTTTGCTTAAGTTTGGTTTACTTGACCATTCTCCTTTGCTTATATTATTTGCTTATCTCTTCAGGCACTTCTCACACAGGAGTGGTCTTCTGTCCTTTTGATCTGATAGTCGAAAGAATACCATGATTCGTTACTGATGTTGTTCGTTTGTGTTTTCATCAATTCGACTATCTGTCGAGCACTTATGGTATTCCTAGCTTGGCTATTCCTCAGTTCTCTGTCGATCAGAATCATAGTTTTAATTTCAATTCTATTTCGGTTAGTGCAGGTTCGGGATGATCCTTTTTGGATTTCTTTACGTTTGTTTGTCAGACTATAGGTAATCTACCTGTCTCTTCACTTATTTCTAATGCTATTCTATTGCACAGGCACCTTTGAAGCATGAACACCAAGAGATGTGGTTTGATTATGTTAATTCGTCTTTTTGAAACTAGAAACGAATGTGTTGCAGGAAGAATTCTTTGGCACAAGGAATTAGAAAGAATATAAAACGTGGTGAGAAAACTGTTGCGGCAAAAGGAAGAAGTGAGGATCCAAATTCGATCAGAGTTGAATGTTTGAGTGAGTTGGTTCAATCAGCATGTACAAGTTTGGGAGTTTGTATTCCTAACAATTTTGAAAATTTATCTTCTATTTTATAGGTTTTCAGAATGTTGAAAGATAAAAGTGGAATCATTTTATTATCATTGGTAGTTTCTTGACTTGCTTACTAATTTGTATGGTACATTATTTTCATTGGAGTATGCATGATTCGTCTCTCTTCACATATAAAAACTCTTTATATTCTTTTGATAATTCATAATGTTCCCTTACTTTGCGTGAGGGATTGTGTGGTTTTACAGAATCAACTATGCATTTGGATACCGAACGGATGTGGCAGCCAAAAGTTCCAACTGTCTCAGATACTTCGGACAAATGTTCGCAGAAAATTACTATTTTATATTCTGTTAAGTTACATTTTTCATTGTCTAGAATATAAAAGCCATGCAGGAATGAAGTTTATAGGCTGCTAAAGAGGCCCTTATCAACTCTGCTGCCGTGAAGTACACAAATTTCTTATTTGGCAACAACCTCTGGAAAAGTTGGAGAGTTGATAGGCCCTAATCAAAATTAATTTTATCACTCCCTTAATATGGAAAATTATGGACATATAAAATCAATGCATTTAGAACATGTATGAAGTGTTTTTGAAGTAAAGATGTTTTTATGCATGCACAAATGTGAAAAGGATAAAAACTCTATATGCCACGTGTAACACGTCGTGATGTAAAAAAGGCCTCTTGCACGCGCAAGGTGCATGCAGAAAGGCTAGTGCTATTAAAGCATCCATACTAATATGCATACCTGTGCATCTCGTAGGATGTAGTATAATTGCCTGAATTTCGTCAATACGGTAATTTTATATATGTTACCATAATCTAGGTGTAACGTATTGTGCGTGCAGAAAGGCTAGTACTATTAAAGCATCCATACTAATACGCATACCTATGCATCCCGTAGGATGTAGTATCATTGCCTGAATTTCATCAATACGGTAATTTTATATACGTTATCCTAATCTAGGTGTAACGTAGAAAATTCTTTATCAAATATATAAGAGGAACCTAACAAATACACACACACACACACACACACACACTATATATATATATAAAAGAAAAGACCCACTCATAGGTACTTGCAATATCACGTCCATTTGAGCTAGGAAAGCCGAAGTATCTGATAGTAATCGCACCTAAGTATAATATTGGGATCAATTAGTAAAATTCCAATAAGACAATTAAATTTTGGGAAAACGGAATGCGGATTTGGAATCAGGGCATCGAAATTGTCACATCCCGGCCCGGGCCCGACTCCGCTACCGTAGCACGATATTGTCCGCTTTGGGCTTACCATTCCCTCACGGTTTTGTTTTTGGGAACTCAAGAGCAACTTTCCAGTGGGTCACCCATCATGGGATCGCTCTAACCCTCTTCTCGCTTAACTTCGGAGTTCCTACAGAACCTGAAGCCAGTGAGCTCCCAAAAGGCCTCGTGCTAGGTAGGAATGGGAATATACATTTAAGGATCACTCCCCTGGGCGATGTGGGATGTCACAATCCACCCCCCTTAGGGGCCCGACGTCCTCGTCGGCACACCATGACCAGGGTTAGGCTCTGATACCAATTTGTCACATCCCGGCCCGGGGCGGATCTACTTCCCGGGCCCGACTCTGCTACCGTAGCACGATATTGTCCGCTTTGGGCTTACCATTCCCTCACGGTTTTGTTTTTGGGAACTCAAGAGCAACTTCCCAGTGGGTCACCCATCATGGGATTGCTCTAGCCCTCTTCTCGCTTAACTTCGGAGTTCCTACGGAACCCGAAGCCAGTGAGCTCCCAAAAGGCCTCGTGCTAGGTAGGGATGAGAATATACATTTAAGGATCACTCCCCTGGGCGATGTGGGATGTCACAGAAATACACTAAGGAAAGTCCCCATCAAATTTTGTAAAAGGTCAACGATCAACCCTAAAAGTCAATTGAGACACCTTGATGATAAACTACATTAAAACTTTTGGAATTTTACTAAATGAATGTAAAAAATGGACTTAGGGCGTCAAAATTAGCCTAGGAGGATTTCCGAGAAAATTTTGAAAAGTTAACTCAAGGAATATTCCAAAGGGAATATTCCAAAATCCATTTAGAAATTGGGCTGGGCCGGATCCCAGGTTCGGATTCGGGTTGGATTTTTTTTTTCTCGGGTCGGGTTAACCCGTTGGGCTCGCAGGTTGCACCTGCCGAACCCAACAAATAAGAAGGCAGATTTCTGGTTTGGTTTGACCGAAAATTTTCCCGAACTCCGATTTGGGTTCAAAACTCAACTATTCTCAGAGATCTTTAGGTCAATTTGAAGCTAAGGGAAAGGAGATCAAAGATTTACAGACACGAGACCTAGCCGTGGTCAAAAAGTGACTGGAAAAGGTTTGAAATCCCATGGGTCTGTTGCCGAAGAACACGAGGAAGGGTCCCCGAGGTATTTCTTGCACCAAACATCATCAACTCACACAAATGATCCAGAAAACAACCCAAAACGATGATAATGATGTGATTTAAGGGTGCGCGGTCCCTACCTCATCAGAAAGTCCACAGATCACCAGCGTTCGTCAAGCGAAAAATGAACAGTGGCCTCTGCCACTGTCGGGGTTCATAAACTCGTTGATTTTGGGTATAGAGTGAGGAAGATGGTAGTGTGGTACGATGGGGTGGATGGGGCTCGCTGAAGCGGTGAAGTGTGTAGGGGTCTCAGGTTGCCGATAAGGAGAGAGTGTCTATTTAGAGAGAAAGCTAAGAGAGAAGAATGAAGAGAGAGAGAGAGAGAGAGAGAGAGAGAATTGAGTAGTAATGTGATATAGCAGTAAGAGAGTGGGTAAGTAAAGAAAGAGAGAGAGTGAGAGAGAGAGAGAGAGAGAAACCAAGGTTTCTGGAAGGAAGGGATACGGGATAGGGCATGAGTGGGGTGTGGGCCCCGCACGGCTCACAAAACAATACAAAATATCTCTAGACATGAAATTACTAATTTGCCCTCGGTATTCAGTGTTTTGTAATATTTTAACCATAACTCCGAAATTGATTCTGCTTGCGCCTACGCGTTCGTACCATTAAGTACTTCGAGAATACGGTGAAATAATAGCTTGTATACATCACGAAATGACGATCAACGAAAGTCTACAATCTCACCCCTAGGGGCATTTTTGTCATTTCACTCTTTTAGTATCTATAAAGTCATAACATTAGAGACGGGTTGTCACACTCAACCCTATTATAATCCTGTGAAATACCCTTTGATCCTGATCCAAGGAGTTACTTGATATTGAAAGCGAGTTAGGTGGACAAGCAAGCATATGGCGGCATATATATATAATGAGATCATTTGAGTGAAACACATTAACCCGCAAATATGTGTGAATGGGTGAATGCCTTGTAAGAAGCTCACGAGTTTGCATATGATGATTTTAAGAAGCTTAGAATTGCATTGACATGGCTATTACACACACTACACTCCAAGTTGGTTCGATTCAAATTTGGTTAACTCTTGGATATTGTCTTGAACTACTTTGTTATTTCCTGACAAATGTCTCACGATTGGTTATCTCTAAGATTAAAATTTGGGAAGTTAACTACTACTTTGTTTTTGTTGCGTCTTTATGTTTTCTTTAGTTCTGCTCGAGGACAAGCAAAATATCTAAGTTTGGGGGTATTTGATGCGGTCTTATTCACATATATTTTTATCATATATTTCCTTTGGATTTTATATATATGAATGGGTTAAATACATTAAATTCTATTGTTTTATTTTATAGGCATTAATACCGGACTTACGCGAAAAAGAAGAAGAAATGACGATTTCGGGTATATACTGTAATTTCGAAGGAACAAGAACGTAATTAACTGCGTCAAGGCATATGCATTACAATAAGAAGTGGAAACATAGCGGTTTTGGATATCTAATAGACATGGGAATGCTATTCAATGGATTTAAGGAGAGTCATAATTATTATTTCCGTTTATTTTTGTTTTATTTATTAAGGACTTAAAGTCCATTAGTGATAGGTTTTTAGTGAGGTTTTATTTGTTATTTTTCTTTCTTGCAGTTTCTTTTGCCATGGGTTTTATAAGGAGGATTCTTTCTCCTTAATTAAAAAAAAAGTGAGCCACCAAAACACAATTTTTCCAGTGGGGCTGCGGCAAGGAAGAGCAAAAAAGGGAAGAACTTTTCTTTATTTGTTAGGGCTACGATATAGCCTAATCATTAATACTTAATTGTCTTGTGGTATTGTTATTATCAAGTTTTTATTCCATGTTGAGTATCTTTTGTTATTCATAATGCACTTGATTTTTATTTAGATGTTTGATCACCATCTAGGTTTTAATTGAGTTGATTTGATGCAAGTTAGAGAGATGCCATACTTAACTAGGATTTAGCTTCTTGCAATTGATACCATAATATTTGTAGATATCATGCAATATGGGTATGTGTGATGTTCCAACGATTTCCATAGAGTTTAAAGGGTTCTTACTTGTTTAAATTCATCTAGATGTGATAGAGAATTAACATGTAAGGATACTTTTGATGCAACCAAATGCCATGACCATTGAATAATTTAGGGAACTCGATCATCAATATTAGGGAACTTACTTGAGCATAATATATTAAGGGAATTAAATAGAATTGGTTACGGTGAATTCGGATGCCCTAGGTCTTCCTTTCTTATGTTTTCATTTTATTATTTTATGTATTTTATTTTCAAGCTTTATTTAGTTTTCAGTTTAATTCAAAATCTCATTCTTTTTCATTAAAGCTTCTCAATTGTAATTTATTTCAATTTAGTTAGGACTTTTAGAATCAATTCGATTAATCTCTGTGAAACAATATCCATGCTTATATGCTATACAATCTTCCGATTCGTATACTCAAATTTGAAACTTAATGAGGTTAATTTTGGTTATCTAATTTTCACAAGTACCATATTTTTCTCCTCTTTTATGTCTTTTCAACAATGAAGTGCATTTCTAATCCTCCTCTAATTGTTATAGTCTATTTTAACAATATTTACAATTAATTGCTTTGTACATGCAAATCCCCTACCCAAGCACAGCCTAAGATTCTTTCTCGCCCTCATAATGAGAATTAAAAAAAAAGCTTAATTATCAAAACGCTCCTGAATTATCACAAAATTATCACTTCAACCCCTGCTTTTGAAACCCTATCACTTTCGCACCCCTAAACTTTTAACAAGTGTCTCACATTAGTACGATTCATCATTTATTATTATCAATGGAACAGATAAAGTTTACAAACTATGAAAATAATTTAGAGAAAGAGGAGTTTCGAACGCAGGATGTATAGGTGAAAACCCAACATCATATTCACTAAGAGATTAACCACACACAACACAGTTCAATCAACTTCGTCTATTAATTGTTTACTTTTTCGTCACAGTAGCAACATAATATCAATTATACGGTTGACACATCAACGACAATCGAGTATCCCGTAATCAAAAGAAAACAACCCAATCACCAAATTGACGAAGGTAAGGTCAAACAGAAAGTGAAAATCCAGGTGGTAAAGTGGTTCAGTTACAAACGTAGTGTCGAGTGATACTTATGGTGTAGTTCAAGAGGCATTAGATAAGTAAGCCCAAGAGAAAACAAGAATTAACTCTAGGTGCATGCCAAGCAGTTGGCACCCATTGCTCTGGAGATGACAAACCCGCACATCAAATGTTGCCTCGGTATATATGATTTTGGCACACTGAATGCGCAAGATGTTACCAGTAACATTGACAAGAGACACGAATTCAACGTCAAGTGAAATCGAAGAGAGCCGAGAAAGTAAAACGAAAGCCAAGAGACGAGAACAATCCTTTAAACCTCTTTTTCTTTCTTATTATCAACAAATACAAAGAATATGTAAAGGTTAATGTACAGGAGATCAACTTACAACATAGACACGAGAGAATGTACACCCTTTTTTCTTCTAAAAGAATTGGTTTACTACTAATATTAGAAGTGGCCATTTTCTACATGTCAAACCCCACAACTATCTGTGCTACAAACCACCAGAAAAGCAAACCTCGCTAACGTTCCTCTTCAAGTACACAGCGATAACGATACCGCCACCACCAAAACAAGTCCAATGCACCTTCCCGTTACACCAGCCCGAGAACTTCACAAACTTAGCTCCCTTTTTTTTCCCAGTAGAGTATCCTTTTTTTTTTACAGCTACAAGTATGCAGCAAAATATTCTTCTAAAATCTTCTGGACGTACAATTCATGGTTACTTCAAGCGAAAATCACGCCTGAATACTGTCAAGTTTTGGGTGAACTTGTCTCTGTTCTTTGTATCCAAGCTTCTAGTAACATCCACCATAAGCTTGTCAAAACACTCGGAAAGCCGTTGATGTTGATCCGCTTGCTGCAGGCCAATATCAAAAAGTGTCAAGTACATGTACTCGTGACAGTAACAATTTAAAACAGCTAAACAATTAATTCAGCGTTGCTCAAACACAAAAGTTAAGGTTTGACTCATCATATTAGCTTAGTCTTTTATTATTCAATTATATAACTCAAACAACCAAGAATGGAAGGCACAACTAACCTGTGAAGCCAAGATATGAACTTTCAAATCGGAGAATATCTGCAAGTCAGATACCATCTTTCAGTCAAATACAGCCATCAGAAGTGAAAAATTTTAAGACGATTAAAGAATTCCCTTCCAGCAAATGCAAGCTTGAAACTTTTAGCAAAGAAATCCAATGGTTCAGTAAGTTTTAAAGGTTTGTTTCTATCCACTCTCCCTTCTCTCTACCTCACTTATTTCTCTCTCTCTCATAAAAATAAAAAGCGGTATAAAACACAACCCAAGTAATTTGTATTGTCAGCTAAATTGAAGACGCTGATAAAAGAAGGAAAAAACAAGTTGGCCGACCACAATGAGTTGAACAAAAGACGTAAAGCACTGAATTCAAAGATGCAGCTTCTGTATTGAAACACAAACGAGAGTAAAGGACGGTATACTGTTAAGACAGGATGCAAACTTACAATATTCTAATGTCAAACATGTAAAGGACAAACAGTAACCAAGATTTACGGTTAGAGAAATAGAGAGACAGCTGCATTGTTTCCATATTTTCTAAAAGATATAAGCTAAAAACTAAAAACCATAAAGAAAAATGAAAATTTACTTTTAAAATTGGCAGAGGGGATAAGCATAAAGAATGTGTTTACTTTTCCTGCAGGTAAGATGATTTAAAACAGAAATGGCTTCAGGAAGCAGTAACACAAACACATGCGTACAGACTGAACAGGAAATATATAGCGTAATCATGTGAAGGTGGACCGTGGAACTGATTAATAAGAGGCATTTAAAAAACGATGTTGCAGACGAACATGTTGTGTATATGGCTAAAGAAAAGACTTGAACCAGTTACAATATACATGCACTCAAATAAAATACTACCTGCTCATTAATAAGTATCAAGCTTAGCATTGGTCTGCTAAAATTCCACTGGTTGTTACTTTCCTCGAATAAAACAATCTCAAACAGTGTCTTCAGTACCTTTACATATAAAATAACTCAGATTAGTCACCTAACCAAAACAGTTTAGTAACTATGGAGAATAACCACAAAATATTATCAGAGTTTGGCAACATAAAGAAAGCATAAGCAAATTCAATTCACCTTGCATGCATGGAGAATGATTTCATGCATAAATTTGACACGTAAACATATAAACTTTTTTTTCTCAATAGCTTTACATATCTTCAAGCGAACCAAAACCAAAGTCCCGAAGAGCATATATAAATCTATACCTAATCCTCCCAAGGGTCAGGCACACTTTTTCTTAATACAACAATGTATTTACACCAAGCGGTGGGGGAAAAATTGGCATCAAACTCGCCATCCACGAGATTCAAACCTAAGACCTCTCGCTTCCAAGTCCAAGCATGGGACTAGTTGAACTAAAACAATGCACAACACATGTTTACAATCCGGTTAGGCTTATGGATTTCCGCAGGTTATTATGTGACTAGGAGTTCAATGCCATTAAACTATGAGTACATCACACTTGTCATAGTTTCAGTTTTATTGTTTACTGATAATCACCAACAAGGTTCTGAAGTGTCACCTTATATAGCTGACTGAAAAAGAAAACTAAATACTAATAGAGCTACATTGTTTTCTTTTTTGGTGAACAAAAACCCATGCATCTTCAATATGTTAACGTCACAGAAGATAGATCTTGACGGTTTTTAGAGCTGAGTCTGATTTACAATGGAACAACAGTAAACAAACATTACACAGATAACCCATAACATAATTTAATTTAGGGCTCGTTTGGGAAGTGCTTTTAAATTACTGAAAGCACTTTTAGAGAAATTCTTTTGAAAACAATCCTTAATAAAAATGCAAGTTTGTCCTGGAGAAGCACTTGAAGTGCCTCTTGCAAGAAGCACATAACTGGTGCTTCTTGCAGGAAGCACTTCAAAGTGCTTTTGGAACCCATAAACATTTTTTTCTAAAAGCTCTTTCAATTCTTTAAATGCACTTCCAAACGAGCCCATATTTTTTCAGGTTACAACCATGTTAATATTTAACAAAAATATAATTACTCAACCATAAGAAATGCACATCTTAACAAAGAGTCTAGGACAAATAACAAAAAAGTAATACAGCATAAACATCCTTACTTCTGGAAACAAGTTGGGGCAGTCTGAAATGTGACGAGCAAGATTGACCGCAGTAGGTGATGTGGGTGCCTCACCCATGGTTATGTTGTTGAAGTAGAAAGCAGCCAAATTTTCAACCGCAGATGCACACTGGAGCAAAAGGTGAATAGTGAAAAAAATGTAAAATTAAATTGGCAAATGCAGACAAAAAAACTGGTGCTAGTTGGTAACACAGGATCATGTCGTCAAAAAACTTCTCCAGTGCAATAACTTTTTCCAAAATTTTTAACATTTGTGTAGCTTGTAAATTGCACAATTGTATTGGGAGAGAGCCTGGCTAACCATCATCGCATGTTGGTGATGGATGCACATATCAAAAGAGATAGAAGAAAGAACAAGACCTTGAAATGTCCAAGAACTAGATGGTGGAATCTAAAAGGGGAAAACAAGTCACTTTCAAAGAGAAAGTACTCGCCCAATACATTTGGGATACAGAGGGGAATGCTAGCCAAATGTGGGATTCCATGACTAGTTGTATCCGAAAAGTTGTAAAAGGGGTATTAGGAGAGTCCAAGGGCTTTGCTCCACCTCGAAAGGAATTTTGGTGGTGGAAGGAGGAGGTACAAGAAAATGTTAAGGCTAGAAAGGAATGCTGTAAAGCCTTGTATAGAACTAATGAAAACTGTGAAAGATATAAAATAGCGAAAAAAGAGGCAAAGAAAGCAGTGAGAGAAGCGAAGTTAGTGGCTTTTGACGGTATGTATAAGCGATTAGAGACTAAAGGAGGACAGTTGGATATCTATAAACTGACTAGAGAAGGGAAAGGAAGACAAGAGACTTGAATCAAGTACGGTACATCAAAGATGAGAATGGAAATGTTCTAGCTACGGAGAACGTGGTAAAAAACAAATGGAGAGCTTATTTTCATAATCTTTTCAATGAAGGACAGGAAAGGAGTACTTCTTTAGTGACTTGAGTAACTCGGAAGAGTGTATAAATTACTCCTACCGCCGAATCAGGAAAGAGGAAGTTGTAACTTTTTTTTTTTTTTCGGTAATGGAGGAAGTTGTAACTTTGAAAAAGATGAAACAAACAAAAGCAGTGGGTCCTGATGATATACCATTCGAGGTGTGCAAGGTCCTGGGAGAGGGGTATGGCATTGCTCACAATCCTTTTCAGTAAGATTTTGAAAACGAAGATGTCAAATGAGAGGAGAAAAAGCACATTGGTGCCTATCTACAAGAATAAGGGCAATATACAAAACTGCATGAACTACATGGTATCAAGTTAATCAGTCATACAATGAAACTTTGGGGGAGAGTAATTGAGCATAGACTGAGGCAAGAGACACGAGTCTCATACAATCAATACGGGTTCATGCTAGGGCGCTCGACTGTGTAGGCAATCTATCTCTTACCAAGATCAATGATATAGAGATAGGCAAAAAGATTTGCATATGGTCTTTTATAAGACCATAAATTTCGAAAAAAAACATATGAAGAGTCCTAAGAGAAGTTTTGGAGGATGTAGATAAGGAAGGACTACGAATAGCATATATCCATGAAATAAAGGATATGTACGATGGAGCAAGGACTGCAGTAAAAACTTATGAAGGACAAACTAAAAGCTTTCCCATAACCATTGGGTTACACCAAGGCTCAGCTTTAAGCCCTTATCTTTTTGCATTGGTATTGGATGAGTTAACAGACATATACAAGATGATCCCTTGGGGTATGCTTTTTGCAAATGATATAATGTTGACAAATGAAACACGGGAGGCAGTAATGCGAAGCTTAACCTTTGGTAGGAAGTGTTCGAATCTAAAACTCTTCGCCTAAGTAGGTCAAAGACATGGAGTGCAAGTTTAGTGGGAATGGGGGTCCAAATGAGATAGGGGTGAGGATTGGAGATCAGAAAGTACCAAAAAGTGAGCACTTTCGTTATCTTAGATCTATCTTGCAAAAGAACGAAGAATTGGATGAAGATCTCAAACATAGAACACAAGTTCGATGAATGAAGTGGAAGAGTAATTAGGTGTGTTGTGCGATCGACGTGTGCCACTAAAGCTCAAGGAAAAATTTTATAGGACGACAATAAGGCCAGCAATGTTTTATGGCACACAATGTTGGGCAGTCAAGCATCAATACATGCAAAAAATGAGTGTAGCAGAGATGAGAATACATCATTGGATGTGTGGGCACATGAGAAAAGATAGGACTAAGATAAAATGGGAGTGGCCGCAATTGAAGATAAGATGAGAGAAAATCGGTTTATGTGGTTTGGACATGTGAACCGAAGACCTATAGATGTTTGAGTTAGAAGATGCGATTATAAGACAGGGGCTCAGGGCAAGAAGGTAAAAGAGGACCTAGGAAGACTTGGAGAGAGAATCTAAGAAAAGACATGGAGTGCTTGGAGCTAACGGAAGACTTGGCACAAAACCGAGCGCAGTGGCGCTTTAGGATTCATACAACCAACCCTACTTAGTGGGATAAGGCTTTGTTGTTGGTGTTGTTGTCGTCTTCTATAAAACTCCTACAACGTTCAATGTTTGGAAGTTTAACACTTGGCACTTAGCAATGGCCAACTGTTGATCATTTGGGGCTTTTCCACTACCTCACGGTAACATATTGAAAGTTTCCGAAGACTGATAAGGTATGGGTAAGAAATTACTCTTGAGGGAGTACAAATGCAGGCAACGTAAGGTTTTAAGTTTATTCCAAATCATGACTTGCGTCCTCGATAGCACAAGATGATTTATAAATTTCAGGTTAGTTTTACTTTTGCTTGGACACATTTTTCTATCTGGCCTTCTAGTTCTGAACTGAATAGAGGAAAACAAATGTAAAAGAAGCTCAGTAACAAGTTGTTCTTTGAAAGTGAAGCCTTAAATTTGAGACATGCGGATGATGATAGAATTGATTTTGTTATAAAATAGAGACCTAACACATACCTGTGATGCAATACCCGTATCTAGACCTTTAATTCCAGATTCAAGGGATCCAACTATATGCAGAAAAGTACTGGTATCCAGATTCAGTATATAAACTATATGGCTGTTGAATAAAACCTCCAAGAATGCAAAATAGGCCTTTGACAACTGCAAAGGGTAAGAAATCCAAATAAAGAACACCTTCCAAATTTTAGGCAAGAGGAAAAACTTAAAGAAAGATAAAATTAAAGAGTTTTATATCTGCAATTTATTTTAATCAAGTAAACAGAGTAAGATTTTTAAGCGTTAAAAAGCATCAGCATGACAGAATTTTTAGCAGGGACAAACTAAAAAATAGGATAGCATAAATTTCAGACTTCATAAATTGCACACTCAATGTTCAGAGCCACACGTTTTCTCACTTCCCATTGTTTCTTAGAAATTGAAAAGAAAAACAGTTTTTAGCCTCTAAAAGCACCGATATGGAATAGTGCATAAAAATGAAAACTACCAATAAAAAAAAATTAAAAATAAAAAGAAGAAGTTGTTTTCAATTTCAAGTTTTTGCTCCATACATTCACCTGCATTCTCCACCGAAATCATATCAAACAACTCCAACCTATACTCAAAACTAATAGATGCAAAGACTAACAAGCATGAGTAAATGTACCTTCCGGAATGCCAATACATCAGCCAAAGGAATTGATAATGTCATCTTCAGTGCAATATCAAGTGCATCAGCAAGCGCTCTATCACCATATAGCTCAAAAACCCCAAAGTTGACATAGTTTCCAGCAAGAGCTATCAGTTGGAAAACATCCTAAAGTCAGCTCATAACATAACATTTGTACAAGGAGCTATTTATTTATTTTTAGTTCAATAGGGAAAGCAGGGGAAGAGCCACTACAGGATTGATATTTAAAAACTAGTACCAACAATGCTGTGGTAGAGTCAAAAAATGAATTGAAAGTACAACTTTGCAAAAGAACTTTATTCTTTTGTCTGATGTTTTCAATTTGGGATGAACAGTATAAGGAAAAGAAAAAACAACTTGAGATGTTCTTCTAAAACACAGACCAAAACAAAACAAAAAAAAAAAAAAAAAAAAAAAAAAAAAAAAGGCAATTGAAAAACACAAGATAAACATCAGCTTCCTTTTAGTATTCCAATTCATTCACTTTGAGCTTGGCTGTTGAACTAAGAAAATTGATGGGTTTCCTCTAATATTTTAATCAATAATACATGTTCAGCATCTTTAAGGGGCTGTTTGGAATCCTTATGGTATCCAATTTTTTGTTTTCAGAAAATGATTAATGAAGCTAAATAGTACATTACTTCATTAGTTTCATAAAAAACAAAAATTGGATCCAAGTGAAGAAAGTTGAGGCACCATAAAACCAATTGGCAATATGAGGAGTAGCCCATTACCATGAAGAAAGTCGAGGTTCACCATAAAACCAATTGGCAAAATGGGGAGTCGCCCAATTACTTATAAGCACATTCAATGTCCCTTCTTTGCCCAATGTGGAATTAATACTCTCACCACCAAGCATACCAAACAGCTGCTACACTTTGCACTAAATTCAATCCAAACGCTAAAACCTTACATGATTCTATTAATCCTTTCAAGAGCCAAAAGTTTTAACTTTTTTTAAGCATAAACATCTTATTGTTTAGTCACACTGACCACCGTTCTAAACCAACAAACCATAAACAACCTTCACTGTGTACCCACATTAGTCACAAGACTCACAACTTGAGATTGACAAGTTTGCAACACCAAGTTTGTAAACAGTTGAAGGATTACCAAAAAAAGTTAAACAGTCCATTAGCCAACTAATAAATTACGATTTATTCATGCTCTTGATAGACTTTCCTTCATTAGGTCTAGGTTGTTTTACTGCTTATCCTGCACCCAGAAATGTGATTCTAACTATCTGCAGACTACAGATTACACCATTTGGGTGCAGTATAATTTTTTTTCCAACCAAAGTGAACAATAAAGAAAAAACCCACAGCTATACATCAGATGTTCAAGAATATACATGCAAGAAGTGCAGTATAAACAGAGTGATAACTGTCATACAAAACTGATAAAACATTCTCGAAAAAGTAGCTTACTATTCAGAACTGAATAGAGATACAAGTATACCTAGTGAATAACCATGCAATTGATGATCCAACAAAGTGATTACTGTTGCAAGAAACAAGAAGTTTGGACTCACCCCTTGTAAGAATAGTTAAAGAAATCCAAATTCCCTTGTATTTGAAGCCATATATATCAGCAACATTTGGAAGAGACAAAATTCTTGACCCATATGCAACAATCAGTTTACTGACTTCTCGAAAAAGAAGTATTCCATTAGGAGAAGATGAATCAAAAGTCAAGCGTTGGGCTTTGTTCAATGCAAACTCAGCCATGAATTTCAACAAAGGGGTGGTCACCTGCAGCATTAATTGGGCAAATATTGAGAAAACATAACACAATTAACTTTGCAAGAAGTAAGAAAGGAATCAAATGTAGCCGAGAGAAATCTGCTTCCTGTTTCCATTGTATTCTAAAATGCTCAAAACAATCAAGAAATATTATCTAACCCTACCTGATCTCTTATAGCTAAAAACTATAGTGCAAACAAGAAACACAGACTTATGTTTCAAAAGACTTTTTCATTTATTTATTTTAAAAGCCTTCTGAAATGTAGAATTCTCCAACTAGTAAAAAAGTTCAATTTCGAAGTATGAAATTTTGGATTATGCTTTGTTTGCTTAAGCACGTATCCTTGGTTTTTCAACAAAGGAAGCAGTTATCCTTTACCTCTGGTGTATCAGACCAGTGCAAGATGCCTTTCAAAAGAAGTGGCATGTGTGCAGGATACAACCAATCAAACAGAAAGCCATAAGTTCTGCGACTGAAGATATCCAAAGAAGAGCATAAGAATAAGAAATTGTTAAGCCTTAGAAATTTGATACAGAAAATGAAAAAAGCACCTACCTATTTGTGGCCATGGCAATTCCTCTAAGGTCTCTCGTCAACGCAATTAATCCATACTTTACAGCATCAGTACGAAACATTGAATCAGGAGTTGATTCCAGATTGACAAAAACCTGAAGTACCACATATAGTACAAGAGTAACAATCCATACAATACCAAAGTAGACAGTATCTAGTGTGTGTAGTTAAGCATTTTAAAGAGCACACAGGAATATCTGTGCAGATTCTGCAGCATGCACATATGAAACATTTTTTATTGCATGTTTGTGTTTGTATGTGTGTGAGAGAGAGAGAAAGAAGAGAGAGAGAGAGAGAGAGAGAGAGAGAGAGAGAGAGAGAGAGAGAGAGAGAGTACTTGCAAAAGTGGAGCCATGGAAGATCTAAATTTGACAGGGCTGTCTTCCATGAATATTAACCAGCCAATTATGTAATAGAAAGTTGTTCTGCTGCGAGAACATCTATACTCTTCGAGAAAAGGGAAATGCTCCCTCTGAAAAGAGAAATTCAAAGTGAGAACTTTTCAACCGAGATACAGGATTCTGTTCAAGATATTCAAATCAAAAGTGTAAATGCAAAAGAAAGATATTTCAGATATGGATTTACAGTATGATTCGCAAGTATAAATTTGACAGTATCCAACTTCAAGAGTAGCTTGCCACTCATGTATCTGCCAAAATAATTACTCTTACAATAAGCAAAATATGATAATGGAAGCTAGGCTCTCTTAAGCCACCAAGCACTCCAATGCCCCAAAAGATATACAGAAGAAAAAGAACTAACCCAGATGCCAGCTCCAAGAACAAACTTAGGGTGTGACCAATGACCTCCTCGTTCTGAAAATAGGCAAGAATTAAAATGCAAAAATGATATCCATATATATTTAGTGTGAGTAAAGCATGAAAAGGATTTCACCTCCGTGTAACATTTCAGGTTTGTAGCAATCTTGCCAACAATGACATTTAACATTAAAAGATGATCATGGAGTCCAAGAAGCTCAGAAAGACGGGCATATAACTGCTGCAACAAATGGAGAAGCCTCAAGAAGAATGTTAACTTAACTTTAAAGAATGCCAGGAAAAGCTTAATTACCCTCGAAGAATGCATGGCCTGATCACCCACATATGACTTCCGAAAATGTTGAAAAAAGGTAAGAATTGCACGATCAAGTCTTTGCTTGCTTGTTTCACCATATCTCTGCCAAATGCCAGGGTTGAACAGTTTTCATTAATTTTGAAAGTAAGAAAAAAAATAAATAGGCAATCTTAAAGTTGAATATCACTCTTAACACCGAGTAATTTGGTTGAATATATTAACCAAAGTGCTTGACGCCCAATGCAGAGTTTTAAAGTGCACACATTCATTTATATCAAACCATGACAAAAACCGTAACACTTTAGGTAAAGAAAGATAAGAAAAATCTAGATTTAGAAGGTAAGTATTTGATTAATATATCTAATATTCAGAAAGAGGTCATTCCTGCTGCTGTACCTGGCACTGTACCCCACTGTCAGTGACATTTATTAATTGCAAGATGCGCGCTGAAAGTTCTGCATCAAGTACTTCTTGTGATTCAGTACTGCAAGGAAAAAATAAAACAATAAAAATCTTCCATGGTAGCAATGAAGGGAAATGCAAAATGAATGAAAAGGAGGTAAACGCAGGTTTTTTTGGTCAAGAAAGTTGTTTAGTTTTCTTTACCTGCACCCAGTACATTGTTTTATCTTGAGAATTGCAGCAACTATGTGAACAATCCAAGCAAGTTTTGCTTCAATAATAGAGAGGTCACTGGTATCACTGGTCTGAACTCGAGCTCTTTCCTGTTCAAGTCAGAAGAATTGGTTAAAAACATGAAGTCCAGAAATTTTTCTTTTCAATTTCCAAGAGGCATCCATCACTATAAATACCCATACCGTGTAGACTTGCAAAAGAGGCTCCACTATGCTTATTATATACAAACTACTGCTTTCGTACTGCAACAAAATAGAGAAGGTCATAGAGGCAACTAACAAATTCAGATCAGTTCCACGTGTCTAAGTCAAAATATGTATTTTAAATGCATTTTTATCAAATAGAAAATAGTTGTTTGACGAATTGGAAAACCATAACTTCCTCAGATTGAAAAAGAGAAGCACATAAAGAGGTGAACCTGGAATCTACAGAGGTATGTAAAACAATCCAACTGATCTTGAAGAAGTTCAACGTTGTCTAATGGGTTTTCAGAAAGATCATCAAGCGAACCATCCTGTAAAATAGTAAGAAGATATAGAACTTTCTTAAATTTGAACATAAAATTACAGTACTGGCAGTAAAAGTTCTGGTGTTTACCTGAACGGAGTTAAATCTTGATGTGATGAAACCTTCAGTAATCTTAGGTACAAATTCATCGAGCATGCTGGGTGCATCACCTTTCAAGTATGGTACAGATGTCACCAATCTAGACCAAAGTCCTAAAAGGTAGTATACACTGCTGCTGGCCCACTGAAAAGAAGACAGTTTCAGTAATGCAAGTTGTAATTTTTCAACCCGCATAATTAGTTCCAGCTACCAAGCACTATTAGGTACCATAGATGATGACATTCATGTATAACGGCACTGTCATTAGGACAACTATTCGTTGTTGGATGCAATTTGGACTGTATAGCTAAAGCAAAAGAGATAGTCTGTGTGTTAGAGAAACAGTGGGAGTGACAACTGGAAATTATAAGATAAGAGTAACTACAACTAAAAACTACAAATGACTAGATGCACCTAACCAAATGAAGATTAATGTAAACAGAAGGTAAGGGATTGCAAGCCCAATCAAGACTCACATGGTATGAAGCCAAAACCCATAAATCTACAAAACTAAGATTTAGGAGACTGTAGAGACCGACTTATCGTGGAAGAGTTTTCATTTGACAGCATAGTATACAATATTCTTTTCCTAACGCTTAGAAAAAAGTTATGAAAGCCATTCAACCTTCCAGGAGTGCAAAGACTTTAACGTGAATTCTGCTACTAAACGTATCCAGTCACTATAGCCTTCCACAGTCACAAGCTCTGACAACTGCGGCAAATTTAGAAGTTCAGTAAGCATAACCAGTAAACTAGATCAACTCAAGGAAAGATTACATACCAGAAAATAAATTTCATAATAACCACAAAGAAAGTACAAACTATCTATGTAAAATCTCACGTCATAATCAAAGCTACATGCGTAAGGCGTAAGTTTCATCTTTTCAAGGTACAAATCAATGTCATCTAAATATAAATCCAAAATGAAAATGTAGGTATATTTACGGAGTAATTTACATCCGTGCAATATTCATTAAGCTCACTTCATTTGGACGAGTGACACAAAATACCATGAAAGACTCTAAGGTCTTACTAAAGAAAAAGCCTGATGTCAAAATTACCAAAAAGAAGAAAGATTACCTGATAATTCACTCGGAATCGTCCAAGAAGACGACAATACTCATGGTAATTATCATGATCAGCAAGACCTGATTTCCAGTTCAACAAATCATTATAAAAACCCAACAGATAAAAGAAAACACACACTAGTAAAACATAAATTTAGGGCTGTTGATTAAGTTTTTGCACGTAGTGGGATAAGGCTTCATATAGCCGATTATTTGTTGTTTGTTGTTTGTTGTTGATTAAGTATTAGCACTCACAAGTGCCTAAAATTCAGATAATATCTACCTTAAGTATAATATAGATACAGGACCAACCAATAAATAACTACTACAATCTAGAAATTTGGGCCAGGGTCTACCGATACCCCCACGATACAGTCTAACAAGTAGCGGATATGCAAAGTATTGTTGATTTTTCCTATTTTGTAGACTATGAGAAACGGCAACGATACTCGATAGGACATGGTCAAGATACAGCTAGGGGATATTAAGTTTTTGTAACTTTTGGGGATGGTGTTTAAAAATTTAGAACAAGGCGAAGTCAAAGTTTAAATTTTCAGAAGTTTATTTTAAAGCCATTCCTCTCTTCTCTTCTATATGGTGAAAGATGAACATGAATCTTTCTCTTTTCTGATTTATTTTATGTTGTGAAGTATGAACTTACGATGGAATCAGCATGCTTTTTTAATGTCTTGTATTTTTTTAATGTCTTTTCTAATATATTTTATTTAATTTCCAAGTCGTATTCTGTGCAGCATAGACAGGTACGAATCTGTCCACAGTTGTTATGCAAGAGTGAGAAAAGCACGAAGGGGAAACAATCAAATTTAGGAAGTTATTGAGAAAAATATCTAGGAAGTTAATAACTATCAAAAATACACAAATGCTGTACACTTCTATCACATAAACAAACTACTTCACATTCAGCACAATTAGAGTAAGATGCATGACAATCAAAAGGAAAAAGGGCTAAGCCAACGGCACCTTGCCCAGTTTGTAGGATTTCTTTGGTTCCTGTGATTAAATGAGACAGAAACTTTGAACGGGTAGGATCACTCGTAAACAAAGAACGTCTAACAGAAGCTAGTCGCACCAAGCACTCCAGTGCCTATAAAGAATAACAGTAAAAACTCGATTACGATGTTAAACAGTAAAAATCATGAATAATAACAAATAAAATTTCAAATGGTAGGAAAAGAAACTTTTTACTCCAACAAACAAAGATAAGTTTTAGACATTAAAGGACAGAAGTTCCACCACTGTACGCTTGCACATACAAGACTGCATGTGGTTGCAGGTAATCAAGAACTAATAAAAAATATCTTGCACCAGCAATAAATTAGCCATTATGACAAGGATCCGATTCACAATACATCAGCAATAAATTATCCCACGAGAGACAGTTTTCTTTGCTTATTCTTTTTCTAATCAAATAAGGTCCTAGAAATCATCAGCAATTGGTGAAGAAGAAAAATCACATGTACTAACCTCCTTTGAAAGGGGGGGCTTTGTATTGGCATAGTAATCAAAGAAGACTTGAAGTGTTGCAGGATCCTCCAATGTTGACTTCCAACCCGATGGAATCTGTAAGATTAACAGTTACATTCTTATTATGATTCACTGCATAAGACTCGTCGACAGACCTTTAAATGGTTAACAATCCAAAAGAAACAAGGATAATACCTGAACAGTACCAAATTCTTCAGAACTTTCATCAAGTGAGGTCCCAACAAAATCAAAAGATAGGCATTTCAGTGAAAGCGAAAGAGCCAACTCTTGCAATTGATTTGCAACTGTGCATCACAAAATCAACCAGACCAATCAAACAAGAATTACAATAAATATAAAGTAGTGGTAAGGGGTAATCCAAACAGGTTAAGATCCACTGCCAACATCTTACCATTACTTTCCAGTTGACGCAAAGAAGTCAAGGATATTTGGAATATTTGAAAGAGAGACTCATCCCTGAAGGAGCACGCAACCCTCCGATGATGCGTTGAAGGCAACCCAGGATTAAGCTGAACATTTATCAAGTAATGAAAAAACAAACAAATGTTAATCAAATACAAAATAAACAAGCACATGTTAATAGCCAAGTTAAAATTTCATTAAACGCAATGTAGTCTGCAAGTTAATTGTCTAAGTCTCCCTATGTTACATTTTTAATGGATTTGGTGTCATAAATTAGTCTTTAGAATTCCTAAGCATATTAATGCGGACCTTTCCAGATTCATGTACCAATTAAGCCTATAAAGGGGATAAATTGTAAGCTTTTGAATTCAGATTGTTAGTGAAACAGAAATTCTGGATTTCCGAGCTTGTGTGTGAGGCACAACAACCTTGGAGTGATTCCAAGGCACCTGTTATTGTAATGCTGAAGGCTGGTGTGATGCCGGAATTTTTCTAATTTCTCTATTGGAGTGGTTCCAGTACACCTTTGGTGAAATGCCAAAGGCCTGGGTGAAGTCCGTATCTCTTCTATTTCTCTATCCCTTCCTATTGTCCTACATTTTTTAAAAGGAAAGGCCCTTTCAAAGAAACAAACAAAAAAAGGTTTAATTTTTATAAAAATTGGAATGTTACAACTCCAAAACAATAGTGAAACTAATCAAATAACAATATGCCTATAGATGTTCGACCAAGGGCAAACTTTGAGTGCTTAAACTAGCCTCTCTCAGTGTTCTTGAACAAAAAAATAAATTAATAAATATTCACACCGTACACTATCATATATCCATGTAACGATGCCCTGAAGAAACTTCAGGATGATATTGCAACAAGAAATAATGGAAACGGAGTGGAAATCTTATGTAACCGAAAAGTAACATCTCGTAATAATGATGAGATAAAGGGGCACAAATTAAAATCAAACCTGACTCATCTCAGACACAAGTTGGTTTAGTATCTTCAAACCAATGGCATAGTGATCAGATGTTGCCTGGTAAAACAAATTTTTTATGAGTTACTCATCTGAAAGATATAATGACGAAGAACATATAAAAAAATAAGTAACACAACCACTTAAATCACTCTGTAGTAACAGTTAAATCTACTCGTTATCTATATACTCTGATTCCTCTACAGTTCTAAGAGAGCATTATTACAACGAAAATGGAGCACATGAACTTCAAGATGGTAAGATGGATATCGAGCAACATTAGAAAAATAAAAATGTAACAAAGGAAATGACCACATTAGTAAAGATGAGCTGGCACTCTATGTAGCAATACAGTTGATGGGGTCCAAACAATAGCCCGATTACTGGAGGACAAAAGTTGCCTATGTGCAATATAGGGCTTATAAAAAATACTAGTCTGACTCTTGTTGTATGTAAAAAAAAAAAAAAGTGCATGCAACATCCCAAAAATTGAGTTTAGGTAAAAATAAGGAACAGAAGATGAAATTTTTAGATACTTACAGAAAAACAAGGCCTTGGATAGAGCTAAATAGTAAGAGATATACATGTACAAGAAGATAACCAATTAATATTTAATTCTTAAATTCCAGAATTATAGACCAAGGATAAGGTGGCCACAATGTGTTAAATACAATGCAATCATAGATACAACTAAGGTAATGTTGTAGAGCGATGCACCTTTCTATAAACCAGTTATATAATCAACAATATGACCGGAAACAAATAAGGTATTGTAAGTAATCTCATTTCCTCTATACAGTGTTTTGGTTTTTAATAGAAAATAAAAATTATTTAAATCCCAAGCAATTACAAGCATGCTGTCCATTACAAACAAAATAGCGAATGTAATAAAGCTTTAACAATCCAATGACTACCACAGAATTTAGATAAAACTGCTTCTAAGTCCAAAAAAATAAAAAACCCAGCAAAGTTAGTCTTTGTCTCTACACTTACACCCGATTTACAATCTCTAGACCAGAAGGAAGGAGCTGGAATTTTGAGCCAGAGAGCGTACTCCCGTGTAAGTCCTATTTAGAAAAGCTGGTATGCGCTAGGGAATTTTCGCATCATGCATTTTCTGGTGGCAAGATTCTGGGGATTTTGTGAGATAAAGTTTCACTTTAGACCTTTTTAATGGTTATCGGTTTCTTCTGAGTCTTAGGATGTCCCGTTGTTCTTTATCTATGAGAATAGGAAGGATGTTGTCAATTGAGATTCTGTTTAGCTTAGTTTCAATGTACTATGATTTTGTTTGTCTGGTCTCTGGTTGATAATGTTTTCTTGCAGTATTTTATTCAGTAGCCAGTTTGTTTACAGTCATCTTTACCTACTCGAAACTCTCTTGGTAATACTGCTTATAACGCAACAACAGTGCCATAGTATCATACAAATTAGTTCAAGATCGAAGACATTACAAGTTATAAACAGAAAGTCATATAACCTGATTCAAGAAGTTCATTGACTGTTTCACCACATCCCGGAATCGATCATCATCAAACCACCCAAACTTGGTGAGTCGACATAAGAGTAGGACTAAAGAGGCAGTCACGAATGGCTGCAACTCGCGTCCTCGAGTGGCCAAATAGTTAATAAGGTAATTCCCTACAACAAAGATTCCACATTGTTCAACTCCAATAAGATGCAAACAACAAAGCAAACCCGCCAAACGAATACAAGTAAAGGAAGATTCCTACGGATGTCGAGACGAAGCTGCAGAGCAAGTTTTTGCTCAGTGACTTGCTTCAACAAGCTAGAACTAGCCAGCATCAACGCGTAGGGAGTCATGGCATTGTCGAGAATGTACTGGCACTGCGAAATGTATTCTATGTTCACCGAAAAGCATTTGAGAGTGTTCTCGGCATGAGCCCTTTCGACCGAGTCCTGTGAATTGTACAACCTCTCACACAACGCCTCCAGTTGCCTTAAACCCTCCATCTCTTCGAAAACTCCTATGATTCATCAATCACCAATAAACCAAAACCTCAGATGACACTCTTAAACCCAACAAAACAAAAATGCAATCTTTACTAAAAACACAACTGAAATGTTCAAATGTCAGACACAGACAACCACGATCATATATTTCCCCGAGTTGCATGGTTCGTCGATTTACCTTCCGACAGAGGACCCGGGCGTTTCGCGACCTAGGTTGCCAGAAGCTACTGCCGCCGACTCGATCTCCGATTGCGGCCCAACGATGCTTCACGGCCTCAATTCGTTTGGCGGCTTTGGGATTGGAATTTCTGGTGCAATGGCCAGACAGAGCGAGCAGAGAGCACAGAGCAGTGAGCACGACTGAGTATTTTTATTTCTTTTTGTAGAGAAGACGGGCCCGTTAACTTTAGACACGGCAGGCAACGAATTTACATCTGTCTAAAATTTATAAAGGATATATTTACCAAGTCCACGTCCCCAATAACGTCAAAAACGATATCAATGTGTTGTAAACTTTTCTAATTTAAATGTGATTGTGTAAATCTTAGATTAGATTTAATTCTAGTTATCATTTCCTATTATAACCTATATTCCTTGGAGATGAAGGAATTTCTTCTCTCGTTTTACTACTATAAATAAAAGCACTATGTAGAAAGGATAAAACACACATTCCCTTACAATTATACAAACACATCTCTCTCAATCTCTCTACCCTTGTCACCGGCCCCTTTAACCTTGTCAGATAAAATAGGTTATAACACGTTATCAGCACACTTCTACCGCTACGCTTAGGAATTTGACAAGGAAATTTTCCACATCAAACCAATTCATCCATATCATCACGCAAGTTCTTTCAAAACAACGGTTTTTATCTTGATAATTTTGCAGCCCTGATAGCATAAACATTCACCATAATGCATGACCCAACTTTACGTTTTTTGAATTTTAGATTTCACATAAATTGTGTATGCATTATATTCATAATTGTTGAATTATGTGAATTCGATATTTGCCATGAATTGCATCAAATATGTGTACATGCATTAAAGTTATTGAATTGCATATGCATCAAATTAAATTATATATGAATTGAATTAAAAAAAAAAACAGAAAAATAAATAAATAAATCGGAAATCACAGTCTTGGTTCTTCGAACCCATGACCTCGTGCCTTGAACCAAGCCTAAAGCTTGGACGGTCGCAACAAGCCAAGCACTGAGTCCCCAAGCCGGAGCCATGGTTTGCAGATTGAAACCTAAAAACCCCAACGCCTTCCACGGTGTCTCCACCATCGCAGGTTGGCCTGTAGCCCATCGTCACACCATAAGTCACTATGTTTGACAGCTTGAAGCTCGTCCACGACATCAATTGATTGGGATTCGATTGAATCTCATTAGATTTTTCTAAAAAACCGATTCGAATTTCTAGGGTTTTATGAGAAGGTTGAGATTCTTTCAATCTCCGTTCATCTTCAAGGTCTCTGACGACCCATATACTCGCCTCGAGCACCACTGTCCTAAAGCACGGCCGCCTGAAGCGTTGGCGCCAGTTTTCTTCCCCGGCGAACATACCTAGCTACGACTGGGGTGACTTTAGACCCAACCCGAGCCCTATTAGGCTCTGTTACTCGGCCTGCTTTCCTTGTTTTTGGGCTGACCCGCATTGACCTAAAACCCTTTAGCTCAACCCACGAAAGACACCAGCACAGGCTATGGTGTCCCCAAACGCTGCGACGCATTGGATCACATCCTCCCTTGGGCCCGGCTACTTTTTCTTTCAAGGTAGCCCGTTTGCTACCTTGGGCTTGAACCCCTATATGGGCCACTATCTTTTAGGCTCAGCTGTTTCCTCCGATCCATCAAAAATAAAAAATAAAAAATAAAACCTCTTTTTTTTTCTCCCCGTGGACCTGCAGCCTGCACCTGAGACACCCCAGCCCAATTTTTGGGCCTGGGCTACACGGACCGAAATTGTGCAGCCCACCTGTGGGCTTTGGCCTAGTTTTGGGCCTTGAGCTTCGATTGTTTAATAACTTTAAAAAAAAATTGGGTTTTATATTTTTTTCACCCACACTTTAATTTTGATCCTAAGTCCAAATAATTAAATTCAATTATAATTGTAGACCTGAAGTTCTATGTTCATATTTTTGTTGCATATTTTTGTGTATATATTTGTGTTTGCCTACAGGAACATATGAACCTAAAGTTCATAAATTATTTTGAAACTTGAAGTTTCATAAAAAACATGCCTTGTTTGAAAACCTGAAGTTTTTACTTAAAAACATCACCCATGAAAACCCAAAGTTTTTTCATGCAAAATTAAACCAATACATATCTATTAGAACCTGTATGTTCTAATTTTATGTGAATGGATTGATTTTTCTCCATTACACCAACCACATCTTGTCCATCTATTTTGTGATAGGAACAGTTCAAATTTGAATAAACTCGACTTCATCGCTTTGGACGTCTCTGGAAGGAACTACCTCAAGTGGGTTCAAAATGTGAAGCTCAACCTCACTGCAAAGAACTTGTGTCCTGCCATTGAAGAAGCGACTGACAACCCTGTTGGCGAAGCTGAAAAAGTCAACGCTATGATCTTCATCCGAAGACATATCCATGACGCCTTGCAAACTGAATACCTTGCTGAGGAGGATCCACGTGCACTACGGGTCGCTTTAGCTAATCGTTTTGATCACCAATACATAACTGGTAGCATTTGCGATTCCAAGACTTTAAGTCTATGAATAAATATAATTCTGAAGTTTGTCAAATTTGATCACTTCTCAAGTTTTGTAATGAAACTTTGACCGAAGAGGATCTCTTGAAAAATACCTATTCGACCTTCTCTATTTCTAATATTGTCCTACAGCAACAATATAGAGCTCAGAAGTTCACTAAAAAGGTCACTGTTGCCTAGAAGTTCACTATTGTTGCGTTATAAGCAGTATTACCAAGAGAGTTTCGAGTAGGTAAAGATGACTGTAAACAAACTGGCTACTGAATAAAATACTGCAAGAAAACATTATCAACCAGAGACCAGACAAACAAAATCATAGTACATTGAAACTAAGCTAAACAGAATCTCAATTGACAACATCCTTCCTATTCTCATATATAAAGAACAACGGGACATCCTAAGACTCAAAAGAAACCGATAACCATTAAAAAGGTCTAAAGTGAAACTTTATCTCACAAAATCCCCAGAATCTTGCCACCAGAAAATGCATGATGCGAAAATTCCCTAGCGCATACCAGCTTTTCTAAATAGGACTTACACGGGAGTACGCTCTCTGGCTCAAAATTCCAGCTCCTTCTAGAGATTGTCAATCGGGTGTAAGTGTAGAAACAAAGACTAACTTTGCTGGGTAATCTCAGCAACTTGCATTACTTCGGCTTCAGCTTCTTTGGAATTTCATAAATTCCTTACTTTCCCCTTTCTTTCTTTTTATTTTTTTGGACTTAGAAGCAGTTTTATCTAAATTCTGTGGTAGTCATTGGATTGTTAAAGCTTTATTACATTCGCTATTTTGTTTATAATGGACAACATGCTTGTAATTGCTTGGGATTTAAATAATTTTTATTTTCTATTAAAAACCAAAACACTGTATAGAGGAAATGAGATTACTTACAATACCTTATTTGTTTCCGGTCATATTGTTGATTATATAAGAGCAACTCCAGCGTGGGAGCCCTCCCCCCAGGCTATTCACTATTCAATCCACCTGGTGAACGGTAATTGCCCTTAATGAATAGTAATCGCTTTTTGCATCTCCACCGTTGTACTTCAATAACCCTGGCAATAGGCAATAAAATATTAGTTTTTTTTATTTATAAAATATTACAAAATAATTTTATTTGTAATTTCAAATAAGATTTTTAACCGTTCTAGTTGTGCCACGTGTCATTATCCGAAAAGTTATAAAATAATACAAAATAATTTTATTTGTAATTTCAAATTAGATTTTTAATCGTTCTTGTTGCCCTACTTGTCATAAAATCCGAAAAGACAATTATTGGTGATGGAAAAAAAAAATTGGATTGAAACTTTGAAAGAAAGATAGGAATGTGGTTGAAACTAGTTGAGAAAATATGAAATTGTGGTGTAAGGTAGAAGATAATGAGAAGGTATTTATAGAAAAGTAAAGTCAATTTTTTTTAATTTTTTAATTTTTTTTTTCTGATTTATAATAATTTTTTACATTTTTTTTAATTTTTATTCACATAATTAATCTCTGCCGTTGGATTAAAAAATTTGAATTTCCAACACTCCAGATTGTGCCACGTGGCACAACTGTAACATTTCAGAATTTTAAATTGTTTTTTCTTTTTTTTTTTTAAAATTTCCATAGCCTAATAATGTGGACCGTTGATCTCAGATCCAACGACTGAAATTAAATTATGTTTTTAAATTTTTTTTTACCTTTGAAAATCCAACGGTCCATAAAATATAGCCGTTGAAACCAACGAACATGGGGAAGCCATGTGGCCTCCCCAACGGTAAGAATTCTGAGTGGGCCGCGAGCCCCATTTCTGAATTTATGTCTCCTAATGCGCGCTTGAAAGCCACGTGCCTGACAGAAAAAAATAAAAACAAACGGCTGACGTCGCCCTGACGTCACACCCACTTCGGGCTCGGGCTGGCAACTCGTGCCAGGCCTTTCCCTCGGGCTACCACACGCTGGACCAAATCAGTCGGGCTTTCAAGCCCTGTTCATGGGCTTTCAAGCCCTGTTCATGGGCTTGTCCCCAGAGCAAAAGCTCCCGGTGGAGTTGCTCTAACTGGTTTGTAGAAAGGTGCATCGCTCTACAACATTACCTTAGTTGTATCTATGATTGCATTGCATATAACACATTGTGGCCACCTGATCCTTGGTCTATAATTTTGGAATTTAAGAATTAAATATTAATTGGTTATCTTCTTGTACATGTATATCTCTTACTATTTAGCTCTATCCAAGGCCTTGTTTTTCTGTAAGTATCTAAAAATTTCATATTATGTTCCTTATTTTTACCTAAACTCAATTTCTGGGATGCTGCATGCACTTTTTTTTTTTTTTTTACATACAACAAGAGTCAGACTAGTATTTTTTATAAGCCCTATATTGCACATAGGCAACTTTTGTCCTCCAGTAATCGGGCTATTGTTTGGACCCCATCAACTGTATTGCTACATAGAGTGCCAGCTCATCTTTACTAATGTGGTCGTTTCCTTTGTTACATTTTTATTTTTCTAATGTTGCTCGATATCCATCTTACCATCTTGAAGTTCATGTGCTCCATTTTCATTGTAATATTGCTCTCTTAGAACTGTAGACGAATCAGAGAATATAGATAACGAGTAGATTTAACTGTTACTACAGAGTGATTTAAGTGGTTGTGTTACTTATTTTTTTATATGTTCTTCGTCATTATATCTTTCAGATGAGTAACTCATAAACAATTTGTTTTACCAGGAAACATCTGATCACTATGCCATTGGTTTGAAGATACTAAACCAACTTGTGTCTGAGATGAGTCAGGTTTGATTTTAATTTGTGCCCCTTTATCTCATCATTAATACGAGATGTTACTTTTTGGTTACATAAGATTTCCACTCCGTTTCCATTATTTCTTGTCGCAGTATCATCCTGAAGTTTCTTCAGGGCATCGTTACATGGATATATGATAGTGTGCGGTGTGAATATTTATTAATTTATTTTTTTGTTCAAGAACACTGATAGAGGCTAGTTTAAGCACTCAAAGTTTGCCCTTGGTCGAACATCTATAGGCATATTGTTATTTGATTAGTTTCACTATTATTTTGGAGTTGTAACATTCCAATTTTTATAAGAATTAAACCTTTTTTTGTTTGTTTCTTTGAAAGGGCCTCTCGTTTTAAAAAAATGTAGGACAATAGGAAGGGATAGAGAAATAGAAGAGATAGGGACTTCACTCAGGCCTTTGGCATTTCACCAAAGGTGTACTGGAACCACTCCAATAGAGAAATTAGAAAAATTCCGGCATCACACCAGCCTTCAGCATTACAATAACAGGTGCCTTGGAATCACTCTAAGGTTGTTGTGCCTCACACACAAGCTCGGAAATCCAGAATTTCTGTTTCACTAACAATCTGAATTCAAAAGCTTACAATTTATCCCCTTTATAGGCTTAATTGGTACATGAATCTGGAAAGGTCCGCATTAATATGCTTAGGAATTCTAAAGACTAATTTATGACACCAAATCCATTAAGAATGTAACATAGGGAGACTTAGACAATTAACTTGCAGACTACATTGCGTTTAATGAAATTTTAACTTGCCTATTAACATGTGCTTGTTTATTTTGTATTTGATTAACATTTGTTTGTTTTTTCACTACTTGATAAATGTTCAGCTTAATCCTGGGTTGCCTTCAACGCATCATCGGAGGGTTGCGTGCTCCTTCAGGGATGAGTCTCTCTTTCAAATATTCCAAATATCCTTGACTTCATTGCGTCAACTGGAAAGTAATGGTAAGATGTTGGCAGTGGATCTTAACCTGTTTGGAGTACCCCTTACCACTACTTTATATTTATTGTAATTCTTGTTTGATTGGTCAGTTTGATTTTGTGATGCACAGTTGCAAATCAATTGCAAGAGTTGGCTCTTTCGCCTTCACTTAAATGCCTATCATTTGATTTTGTTGAGACCTCACTTGATGAAAGTTCTGAAGAATTTGGTACTGTTCAGGTATTATCCTTGTTTCTTTTGGATTGTTAACCATTTAAAGGTTTGTCGACGAGTCTCTTATGCAGTGAATCATAATAAGAATGTAACTGTTAATCTTACAAATTCCATCGGGTTGGAAGTCAAACACTTCAAGTCTTCTTTGATTACTATGCCAATACAAAACCCCCCCCTTTCAAAGGATGTTAGTACATGTGATTTTTCTTCTTCACCAATTGTTGATGATTTCTAGGACCTTATTTGATTAGAAAAAGAATAAGCAAAGAAAACTGTCTCTCGTGGGATAATTTGTTGCTAATGTATTGTGAATCGGATCCTTGTATGTGCAAGTGTACAGTGGTGCAAGATATTTTTTATTAGTTCTCGATTACCTGCAACCACATGCAGTCTTGTATGTGCAAGTGTACAGTGGTGGAACTTCTGTCCTCATCATTCTTAGGATGAAAAGGATCTCATTTAGCATCTAGCGGTCGAACGACCGTAGGAGTACTCGAAGGTTTCGCTTTATCCTCATTAAAACGACACAACACCTTTTAGGTGTAGTTTGACTGATGTACTAGGATTCCATCTGAATAATGCTCGATCTCCAGGTCGAGACATTATCAAGATTAACAGCTCTCCTAAAGTCCTCATTTTGAGGACTGTGAGGATTAAATGCATATTAGCCACAAGATTATGTTACTTTAAATGACATACCCCGACCCGGAATGTCCACTAGGATTCCGAATCAAGCTGTGTTGTCCGACACCTAAAAGGTGACGAAGCCATAAAGTATAATGATGTGGAAAATGTGAATAAATTTAAACCTAAAAGTGCCTAAAGACAAGAGTGTGTTGTGAGCGGGAGTGAACCCATTTCACACGCGATGTCAGAGCATAAGTAAAGTACAGTAGTGTGGGTAAGGATCATACCCTCAGAGGTAGCCACCTATACTAAGATTCGCCACAAATCCTCGTTGATACAAACTTTCAATAGCTAAAACCTGGAGGGGCACAAAAACGAGGGTGAGTAAGCCTGAAAATAAAGTTTTTTAATAAACCCTTTTGAAAACGTTATAACCTCTTGCCGTAAAACCCGTATAATTTTCCAGAAAATAATAATACATACGTATATAGAAATCATGCTCAAGAGTAGTGAAAACTGAGTATATGCCATGTCAAGTATCTTCACAATAAAATAAGTAAGCCAGATGAAATAAATCAATGTAAAATGATATGCTAGCCGGAGTCACCTAACGTGACTTGTACAACTGAACCTATAGCTTATTAAATATGTCTGCACACGAGTTGGAACCACCTATTATGTTCTATACAACAGGGCTGGGTGTAAATAAGTACCCTCAAGTGCTACGATCACGTGAAGGTTGTGTGAATAATCACAGGTCACCTACGAGTCGGAACCACATAATGTGGTATGTACGACAGGGCTGTGCACCAAACTTGGATCCAAGGTGAGCGTGCAGTGCGGGAGGTGAACTTCACGTGAAAGACTGTGCCCTGGCCACGGGCGGGAGCACTAACACCGGGGTGTAGGATAATAAGCACTAAATGCATCTAAATATAACCATACACACTACAATTACTATCATCAATATGCACTAACCTGAAGCTTACCTGGGCATCCGCAGCGTCATGCAATAATATGTATATTTATACTAATGCATATACTAAAATGAAATGCAAGCATGACATGGCACTTAAAACATAAATCCATTTAAAACAATTTATGGGAAAATGGAAAACATATATATAGGTATATATAGAAAACCAAAAGCCCACTCACCACCAATTTCACCATTACCAGCCAATTCCATAAAAATTAAGTCAAAACGCATTCAACTCTCCAATCTGCAACTAAGGTTCGTTTTACTCATTTATGATAATCCATTTGATGTGTGGTTATGATCAAGTACTCCTAATCTGTAACCTAGTTGTGATGTTTAACTTAGATTACCAAATAAGAATCCATTAAGAACAAGAAAACTTCATAGAACCAAAGAAATCACATGGCAGGATGTATGCATACCAGTTTCTTCATTCATTCACATGTTGATGCGAGATTTATACGCACACAAATTAAACCCTCTTTTTATCAATTGTAGTAAGTATGTAAGTAGGGATCGTTCTGGACCGGGGATTAGGAGGGATTGTTAATCACTTGGATTTGACTCAAAAACATAAAAACAAAGTTAAAAACGTTCACAAAGACTCAAAGGACTCAAAACAAGTTCAAAAGACTCAAAACTGCCTAAAAACACTAACTAGGCAGTTTCTGACCTTAAACCCAATGTTGGACGAATTTAAGATTATGGCTTGATTCAAATGTAAAATAACAATATAAAACACTATACTAGACTCAAAGAATGCAAAACTAAACTTTAAAACACTAAAACAAACCAAAAGACTCAAACATCACCCAAAACACTCAAAACAGCCTTAAAATCACTTTCTGGGCAGTTTTGAGCACTTTGGTGAATTTGGACGAATTTTGGGAAATAAATTGAATCAAAACACTTTAAAACATAAACTAAACAAAGTCTAAACACTAAAGAACAAGAAAGTAAAGGGGGGTTTTAAATTGACGAGAATTGAAATAACGAAAGAAGTTAATAAACTAGACAGAATGTAAAGATGAATTTGATGGAATTGAATGGATGGGAACCTAGCTAAGGGGTTCATCTCCATACATGTTATACTTGCATAATAAAATGATTTCCAATTGCATTTCAATAAACTATGATACTCAACACCCCAAGTTAACCGTGATGCACTAATTAACCTTCAAATCTTCCTAACGTTATTGAATTGGATGATGCATGCGACAATTCAAAACATTCCCCACAAGTCCTCAACATGAATGCATAGAAGAGGTACAAGCAAGAATCATTACGCTCTATGAAAATTATAAGTGTTGACGAGGCATTCGTTACTATGATTGCATGAAACTTATGCCAAGAATTTGTTTAACGCGATTGTTTATAAGCAACCTCCACTACTTGCGAATATAAGTTCGTAACTATTAGGTGAAACTCACTTATATTCTAGCGTCATATTCATGCATGAAAATTAAGCGCGCATTCTCAATAAACATACATAAATAAGTTATCAATCAAACGGTTAAACAAATTGAATCCACAACTTATGAAACGCAATTAGAAGTAATCAAATCAAAATGCAAGCATAAACATATATTTCGAATCCCCCCCTAGCCAAGGGGGGTTTAGTTGAATTTAAACATTGGAATCAAAGAAACACCTAAACATTCCAACAACTCAAACTTGAATTGTATGAACGTTTAGGCCCTCTTCTCTTCCATTCCTCATTCGTACAAAACAAAGAGTATTGAAATTAAACATTGAAATCAAAGAAACACCTAAACATTCCAACAACTCAAACTTGAATTGTATGAACGTTTAGGCCCTCTTATCTTCCTCTTCGTTGTAGCACAAGGTCTAAGGATAGTTTGATGGTGTGAATGGTTTGGGGAGTGGTTGGAATGGCTGCAATGGAGGAGAAAAGTGTTTTGGTGGCTGCTGCAAGGGTGTGGAGAGGTTTTGACGAATTTCTGGAATATGGAAGAGTGAATGAGAATGAATTCAGGTGTGAATGAGTGTGAATGGTTTTTATAGGGAGATGAATGGATGGGAGAGGGAACATGACAGCTAGGTTAAGTGAATGCATGTGCAAAATAGCTAGGATGGCTGAAATTGTAAGGGGAATGCATGTGCAATGTTGGAAATCTGATGGGAGAAAGGTGGATGCATGTGTTGGCTGATTTAAAGAATGTGAGGGAATGATGAAAGGGGAAACATGACAGCTAGGATGAATGCATGTGGAGTGCATGTGCAATGTTTTAAAGGATGGAATGCATGTGAATATGCTAGAAATCTGATGGGAATGAATGATTAAATGTGAATGGCTGATTAGAATCTAGGGTGCATGTGGGTTAGAAATGCATGTGGGTGAATGTTTGAATGATTAAAGGGGAAACATGACAGCTAGGTTGGTTGGTGGCTGCCATGGAGGTCTGGAATGATGGAATTGCACAAGGGGAATGCATGTGCACGGTTTTGGTGTGGAGAAATGATTATGGATGCATGTGTTGAATGATTTCTTGGTGAGGGATGTGGAGTGGCTGGAATGATGAAAGAATAAAGGGTGCATGTGGGTTAATTAATTAAAGGGAGTGCATGTGCAATGTTGTTGTTGGTGCAATGATGGAGGAACAAGTGCATGTGGCTGAAATGTGGAAGGTGTGTGGCTACTTCAAGTAGGAATCCTTGTGACATCAACTCTTCAATTTCGTCCATTCCTTTTGCTCCAAGTATAAGTTATCCCTTCCAAGTCCAATTTTGCTCCAAAATGCTCCAAAATGCATCTTTTTGCTTCCTTAGCCACATGAACCTAAAAACACACGAAAATGGCTTAAACGCCAAAAACAACTATGAATTAACAATATAAATGCACGAAAACAAGCTAAGTAAGTCGCCTAAATATGCTCCTATCACATGTTTACCAAGATTAAGCATGATGTGTACTACCTTGATCAAATAATTCATAAGCAGCCCTAATGGTGATCAAACATTAAGATTAACAAACAAATTATATTATAAAATCAGTGAATGAAACAAGAATGCAGATTGGTAATTTGAATACTTCAACTTAATAACATAGAACAAGTTTGCAAGGCTGCATCGAATTCCCAAACTATGAACTTAATTACACAACATGATTACAAAATATATAAATATCAAGAACAACATGAGTGAAATTAAAGTTTATAGAAGAAACCCCCTTGAAGCAATTCTGATGTTGAACTTCTCCAAGAATAGTAAGGCTGCGTGGTTTCTTCGGTGGCAGCGGATGGTGAAGGGAAATAGGGTTTTGTTTCTGGAAGAAAGGCCAAAGAAAGAGAAGAGAGGGAGCTCTGGGCGACCCCCAAAGGGGCTTGTCAAAAAGTGATCTGAAACCCTAGTATTTATAGGCTAAATGGGTCTGTAGCTGATTGCAAGGTGATCCCAACCATTAAGCCAAAGTTTTGAACGTTTTTCCTTATTTGGTTCCTCCAAATCAGGCTAGATATTCCAATTCCTTTCCCATTCTACTCCTGGTCTTATAACAAGCCGGATTCGTCTTGGATTTTTTACTTGGGCTTCAATACAGGCCACTAAACTTCTTTCCACGTTTGAATAAGGGTCAACCCCAAAAATGGTATGTTTTCACTTCTTTTGCCTTCAAATTGATCCTAAAGTACATGTTACTGCACACTAACACAAAATACGGTAAAATGCAACCAGTTTAACTCAAAAACATCACAAAGAGGCTAGAAATGGATGGTATAAATGTATATGAGTTATCAAACGACGCCAAATGTCCCATGGTGGTGATCCGCCATTCCTAAAGCCAACTCCATCAACCACCACCATAATTAGACTCTCCTTGAGCTTAGGAACAAACCCTAAACAACCTTAGAAGCGGCGAAGCACCGGAGAAGTTGAATCGAATGCCACATTTTTTAGGGTTTCCGGCTGATTCAAGACGAATTGGATCTTTTCCTGACCAAATTGGAATTGACCACATGTATAAAACTTGCTCTACTCGTTGAGATCTTCATTCCTATAAAATTTGAGAATTTTTTGAAATAGTTGAATTTTCCAACGAGTCAGGGCGGCCGGTAGTGAGTGGGCCGATACCCCACCCGACATTACTAGGCTAATTTGGATGCCCTGATTTCATATTAGACATCTGATTGATGAAATTCCGTTGTTTGGTTATAATTCCGTTAAGGGCCACCACTTGGCTATTATATGATTTGACGATTCGACCATTGCATCATTACCAAACTTTAATACATAGTAGTACATAATATTTAAGGATATTAGGAACTGATGGATCAGGAATTTGACATACGGATCTTCCTTGATAGGTTTTCTAAGTTTCTAAATCTAAACGTCGGCCGCCACTTAATTTTAGCGATTAGCGGAGATTCGACCATTGGATTGTTCCAAAACTTTAGGATATTGTTCTAAAAGCTTATTGAAACTCTTGGGAAGTTATGGATCAGAAATACAAGGTGCGGATCTTTCGAATCGAGTTACGTAGGGTTGTGGACCCTACCGTCGACCTTTGACCGATGGTTGACTTTTGGTCAATGGTTTACAAATCATTCTAGAACGTCCATGAGGATGTGTTTTATGTAAGTTACATGTTCTATTGATAAGAATTCTAAGACATGATTTGATATTTGTTCTAGGCGACGATCCTTCGTGACGCTTTGATATTTGTGCTAGGGAGTTGTAGCGAGGACTTCAGGTGAGTGGGTCTTTTCCTTTTTATAGCATATATATATATATATATATATATATATGATTGATAATTTCTATTTAGGTATTTGAAAAAGAATTTCTTACGTGCACCTGGATTAGACTAAAATTTATAAGCATTTGCAAAATGACGAAATTTATGAAATTATTCCGGATCCTGTGGGATGCCTTAATCCAAGTTACAGCTTTGATGAATGTTATATTGACTAGACATTATGGAATATGCTAATCATACGGGATGCACAAGTAAGCTTACTATAAGGAGATGCCTTGATTATATTTATAGTCATGAATAGCACGGTGTTGATTAGAATTGTTGAATGGCTATGGTATGACTATATTGATGTTATTTGCTCATCATTGCTGCACCTGGTGTTAGTGCTGACCTAGGGTCAGGGCCAGTCTTTCACCTGTATGTTCACATCCGCACCCCACGCTCGCCTTGAATCCAAGTAGGTGCCAGTCATGTCGTACATATTGCAATAAGAAACTCCGATATCTTGTCGTACATGTTGCAATAGGCAACTCTGACTCATATGTGATTGCGAATAGCGCCAATCGTCACGTGATTGTAGCACTAGAGCGTATATTATGATTACACCTAGTCCTGTCGTACATGTTGCATTAGGCAACTTCGACTTGTGTGCTAGCATAAATTGATGAGCATCAATTCAGTCGTATAGGTTGCATTAGGCGACTCCGACTTATGTGCTAGTATAGATCGATGTGCATCTGATTTTATTATGCTACTATTGAGATATTATGATTGGCATATTTCTGGAATTATTGTTGATTTGCATTTGATTTCATACTTATATGTAGTATGATTTTCTGGAAACTATACTTGTTTTACGGCGAGGATTTATAACGTTTTCAAAAGGTTTTTATTAAAACTTTATTTTCAAGCCCATTCACCCTTGTTTTTCACCCCTCTAGGTTTTAGCTGCTAAACTTTTGTATCGACAAGGATTCTTGGTAAATCTTAGTATAGGTGGCTACCTTTGAGGGTATAATCCTTATCCTATCGTACTGTACTTTACTTATACTCTGACATCACGTGTGAAATGGGTTCATTCTCGCTCACTGCGCACTCTCGTATTTAGACACTTTTAGGTTTAAATTTATTCACATTTTCCATATTAGTACACTTTATGGCTTCGTCACCTTCCAGGTGTCGGCCAGCACAACTCGATTCGGAATCCTAGTGGACATTCTAGGTCGGGGTGTGTCAAATTAGATGGAAATATCTTTAATTGGCTAACAGAGATAAACACAAGGACCAAATTGGCCAAGTTAAAATACAGGGACTAAATTAACTCAATGATTAAAACACAGGGACCATTTTAACATTTAAGCCTTGCCCTAAGGATATCTCAATTTGCTAGATTTTTTTTGCTCAATTTTGTCGGAATTTTTGGTCCATTGGGATTAAGCCATGCTAAGTCCTCTCTCTAAACACTAATAATGAAAAGAAAAAAAAAATTATAGCCCACAGTAATAAGTTGAATCGTTGTTTGCTTTATCATCATTTCTATTTTTTAAAAAAGTATTTTTAGAGTAATAATTATTATTTTTAAATTTGTTTTTATCTACATGGTCTTCTTCTTGTCCTTTTTTAAGTGTTTAATGATTTATAATTTTTTTATATAATTATAAAGTTTTTCTTTGTTACTTTTAAGTAATTGAGAAGGATAAATTAGTAAATTTATAAGTAAAATTTTGACTCAAGGGGTCATATGAAAGAGAATTAAAACCTAAGGGGGTGTTTGTGTAATGTCTCAAACGTGAGGGGGTTTTGTGAAAACTCGATAAACCTCAGGAAATGTTAGTGCAATTAACCCGTAGAATATAACTTAATAATTATCTCTCTGTTGCTGTCATATTTAGAATAGAAATGTGATTGTGTAAATCCTAGGGAATCTGGGAATGTATTCTATATTCCTATTAGGAGTAGATTACATATTTAGTGTTGTAATCCTAAAGGGAAAGGTTTTTACCTATCCTACTACTATAAATAAAGGCACAATAGGGTGAATCAAAGACACTTCACAATTAAATCAATCTCTCTTCTCTCAACATTGCCGAACCCCTATCTGTCTAAACCCTAGATCGTTCAATCAAATAGGCCTACAACATGTTATCAGCACGCTCTTGCCAGAAACTAAGGAATTGACGCATCATAGGAGGAGGCTATCATCCACCACATTCAAAAGCTTATTCATTTTCTACTAATCAGGTACGCTTAAAATAAAAGAAGATATTTGAAATGTCCACGAAGCAAGAAAACATTCCCCATGATGCATGAACCCCTCTATGTTTATATTTTCCTTTTGATATATATATTGTATATGTTCATATATTTGTCAATATATATATATATATATATATATATATATATATTTGTTTCATGCATCACACAATTCAATTTTTATGTGGAATTTGTGAGTCAAAATATATAAAATAAATTAGAAGCATATTTAAGGTTTCCTAAACCCTAAGGGATTTTGAAAACTACATGGGAATGGGATGTAGTGCGGCATACCACCGCACCATCACTATGGACAAAGCACCAGGCCACGCCCTAGATTTCAACTAGGCAGGGCCTGAAGCCTTATGCCCAAAACGCTGCCAGCCTAGATTGGCTAGGTCTACTACCGTATGCCGTAGCCTTTATGGTTGCTAGGCTCACTGCCTGCCCTGGCCTACATCCAATCCAACCCAGTTAGCTGGGATTTTCCTACGGCTCCCATCTCATGCAGCCAACCCTCTCGGCTGGGCTTCCCGCACCAAACCCGCAAGCTTTTGAGCTTGCTCCCGTGCCCCTTCCCTCGGTCTAACTTCGAAACCCAGTTGTGGTTGGGGTTTCCTTTCCTCACCCGTGGCTTGCAGCCATCACTCGAGGTCCTTTAGGCCTTGCCTTATGCTTAAGGCACCCAAACCTGTGCCATATTCCCATGGCACTAAGCCCAAATTATTTTGGGGCTATATTTTTCGACCAATAATATTATTATAATATTATTTTGCTTCTACAATCGACCCCGTATGGCACAATTTATTGAATTAATTAAGAGTGACATGCAGTCCATTAATCTGATAATGAATCCAAAATTATTGACCTGAATATCACTTTTGGACATTAACAATTCAACAATTTATTTTTATACTTTGAACCGTCACATACTTTCGTAGTAACGAAGCTCTCACACTTAAGTTCCCGAAGAACCTCAAATCCACTATATCCAAATTAGTATATTGCATTCTGTGTTTCTTGCAAGAACCTGTCATTATGAACTAATTGTTCATAAAAACTAAATTAAACCTATAGTTTCAAATTTAGTGCCTTTGAAACCTGAAGTTTTCATTCAAAAATACCACATGAATCTAGTAGTTTTCATGCATAAATTAAACCATTACATGTCTATAGAACCTGTATGTTCTACAATATATGTCTATGGCTTACCATATAACTAATCACGTTTTCTCCCTCCGTTTTAGGGACATGTCGAACTTAAACAAGCTCGATTTCTCTGCTCTAGAAATCTCTGGAAGAAACTATCTTAAGTGGGTACAAGATGTGAAGCTCCATTTAACTGTAAAGGGCATTCGAGCCACCATTGAGGCATCTATCACCGAAAAACCTATTAACGAAGCTCATATGGCTACTGCAATGATCTTCATTCGAAGACACATCCATGATGCATTGCAGACTGAGCATCTCGCTGAAGAGGACCAGCGCACCATTTGGCTTGTTCTGGCCAACGTTTCGATCACCAGAAAGACATATACTTGACTGAAGCAAGACACTACTGGCAGCATCTTCGCTTTCCAAACCTTAAGTCCGTGAATGAATATAACTCTGAAGTTTGTAGAATCCGTTCTTTGTTGAAATTCTGCAAAGTGGAACGAACCGAATCAAATCTCTTAGAGAAGACATATTCGACCTTCCATGCCACCAATATTGTCCTACAGAACAATATAGGGCATAGAAATTCACCAATTTTTTCGATTTGATATCTGTTTTACTTATCGCTGAAAAGCAGAACTAGCTTTTGATGAAGAATCATCAAGCTCCACCTATTGGCTTGAACGCCGCGCCTAAAGCGTATGCAACCTATTTTAGTAGCCATAAACGACGAAATAACCATCATGGCCATGGCAATGGGCGGCAAGCCCAACCACGGGCCCAAGGTCAAAAAGTGATGCACCTAAGGGAAGAATTGCGAACCAGCAACGTCCACCACTCGTCCCTAAAGTCCTAAACTTCAAGAACAAGGGCAAAGCTCCCGTTCAGGCTGCTTCTCCTAAACTGGACATGTGTTATCATTGTGGATCAAAGGATCATTGGCCACACGTAAGCCGAGTTTCGCCTGAGGCTATTGCCAAGTATCATTCCCGTCATGAGTCTAACTTTGCACATATGGATCATTCGGAAGATACAACTTCATCAATGGAGATATAGGATTTTCAGGAAGCATCAGCGCCTATGGATGAATAAATTAGACATGCTTTTTTTTTTAGGGTGGTTACCCCTAGTGGTCGAGCCCACTAGGAGTGGTCGGCCATACCCTCCTATTTTGCTAGGTTTATGGTTTAATTTTGAACAATTTTTCTATGTATTTGGAATAATTTGTTTGGTTTTGGTTTGTTTTGAATTATGGATTGTTATTTGAATGTATATTATTTTCTTGAATTGCTTAATTAAATGAATGGACTTATATCTATGCATGTGACCAATTGAATCAATTTATTTCTAGGTATGTTTAGTGGGGAAGTTAGTTGTCTGGTAGATAGTGCAACCACGCACACCATCTTACGTGAACGACACTATTTTACTAACTTAACACCCAAGAAAGCTCATTTGACAACTCTCTCAGGCTTATCCAACCTGATCGAAGGATACGGAAAGACACGTATCGTGTTGTCTAATGGTATAATCTTGACCATTAAGGATACACTCTATTCTCCACGTTCCGGAAGAATGTTGCTGAGTTTTAGAGATATTCGAGATAATAAATATCATCTTGAAACCACTGAAGATCATGGTTCTGAATTTCTTTGTATGACTTCATACGAATATGGCCAGAAGCATATTCACGAGAAGTTGGAACGATTGCCGAGTGGGTTGTACATTACAACCATTCGCGGCATAGAAGCTCATAGTGTGGCTGGCTCTATGCCTGAGTTCTAGGACACCTTGTTGCTTTGGCAAGACCGTTTGGGACATCATAGACGTGACATAATGCGCCATATCCTCAAATCTTCTCACGAGCATAAGTTACATCCCTACGTTGGAGTTCCGGATACAAAGCGTGTTCTTTAGGGAAGTTGAATACTCAACCCTCTCGTACAAAGATTATTCATGACCCCCCTAAATTTCTTCAGAGGATTCAAGGGGACATTTGTGGACCAATCTAACCAACCTGCGGACCATTTAAATATTTTATGGTGTTGGTTAATGCATCGACAAGATGGTCACATGTTTGCTTATTGTCCACACACAACGCCGTGTTTGCTAAACTCCTAGTTCAAATCATTAAGCTAAGGGCTCACCACCCTGATTATCCAATTAAGTCAATTTGATTGGATAACGTTGGAGAGTTTACGTCACAAACTTTTGACGACTATTACATGTCAGTAGGGATTGATGTGGAACATCCTGTGCCCTATGTTTACACCCAAAACGGCCTGGCAGAAGCTTTCATAAAGCGCTTTCAAATGATAGCTCAGACTTTGGTTATGCGAACCAAACTGACGGTATCTGCGTGGGGTTATGCAATATTGCCCGCAACTATGTTGGTCCATCTGAGGCCCATCACAACTCAACCACATTAATCGTTACAGTTGGTCACTGGATACGAGCCTGACGTCTTGCATTTACGGGTGTTTGGTGTGCCATTTATGTGCTAATAGCGCCGCCGCTACGTACCAAAATGGGTCATCAGAGAAAAATGGGAATATATGTCGATTATGATTCGCCATCAATTGTTCGCTACTTAAAACCCTTGATAAGAGATGTTTTTATCACACACCTTGCAAATTGTCACTTTGATGAGACAATCTTCTCGTCGTTAGGGGGAGATAAGCATGCTAATGTTCCCGTAGAACGCCGCGAATTGTCGTGGTATGCTCCCACTATGTCTCATTTAGATCCCCACATTGCCCAGTCTGAAACTGAGGTGCGTCGAATTATAGATCTTCAGAGCATTGCTCAAAGCATGCTGGATGCTTTTAATGATCTAGCTAAGGTGACAAGATCACATATACCCGCTGCAAACACACCTGCAAGGATAGATGTACCCTGCATACGTCAACAACCCGCCTAGGAAGGCTGGACCATCCCCAAAGGTGAGGAGGCCGCACCTTCCATGCGGCAAGGTACATTGGCGGCTAGCCAATCATCTGCTCCGACCCTAAAGCGTGGCAGACCCCTTGGTTCAAAGGATTCACAACCCCGGAAGAGGAAAATGGCACCAATTAGTGACCCTAGTTTGAATACGACCATTGCTTACTCATCTGTTCCAACGCATGAGGTTATTCTAGATTACGGTAATGCTTCAGATGAAAGATGCCGGCCTCCCGAGAATCATGAGATTTCAGTCCACTACACAGTATTGGATGAGGTTTAGAATAGGAATGAGATGATCGTCGACGATGCATTCTTGTACTCAGTAATTACTGACATCATGCTTAGTAATGACATTGAACCACGTTCCGTCGATGAATGCTGACGTAGAACCGATTGGTCAAATTGGAAACAAGCAATCCAGTTTGAACTCGATTCGCTCGCGAAATGTAAAGTGTTTGGACCTATTGTTCCTACACCACCACGTGTGAAGCCTGTTAGCTACAAGTGGGTTTTCATGAGGAAACGTAATAAGAAGAATGAAATAGTGCAATACAAAGCATGCCTCGTGGTGCAAGGCTTCTCTCAGCGCCCAAGGATTGATTACAAGGAGACGTATTCCCCCGTAATGGACGTTATAACATTCCGCTACCTAATCAGTTTAGTAGTTTTTGAAAAACTGAATATGCAGCTTATGAACGTGGTAACCGCGTATCTCTATGGGGATCTAGATACGGAAATCTACATGAAAGTTCCAGAAGGACTTCCATTAACTGGTTCAAATAGTTCTAGACCACGGAACACTCTCTCAATTAGGATGGATTAAAACAATCCGGGCAGATGTGGTATAACCGTCTGAGTGAATATTTGACAAGTTAAGGTTATGTGAACAACGAACTATGCCCATGCGTGTTTATAAAGAAGTCACATTCCAGATTTGTAATCGTTACAATTTATGTTGATGACATGAAACTTATTGGGACTCCCGCGGAGCTTGAGGAAATTGCTGCATACTTGAAAACGGAATTTGAGATGAAGGATCTTGGGAAAACTCGATATTGTCTCGACCTGGAGATCGAGTATTGTTCGGATGGAATCCTAGTACATTAATCGAACTACACTCAAAAGGTGTTGCGTCGTTTTAATGAGGATAAAGCGAAGCCTTTGAGTACACCCATGGTCGTTCGAACTCTAGATGCTAAATGAGATCTCTTCCGTCCAAAGGAGGATGAAAAAGAGATTTTGGAACCCAATGTTCCTTACCTAAGTGCAATTGGGGCTTTATTGTACTTGGCTCAGTGCATTAGACCCGACATCTCCTTCGCTGTGAATCTTTTGGCAAGATACAGCAATGCGTCCACACGCAGGCACTGGAATGGTGTTAAAGATATTTTTCGTTACCTTAAAGGTACTACAGATTTAGGCTTGTTCTATACCCGTGAATCTCCATGTGTTGCCGCCCCCTATGACCCTCAGATTGATTCTCGCCTTGTTGGTTACGTAGATGCTGGATATTTGTTTGACCCACATAGAGCGCGTTCTCAAACGGGCTATGTCTTTACCGTTGAAGACACCGCTATATCTTGGAGGTCTACCAAGCAAACGCTAGTTGCGACTTCGTCTAACCATGTTGAGATTCTCGCCTTGCATGAAGCATCGCATGAGTGCTTTTGGCTGAGAGAATTTATGGAACATATTTGAAGCACTAGTGGTCTTACATCAGTCGTTGACCTTCCTATGACGATCTTTGAAGATAATGCAGCATGTATCGAGCAATTCAAGAAGGGATACATCAAGGGAGACAACACCAAACACATAGCACCGAAGTTCTTTTACTCACACCTGTAGCAGTAGCATCAGAACATTGAAGTCAAGCAAATCTGTTCCCAGGACAACCTGGCCGATCGCTTCACCAAGTCATTGCCCAAGTCTATATTTCAGAAGCTCGTCCAAAGAATTGATATGCGTAAATTATCTGAGTTGAATCGCTTGTAGTTCTCTTATTTAGAAGTTACGTCTAACTCAGGGGGGAGTATCTAAAAACATACTCACATGATCTTAATGTACTCTTTTTCCAACAATCAGGAGCATTTTTTCCACTGGGTTTTTGCTACCTAACGAGGTTTTAATGAGGCACCTATATTGGGATGATCATACTCCGTTGAGTTTACTACCTTCATCCAGTTTGACGTTCGTTTTTAGACATTATGCATACTTCTCACTTTTCTCCTTAGTCTATGGGTTTTTCCTATGCCTTGGGTTTTACAATAGCAAGGTTTTGTGAGTTTTACTGCAAATGCATACTTCACTTAAATTTGAGACTCGCGATCACCCATTGTGCTGATGACTTCATCAACTATTCTACCTTACCTGCTGAAGATCTGATGCGATGGTTCGTTGAGTATTTACACAATCAAGGGGGAGTGTTGCAGTCATATTTAGAATATGAATGTGATTGTGTAAATCTTAGAGAATTTGGGAATGTATCTTATATTCCTATTAGGAGTAGATTACCTATTCAATGTTGTAATCCTAAAGGGAAAAGTTTTTACCTATCCTACTACTATAAATAAAGGCACAATGAGGTGAATCAAAGACACCTCACAATTAAATCAATCTCTCTTCTCTCTCAATATTGCCGAACCCCTCTCTCTCTAAACCTTAGATCATTCAATCAAATAGGCCTACAACACTCCCAAATTTTTGGCATTAAATAATAATAATTTTGGTTTAAATAAGGCTAGATTTCAGGAGCTTTGTATATTATTTTTGGAACTAATTGATAGATTAAAGGCAATTCCTGTAATTTTCAATTCAAAAAAGAGACAATTTAAACGTGGAACCAAAATTGTATGGACTAGTTTAATTGAAAGTGTAACAGCTAGGAATGTGTTGGTCTAACATGTTTAAAAATCAAGTGCCTATATCAAAATGCCTCTATTTTCCTATTGGTTTTGTTTGACGATTGTAATTGTATTATGTTTTTCTTGCTTTGGGTATGTAGGGGATGTGCTTTTAGACACATACTGTTTATGAAACTTAATGGTACTATATTATTTATGGAATTACTACACTGTTGATGAAACTTAACGGTACCGTACTATTTATGAAACTTACAACATTGTTTATGAAACTTATTACACTGTTTATGAAACTTAGTACACTGTTTATGAAACTTAATAGACGACACTGCGTATATATGTATATTATTTCTTTTGTCTTAAGTAGGTACGAGTGAAATCTACGTTTATCACTTATATATATTATTTATTATATACATGAAAATACACCTTACGAGATTAAAAAATGGGTGTCATCGTTGTTACAATTAGCTAATTCATACATAATATAATATGTATATGTATATGTATGTTCGTGTTCTTTTTCTTATTTAGTTATGTTTAGTGGGTGAGGGTGGGGGATGGGGGATTATATATATATATATATATATATATATATATTGTTTTTATCCTTAAATAAAATTATTAGATGATTTTTGGTTAAAATGTGAAGTTTTGAAACCATTTTCATAAATTTTCCTTAATTGTATTATGTTTTCCTTGCTTCGGGTATGTAGGGGATGTTCTTTCAGGGTTATTGTTTCTTTCAATTGCTCTAAATGAAGAAAGTTAGGCTAACCGGGTCTTAGTCGTTTACACCTACTCTAAACTGGGCCTTAATTCTTTAAATCTATTCTAACTCTTGGAGTAAAACTCAAATTTTAATTTCTAAACCTATCCCAACTTGCTCCAACACTTGGGCCACATATGAGTTTTAACCCAAAACTCATTGTTAGGGCCAGAACTTTCCCTGGGTTAGTGGCTAGCTCACCATATATTTGTATTTTTTTTTTTGTTTTATATTTATAAATTGATTGAATTCAACAACTACGATCTTATGATCAAATACAACAGTAAAAAAAAGATTCAACTATCCAAATTTAAATCAAATGGATAAGATAATAAAAAAAAAAAATTCTTTTATGTGCTTCATATTCTTTCATAGTGTTTCACGAGTTTCATAGTGTTTCACGAGTTTCATAGTGTCGGTTTAATGATTTTTCAATATTTATCGGAATCTAAATATTTTTAGGTTAAAATGCTTATAAATTAAATTAGGATAGTCTACATAATTTTTTTAAAAGTTACTTTAAGAAAAAAATTATTTTAAGAAAAAAATTATCCTAAATTTATTCTTTAATAATGTCGGGTTGAAAATTTATCCCAAAAGGGTTGGAGCAGAAAAACTGCTTATTGTTGTGGCTTATTTTATCTGACAGGGACAGAGAGGGCCGACGACACAGAAAGAGAATATAGAGAGATGTGTTTGTAGGGTTCTGTAGAGGATGTGTTATCTTCCTACGCAGTGCCTTTATTTATAGGAATAAGGGAGAATAATCCTTCTCCTCAAGGAATACAAGTCCTAATAAGGAAGAATAATTAGAATCAAATCTAATCTAGGATTTACACAATTACACTTAAATACAAAGTTTATAACACTTATGGCTTAAAACATAAATTTTTTGAATTAAAAATTTTAAATTAGAACCGAAGGATTGGAGATAGTTTTGACTCAAAAAAATATCAATACACAAAATATATCACCTGACTATGTTATTTTTCCAAAAAAAAATAAAAGGAAAATTTTATTTGAACCCTAAAAACTTCTTTCCACACCCAACTTAAATATTTTTGCCATTAAACTCTCCACTTTACCCCTAAATTAATGTGAGATAAGAAAAATATATTGAAGGGAGATGAACCTATATCAGCCCCACCAACGCCTGCTGCTTTCCGACGTCTTATTCACTGAGGTGAGTGAATCTTTTGTGTCAGCATCTTCTCTTTTCAAGCTCTTTTTCCGTTCTCTCTGTTTCCGTACTATATTCTCCTCCTCCTCCTCTTTATTGGTCACTTCCTTCAACTGAAAAATGCCGAAAGCAAATCGGGGCCTACGCAGTTTGCGAGTGTTACAAAGTCGATGGCGTGGAGAATCACAACTGAGGGTATCTCTGTGTTGTATGGAAGGCGTTAGATGTCAAAGCTTGTGGAAGGTAAATGGGCTGCCATGGAAGGTAGAAGTTGCCTTGAAAAATCACTAGCAAATCTCTGGTGGGGTTTGAGGGAAAGAGACCATTCCCGGATCCCTTCCTTCTAATCCATGAAGTTCGGAGATTCGAGCCATTGAAATTTGATCAAACGGCTAAAGTTATTATAACTTTTAAAGTGGATATCTGTTTGTAACCGTTGAATCAAATTTCAATGGATCAGATCCCCGAACTTGATAGATTAGGAGGAAGGGATATGGAGAGGATCACTTTCCGGGTTTGAGGTGGAAGTGACGGTGAGTGTAAGAAGACATTTTGATTTTGTTTTTTGTTTTTCAGTTTTATACAAGGGTGAATTAGGAATTTGAATAAAATATTTTTAGAATTGAGTGTAAAAAGAGGTTGAATAAGTTTTAATAAAATTTCCCAAAATAAAACTCATTGTACATTTCAAAATTTTTATATTTAGCAAACAATACAATTATAAAGTGTATACAATGAGTTTTTCCGTGTATAAATAACGGCCAAAATAAAAACATTAATTTATTAAAAAACTATAAATACGGAAATCTCCAACATTTTCCCTCTCAACTAAAACCCTAGCCTGAGAGTCTTCGTCTCCCTTTGACCAGTCTGATACTGAATAACCGAGCAGTGGACCTCTCCGGCAATCGCATCTTACGGCTCTCGAGAGGCGATTGCTGCAACAATCGAATGCGATTATGGCAGGTGGTTCAGATGTCGCCGAACCGGCTAGCTTGTCCTGTGCCAGTTGCGGCAAGCCTGCCCATCTTCAGTATGTCAAATTTTCACTTCCAACTTTTCAATTTCAACTACTTCTTCCTCTATTCTGTTAATTTCTGTAAAAAAGAGAAATTTTTTGTACTTTTTTTGTGGTGGATCAAAGACTGGTAACAAATTTTGTTATTTTAGTGAAGCTATAGAGTTAGAGGGTTAGATAGATTAGTTGTAGGCCGATGGGAATCGGTGGGGATCGAAGTCGCGCAGGGGCATAGGCATAATTGCTTTCCACCACTGCAGCAACAAATTTTGTTTGGAAAAAGTGAATTATGTTTTAAAATATTTGGAAAGTTTGAGGGAGTTTCCATTTCAATTGAAAAATATTTAATCTTTGTGCTTCTAATTGTGTAAATTGCTTTGATTATTAAATTAAAAAAATGGTACTTATTGTGGGTGATTTGTTACATTCTTGAGTGGTACTTGATTTTTTGTATGCAGGTGTCCCAAATGTGTGCAATTAAAGCTCCCTCGCGAAGCTGCTGCTTTCTGGTTTGTAACAACTTCTTTATATAAATGCCAGTCTGATTTTGATACAATTTTAGTGTAAAAATTTGGTGGTATGTAGTGAGCGAGTCGAGCATTTCGAGTGTTTAACTTCATTAAGGAGTTTTGAGACATCGACACTTCGATTTTACAAATTAGATTGAACTTGTTAATGGAAGCTTGAAAATGATTTATTCAGTGTTCATAATTGATGAAAATGTGCTTCTCTTAACAGCACTCAGGATTGTTTTAAGGCTTCTTGGAACTCTCACAAATCCGTGCATCTAAAAGCCAAGTCGTCCGAAGCTGGGACGGGTACTCCAGAGGATGAAGCCTGGCTATATTGCTTGAGGAAAGGACAAGCTCGAACAGCAAAGCTTCCGTATTTTGATTGGACTGGGTATGTTTTTTATGATTTTCTTTGCATTTTCATTCATTTTAATTGTTGTAGATTCATAGGCTTTATGTTTCTGATGCTTGCATTATTTCTTTTATGATTAGAAAATTTTGTATCATGTTAATTACTGATAACATTTGTTGAAGCCATTGTTCATTCCTCTCTTGTGTAGGGCACTGAGGCCGTATCCTATATCTAGTAAGCGTATAGTACCTGCTCATATTGATCTGCCTGATTGGGCATCCGATGTAAGTTGTTGGAATCATTTTGAATGTATTTTAAATGCCCAATTTGAGTAGATACTATGCTACATTTTGTTGTCATTTCGGTCATTTTAATGTTGGCTTCGTATAACAAAATATTGCAGGGGATTCCAAAAGCTGAGCCCAATAGTGATCTGCAGCGTGTTGTTGATGTAAGTGTTTTCTTGAAACCCTCGTGAGTCATACATAAGGAGTAGATCTATGTGTTATTTTGTTAGACTTTCTACTTTTTATATTGTACTTTTCCTTTATACTCAATTCATTTTCTTATTTCGAAATGATGAATGGTATATTCATTTTGAAGATCAAGACGGCGGATCAAATTGAGAGAATGCGAGAAACTTGTCGAGTAAGTTCCAATTGCTTCTTTCTTTCTATTCCCCTTAATTTTGTGCTAATGAAGCAGTGTGAGCCTTCTTGATGCCGTATTATTTCACTTTTATTATCTGTTGTACTTTCAGCACTGCAAAAAAATTAACATGTGCTATTTATCTGAATGTGAGACAATGTTATTATACCGTTTTGAATATGTTCAAGAAGAATTTTCTCTGTTCAGTTTAAAAATTAATTAATCTTGCTGCGGCATGTAACTTTTAATTTACTAATATTATGATGTTCTTGTCATAATCATTTTGTTAGATTGCAAGGGAGGTTTTAGATGCCGCTGCTCGTGTAATACGGCCTGGTATCACAACAGATGAAATTGATCGGGTGGTCCATGAGGCTACTATTGCTGCTGGTATAGAATGAGTTTCCATTTTATTTAGAATTTCAATTACTATGTTTCATTGTCAATTATTGTAACTGTCTATGCCTTTACCTTTTAAGTCTATGGCCATACCTCATTGATCTGTCATATGCTTTAGAGTGGCCGTGTGGTTATAATCATTACTATCTGCATTTTTATATTGTTCAGAATAAAAAATTGTGGGTGTAATGATGTTTCACTTTTAACTCAATGCAGGTGGATATCCATCTCCTCTCAACTACCATTTTTTCCCAAAGTCTTGCTGCACGTAGGTACTTTTTGCATAAATATTTTTGTGAAGTTTCTTGAGATTGTGTGGTACTGACCTTGCAATTGCGTCTTGTTATCTCTCTTCATTGCAGGTCAGTCAATGAAGTAATTTGCCATGGTATTCCTGATGCCAGGTATGCGTTTGAGATTTTTCTTTTATTTGAGATTTTGTTTTTATTTTTGTTTGGAGGATAGTATGGAAAAGGAATATGGATATACTCTTACTGTTGCATATATATGTATTTATTGAAAACATTTATTGGTGTATATTGTAGTTTTGTTTCTTGCCAGTTCAGTTTTCGGTCCTGAAATACTATTGTTGTGGAACAATGTTGAGAATATCGCGTTTAAGAATGGGAAAAATAGAACAAACTCCAGAAATCGAAAACAAATAACCAAGATAAATAACACCAAGAATTTACGTGGTTTGGCAATATGTGCTTACGTCCACGGGACAACAACAATGATCTTTCACTATATCAATAATGAGTACAACCAATAATCTTGCCAAATCTCTAGAACTAGGACTTGACGAAAAACTTGAAAGAACAAGAACAAGAAATACACTATCTCTTTTCTTTTCTCTTGCACACACTTTACAATATTCTCTCACTCTAATCCCTTGAGTGGTATACAATTTATTGTTTTGCTCCCTTCTCAAAACTAGTACAATAGCCCCTTTATATAGACATAATTAAAGTCTTCTTCAATAAGGATTACTAATCCTAATTGGAATCTAGTTATGAATCCTTCTCCAATTGAGAAACTAACTCCAATTGGGAAAACAATTTAATCCTCTTAAGACTTTAATTCCTTATATACGTAGGACAATTTATCATGGGCTGGAAAAAACCCAACAATCTCCCCCTCTAGACCATGAGGAAGGTATACCAAAAATAAATAGGATTGCTCCTCTTGACCAAACTCCCATTGATCAAACTTTTCATGACCAGACTCCTGATCAAACTACCCATAATCAAGCTCCCCTTGATCAAACTACTCATTAACCAAGACCCTCTTGATTAGACTTGTCTTGACCAGGCTCCCCCTGATCGCAATACCCGTTGTCATTGGCAAAGGCAATTATAGACTTCTTTGCCAGAAGACCATCAATCATCTGCATTAAAGAAGCTCTTTATCGTAAGTCACAACACTTGCAGTATTGTTCCCATCCTTTTGTTCCTTTTTCCATTTACGACAATGTTTCTTCATGTGACCCATTTTCCCACAATAGTGGTAGTCGCCATTGAATCTCGTCTCACCAGAATTTTTGCCTCTTTTCTTTGTGACAAAGAGTTGTCCAGCGCTTGCACCTGAAGCTTTTCTCCTTGTTTCTTCATTAAACATGGTATCCTTAACAGCATCCATAAACAGTACGCCATTAGAACCCAAATTGCTTACAGTTACGATGAAGGTTTCCCAACTAGTTGGCAAGGATCCTAGCAATAAAAGTGCTAGCAGCTCTTCTTCAATATTCAAACTTCTTCCAAAGAGCGTGCGCATTAGTTTCTTTAGACACATGGTGATAGATGCTCTCATCCACTCATTGTCTAATTGTACCAATAGTTTTACGATTCATCTTGGTCGAGTTTCTTCATAATTGCACCCTTCATTCTAAACGGATATCAACCGAACCTGGCTCTGATGCCACTTGTGGAGAATATCGCGTTTAAGAATGGGAAAAATAGAACAAACTTTGGAAATCGAAAACAAATAACCAAGATAACTAACACCAAGAATTTACGTGGTTCGGCAATATGTGCCTACATCCATGGGACAGCAACAACAACCTTTCACTATATTAATAATGAGTACAACCAATAATCTTGCCAAATCTCTAGAACTAGGACTTGACAAAAAACCTGAAAGAACAAGAACAAGAAATACACTATCTCTTTTCTTTTCTCTCGCACACACTATACTATTCTCTCACTCTAATCCCTTGAGTGGTATACAATTTATTGTTTTGCTCCCTTCTCAAAACTAGTACAATAGCCCCTTTATACAGACATAGTAAAGGTCTTCTTCAATAAGGATTACTAATCCTAATTGGAATCTAGTTATGAATCCTTCTCCAATTGGGAAAACAATTTAATCCTCTAAGACTATAATTCCTTATAAACGTAGGACAACTTATCACGGGCTAGAAAAAGACCCAACAAACAACACTTTGGTAACTTTAATGGACTGGCATGAGTTTGTATTGCGTTGGGGTACATTACCTGAAAAAATGCTTTGCTGTATGTGGATAAGTGCTGACACTTTTTGCCTGCATCTTTTTCCTTGTGTTTAATTTGGTCCAGAACTTGAAATTCGTGTCTACTTTAGAATAGTTAAATCCCTTGGTTTCTAGCATTATGACCTTTTTATGTTTAATGTGAAACTTTTGCTCCAGGAAATTAGAGGACGGTGATATAATCAATGTTGATGTGACTGTGTATTATAAAGGCGTCCATGGTAATTTGTATTCTAGACATTAACATGTAGTTCAATTTTGAAAACACGTGTTCTATTCCTGAACTGCCGAACTCATAATGCAGGTGATTTAAATGAAACATACTTTGTGGGAAATGTTGATGAAGAGTCTCAACGGCTAGTCCAATCTACTTATGAGAGCATGGAGAAAGCAATATCCATCGGTATGTGCACAGTATGATATACCAATTTTAAGATAAATATCTCTCCGTCCCTGATCTCCCTTTTTAACGCATCCATCACTAATTATTGCTTTAACAATCATGCAACTCAATTATATCACTGAAAATCATCACACCTTTTATCACCTACCTAATATTCATTTATATGGTATAATAATCGTTTTATCTGATGTTGCTTGTTCTTACTTTTGGTACCATGGAAGTTATACTTGTAAGTAATCATTGTTAAAATGTATTTGTGGTTGTGTTTGCTTAATTGTATCAGTAAATTCTGTGAAGATTTTTTAGTTACAAGTGCAATCTTGTCACCTGACCTGATGGTAACTGAAATGTTGAAAAGTCAACCTATTTAACCCCTATTTGAGAGTGCACTCTAGTAATTTCAATCGTTGTTAACCAAAAGTATAAAAGGAAAAGTATATTTCTAATTTTTTTTTATTTTTTTATTTTTTTATTTTTTTGTACAAGTGCAGTAAAACCTGGTGTGCGATTCCGTGAAGTCGGTGAAGTCATTAATCGCCATGTAACTATGTCGGGATTCTCTGTGGTAATTTGTAGCTTGAGTTTTGAGTTGTGATGCATTTTCAATTTTAACAAATCATGCCTATTAATTTTCTATTGCACCAACAGGTGAAGTCATATTGCGGTCATGGTATTGGGGAGCTTTTTCATTGTGCACCAAATATTCCCCATTACACAAGTATGTTCAACAAAGAAACTTATTTTTATCTGAATTACACTTTTTCTAGCTTGCACCTTTAACATACATTACCTTAACCCAAACAGGAAACAAAGCAGTTGGTGTAATGAAAGCTGGACAGACTTTTACAATTGAACCCATGATAAATGCAGGTATATTTCAAAGCTTGTTTTATGAGCACGTGGGGGGTGATATGTTCTTTAATTGTTTGCTACATCTTAATAAAATAAATAAAACATGAACAGGGGTTTGGCGTGATCGGATGTGGCCTGATGGATGGACAGCTGTTACAGCAGATGGCAAGCGCAGTGCACAGTTTGAGCACACCCTTCTGGTAACTATGCAGTTTACGTGTAGCATGCTTTCGACTTCTGCAACTGTGATTGCATTATAGTTATTAGAAGTGCTTTTTCTTTGTCGCATTCTCTTATGCGGTTTTAATACTCAAATTCCATGGAATGATCTGTACATGTTCTTTTAGCATTTCTTCCTTATGTTTCACATAATATCATTAGTGAGGTTTGTTCTAGGGTATAAATCAGTCAGCTCATTTGTGTAAAAGAAAATAAATAAGTCTTCTACTCAATATAGTAACGATGGATAATACTCGATTATTGATGGTTTGAGGATGGTAAAGGTGAAAGAGATCTTTGCAGCGGGAGATTTACAGGTTTTAGATATCAAATTATCCCAACATTGAATTGCAATGCTATGCATCTATTAACAAATACACTAAGTAATAGTTGGCGTTGCATGGGTATTAGTCCGAGTTAATCCTTGTTATTCACATCTGTTTGCTGAATTGCTATCTGTACGATGATCTTGTATCTCTAATCTCGATGTTTATTCTTCCTACACATGCATAGGTGACAGAGACTGGAGTTGAAGTTCTTACAGCTCGGTTGCCTTCATCACCCAAAGTGTTCCCTTGGTTAAATGCTTAATGACTGCGTCCGTCTTGGTTCATCGAAAGGGGTGAACAGACATAAGCATGCTATTCATCGTAATCATGCATTAGTAAGTGGAGAAGAATAATCATTTGCCCAGATATCATGTTTGTAACTTACTGGTTAATATAGTTATTCGAGCTTTGAGTTTTGGTTAAAGAGCAATAATTTGTTTTGGTCGTTTTATAAGAGTTGTATGAATCATTCATAAACAATGGTCATTGTGAAGGAATTGTATTGTGTCCAACATGTATGATGCCCAACAGCTTGTGAATTTCTACGGAGTTTGCATTTTGGGAAATATTTTTGCTCGCCACCCTTTTAAGTGGTTATGTTGCCAATTTCAAACACATATTGCAATCAAAATACGATGCAACTCGGGGCGGAGACCGTGGAATTCAGGAACAGTCTTCATCTTCATCATGTTCAAATTTGTCATTTTCAAGCACTGATGAGGAATCATTATCATCATCGCCATCATAATCACCTTCTTCCGTCTGTTCATACGAGTTAAAAATCTTTTGGGCCAACAGGTAATACTTGAGTTTTCTTGCTGCGTCGTCTTTATCTTGATCACGGTCAAATTGGTCATGTTCAAGAACTGATGAGGAATCACGATCGTCGTCATCGTCGCCATCGTAATCACCATCATCCATCTGTTCATACGAGTAAAAAATCTTTTGGGCCAACAGGTAATACATGAGTTTTCTTGCTGCGTCGTCGTCGTTAGAAGCCATGATCATGGTAAACAAGCAAATAAATTAAACAGGAAGAAGACTGGCAAGACAGAAGTAAACGAAAAGAGAATATTAACTAGGAACTTAGGCCTTCTGTACTACAGAGACCCCACATGTATGTATTTATAGGGCAGGGGAGGCGAGACTTCTGTACTTAACGAAACCTAATCGGACTAGGAGTCTCGGACTGTTAATAGTAATAGGAGTGGGATTTCTTGTTTGACAAGTTTCCAAATCCGACTTGCAAACGGTACCACAAATTATGGGAAATTTTACTTACTATTCTTACTTAATAATAATAGGGTGAACTGTCGATTTTGTCCCTGAATTATCATGTCAATGAAAATGAGGTGCCTAAATTATTTTTTCGGTAAAATAAGTTTTTGAATTCATTAAAAATTGCTAATTTCGTCCCTACTATTATACTTAAAGCTATTTTATTAATTTTTTCATCAAATTAAGTCATATGACAGATTTTAGAGGATATTGACACCATTTTCTTGCATGTAAGCTCTTAATGTTGTATATAGGTTACAAATCTAATGTCTAATTCATCATTCAAAGTTAATTCCATACATTATTTTTCTAAAAAAAAATGTCCTTAAACTATGAAAAACTACCAATCTATTCTCTAAAGTGTATCACATGCAAGTCACGTGATTTAAATTAATGAAAAATTGAATAGAATAGATTGAAATCTAATATTAGGGATGTAATTGGCAATTTTATTAGTTTGAAGATGGATTTTTCTGAAAATAATAATAATTTAGGGACTTAATTTTTAATAAGGTAATAATTTAAGGACTAAATCAACAGTTCACCCATAATAATAATTGCTTGGGACAAAGGTGGGATAAAGTAATTAGAACAGCTGATAATTGTACAATGAGAGGCTATTCTAGTTTTAAGCAAATAAACAGTTCTGAATATGAAAGTTGTACAGTGAAAACACGTTAATGGTAAATAATGGACAATGTGGTATTGTTTATTGTAATTAGAAGCTTGTAACTACTACAATGCAGGAGGCTAAAATTTCTAATTTCCTTGTCATTGTAAGTATATAAGTCAGTGCTCATTAACTACCGTGTACTTTCCTTTCAATTAACGTGAGCATGCATACAATAAATACAACTGCTTTTGGCTTAATTTCCAATTTCTTTTTGATAGAACTATATTCGGGGGTGGATATCAAGCCAAGCTACACAATCGATCGGCCATAATTAAGTATTAAATTTATTGTAGAGTTTAAAATAATTTAAAAAATATTAGAGTTGACACGTGGACTTTTGTTCAAGAAAGACTAGATTGCCCTAATTCCTAATTAAATAAGCAGACTTCTTAGATAATCCCACACACAGCTTAGCACCCCTAAAGGTCCAAGCAACTGAATACCTCACAGCTCACCTGCCCATGACAAGAAAAAGTCAAAGCATTAATAATAAGGAATAAATACCCAAATCTTATCTTTAATATATTTCCAATTGAAGATTAACTCCATTCAAGTAAGTAATCCTTATTTAAATCAAGTAGGGATATTTACACCATTATCTCAAGATATTATTTCATATTTAATATCTTGAGAATATTCTTTACATAAACCTTGGCCAATAGGATGTTGCCATGTGTAGGGTAAAACCCTAACCTCATGGTTGACCCTTTCTCCTATAAAAACCTCCATCTCTACCAAATTTCGGTAAACGTTTGCAACCCCTAAAAGTTCTAAACACTTACTCTTATCAGAGTAACTAACTTAGGCATCAGAGATGTATTGGTCTAACCTCTCCCTCCACGCCTCCTCCTGGGCGCATGAGGCTTAGGACTTTTCGCTCCTCCTCATCCTCCCCACGAATTTGGCCGCTTCCTTCCTCACGCACTCCTCGAAGGCTGACATCCCCTTCTTTATCTCCTCATTTTCTTGGAAGCACCGCTCCACCCTTTCAGCAGTAGGTTCCTGCTGTTCCTGTAACAGACTCATTTTAACTTTTAAATCGTTGACATTTATTTTTCCATCCATTGTAATATGTATAAGGAAATGGACTCTGCTACTATGCAAGTAAAACGTATAGGTTCATGGGTTAAACTAATCGGGCATGATCTGTTTACTCTTTGAAATAAAAAAATAACTTTGGTAAAAACAAATTTGGGCCCGGGAGAGGTCAAAGTTAAATACGTAGACTATTTTAATTTTTCGGAAGTTGTTGTTAGATCAGTTTTATTACTTTATACAGTGCCCAAACTCCTGTTTGTTTAGGTCTTTTCTTTTCTCTTGTGCTTGCTTTTGTTTGTGGCTTCCTTTCATGTAATCTTTGCTTTGTTGGTATTGAAATTACCCTTGATCAAAAAAAAAAAAAAAAAAAAAAAGAAAAACAATATATATATAATGCAGAATCTGTTTTCAAAAAACGGTATTCAGAATCAATTATCATAACAGAATCAGTTACAATAAAATGATATTAATTTTTTTGGAAATTATTGTTGAATCAGTTTTGTTACTTCGTACAGATATATAATGCAGATTGTGCTTAGTACAGAGTTTAATTACAATGTGCATAGTACAGAGTTTCCTTCAGTATAATATTGAAATTTTAAACATCAAAATTCATAACCTTGCACAATGCGCATAGTACGTTACTGATGCAGTAGCAAAATGTCGATTTCCATGTCTACACTTCGATTGTCGGTCATATTTGCTTCAACTTGATAGTTTTCCGCACATTGAAAGGTTCCACAATCCACAAATGGTAATATATGTAAGAGCATCTCGAATGGGGGCTTTATCTTCCATGAGGCTACTACATTTCAAGTCTTAGTGAAAAATTTCATCCCTAAATGAACAAAATTCAACACTCTCCCTCCACTTGCGAATATACTTATACTCTCCTTTATTTTTTTGAATTCTTTTTTCTTACATATTTTTCTTGCAATTTGGCTAATTAATGATTGTTTTAAATTTCATAAGAATTAAAATTTCAATTGATTTAACGTTCATAGGCAATGGTGGATGAAATTTTCAAATATTTTTTTTTTCAAAATTGTATGATACTAATTTCCAATTGGTGCTAGGTAAATTGTTGCGTTGTACGTGAAAATCAAACTATTTTAGAGGGTGAAGTGGGGGTTTGTATCTTTCAACAGATGAGATTAAGATAAGAGAATCTAATCCAACAAATGGTTCATTAGTGATGAAATATAACTTTGTCACAATTTGAAATTTTTTAGGTTGAAAGGTTCATAAATAAGGAAAAATTTAAGATAGCACGTCTAAAGATCAACGTAAGAAAAGTAAACGCAAAAAAAAAAAATTATCACATAATCAGATTACTACATAAAATTATATATAGCCCCATATGTAGCCCGAAAGAATAGCCCCTCATTGGGAGAGGATTCACACCCCGGACCCAGGATCAACGGAAAAATAGCCTTGCACCTAGCGCAAGTAAAACTAAAAATAAATACGAAAAATAAATTTCTTGTATAAAAATAACTCCAAAATCCTTATAGGTGTACAAAATAAATTAAAAACTTAAATCTCTCGTTTCTACCACAACCTTAGCTCGTCTTACACTAAACTTATCTGTAAAATAAAAGGTGAGGGGTGAGCAACAACCACCGTCGTCTAGTGAATAGAATATGTAATATGTAGTCAAGTGATGCCGTTTTAGTCACTCTAGAAAATACAATAATAATATCAAATCATTATACACGTAGTGTCATATTACATCGTCCCTTCACATGCTCATTATATCCTTCATCAAATATAACTCACCACTTGATCCTAATGGCCATTCTGCCCTAATGCCCCCATTTGTGGTTTACATTTATCCCTTGGACTAATGCAACACTGAAGTTCTCATACACCATGAACAATCTCAAGTAATTCCACATAAATTGGATATATCCCATTATAAAACATTTTCAAAAAAATCTAACATGCTTGACTTGAAATAAAAAGATATTTAGAAATAGCTCAAAACCCATGATGTCTCATAGTTTTCATTTATCAAAAAATAAGAATATATTGAAACACATTACATAAATTACTCATCTCAATCAATAGCTAGAACTTCGGCAAGACAAATCCATCTACTGATCACCGCACCTCGAGCAATGTAAACCTATACTCTCTCTTTTCTCTCTCTACGTGAACTACACGCTGCATGTTTTAACTTACATTGCAGATTGTAGAACGATGTGGAAATGCTCTCCTATTTATAGGAAAAGTGGAGGCTAGAAACTAGTCCATGATTGGTTGATAAAATGGCAAGATTACCACCAAATCCGAAAGCGTAAAGGCCAAGTTTATGCATGCAAGCGGTGTCAATTGCATGATAAACACCTTGACATCTCATTTGCCACGTACAGCCGCAAGACTGCTAACAAGTAGCTCTAATTCAATCCTAAATCATTTCATGCCACGCCTAGATTGTAGCTCTCAACAGTCAACAACTAGGGTGCTTATTGGGCACATCTAGAACAATGTCATAAAAAAAAAAAGGAATAAGGTTGGAAAGAAAATCATGCGTTTAAAATGTAGTAATTGAAAAAAAAAAAAAAAAAAAAAAATCTTATGAATAATATTTTTAAATAAATATATTTTCCAAATATAGGTTCTCGCAAGAGATATTTTTATAAAGCCCAAAAATTATTCAGAGCTCTAAAATGAATTATATTCACTATTTTTCACCCTTATATAGAGCTCTTCACTAGAAATGCTCTAAGAATCGGATCCTGCTACTGTAGAAGTAAAACATATGGGATCACGGATTAGACTAAGAGGAGACAGCTTTTCAGATAAGTGAAGGGAGAGAGGGAAGCTTTGCAGAAGAGATTCTACAAACAATCATAAAAACTTTGGTAAAAACAAATTTGTGCCGTGGGGCCCGGGAAAGATTAAAGTTAAATACATGGATTATTTTAATTTTTTTGGAAGGTATTATTAGATCAGTTTTATTACTTTGTACAGATATATAATGCTGAATCCGTTTTCAGAAAATGGTATTCAGAATCAGTTGTCATAACAAAATTAATTATAATAAAATGATATTAAGAATCATTTTTCATAAAATGATATTTAGAATCAGTTTGCACAATGGAGTAATTAGAATCACTTTTCATAACGTTGCACAATGAGCATGGACGTTACTGATTCAGTAGCAAAATGTCGATATCCTTGTATACACTTTGATTGTCGGCCATGTTTGCTTCAATTTGATAGTTTTCCGTACACTGAAAGGTTCCACATCAGAAGCTTGTCACTGTTGACATGAACCTGTTTGTTAATGGTAGGTAAGCAACGTATCTAACATGTTAATACATAAATTTCTACGTAAAACACCGAAAAAGTAACTTTCATTGCCAGGGCAGGAGCAATCTTACCAATCCCATTGAAAAGTGTTGTTGCAGATGTAGACAGAAAGTATTGGCCCATCCAACTTTTGATGTCACGGATGGTAATATTCATGCCTTCAGGAAAAAACCAGGCAGAACGGTTTTGCTAATATGATTGAATGAGAAGCCGAAGAAAGAGTACTTACCCACACAAGTAAAAGCCTTCATTCAAAATGGTCTGCATCCTTCTGAATACATTTGTTTCCTGAGCAGAGGGGTTTGCTGCCATAAATTCCTTCAAAATAGGAGCAGCCTCCGACCTAAGAACATGGGAGTTGATTGTCTGCATACCTTCATCCATAAAGGTAACCCTTCAAAAACGATCAGCAACTTCCTTATATTTTTTAAGAACCCTATTTGAAAGTCCAACCTCTGGCCGAAGACAATAGGCTTTAGTTGGTGTGATAACCAACCCCTTAACTTAAAAAACGTCGTCCAAACGCTTAGGATCCTTGAAAAGCGTAGGATTCTTTAGCAACCAATCTTGGACAACTTTAAGTGTCTTACAACATCAAATTCTGGGTGGTTGTAAGTGCGCAAGTGCTTCAATGCAGCCACATTGACATATTTTGGTTGGCTCCTCAGTAAATCAAAGAAACAGCCTGACAACTGGTGCTGATTAAAAATGCTTTTGTGCATTACTGCATTAACCAAGAACATTGCCTCAAAGGAAATATCATCCTTGTAATGAATACAGAAGAAAGGATCAGGAGCAGGCATTCCAAAATCAGGTTCATCCCGAACCTTAAGAGGCTGTCTTAAGCAAATCTCCACCACCATGTGTTCTCTAAAATAACTCATGACCTTGTTCAACTTTGCACCATGTCGGGTGGGTATTGAAACTCTGTAAAAATTGCAACGCCCAATAGCCCCACTAGGAGTAAACTCTCTGGTCCTGATCCAAGGATCAACATCATCAGACAGATCATATGGGAATGGTTCGACAATGTCATCATCAGCAGTTCTATATGAAACCAAGGGTGATGAAGCCAGCAGTAACAAAATTACATGACTTGTGGTATGTATATTGCTGGATTTCAGAAATGTCTCTTACCAAGAACTGTAGCATAAAATCACATTTGATTACTGCATGCTTCCCTGTCCCTTCAAATGAAAATGCAGTGGCAAAAACAAAATTTGCACGTTCCAACAAGACAAACCACAATAAAGATAGTAGTGCAAGGAGGTCCTCTCCAAGCAACAAAAAATTCATCAACAGCACGAGGAGGTCTTCTCCAAGCAACAAAAAATTCATCTTGGCGAACTAAATTTCCAATCTCAAAAAGTACATCAGATATCATTACCGGCATATACTTTTGATCCTTGAAATATTGATTCTCAAAGCCCAAAATTACTTTCAACGGTTTATTGTTGTAAAAAAGTTGAGAACGTCTTGCTGCATCCATAGCATATTTCACTGAATCAGGAATCATAAAATGCACAAATGCATGAGGCACCACCATGACATAAACATTTCTTTCTAAAATACTGGAAGTATCAATGATCGAAACATCGGGAAAGGAGTCTTCAAGGGTCCAAGAAGTTTTCAACCACCTACCTACACTCCCAATGTTATTTTCCAAGTACATTACAAGATCACTCCCCTTCACATGCCTACCAAATCCGCCAATACATAGTTGAGTTACCGCTTCATATTCCATTTTCTCTACAATATCCGATCAAAAATGAAAATGAAAAATCGGATCAGTAAGCCTGATATTATACGTGAGTAGATACAGTAAAATAGAATAATATTCATACAGAAAGTTCCGAATAATATTCATACAAAAAGCTCAACCAAAGTCATCATCTGTAACAAAAAACCAAAAAAAAAATAGTAGGGTAACGCAAACTAAATGACATGAAAGTTGATGATTGACTTATTTCTTATAGGTGACATATCATTTAGTTTCCAAATTTAGTTTACCTACCAATAAGGCTCCAAATTCAATCAGTAAATCAAACTAAATGGAATAATAGCAAACACAATACAAGACAACAATATGGTTAGACTACCTTAGACCCACAACAGACTCCCACACGCACAACGCAAAGTATTGGTGAAACGTCATGTAATTCAGTGAAGAAAGGTGAGGTTCCATGATAAAACCAATGGGCAATATCGAGAGTAGTCCAACCTCTTATAAGCGCATGCAAGGTTCCTCCTCCCATCAATGTGGGACTCATATTCTCAACACACCCCTCACTAATTTTCAAGCTTAACATATGAACAACGCAATGGGATGACGTGGAGCGCATGTTTGGCTTGAAAATTCACCACATGTGTAGGGGTATGTTGAGAATGAATCCCACATTGATGAAGGAGGGACCTTGCATGAGCTTATAAGTAAGTTGGGCTACTCCCTATATTGTCTTTTTTTGGTGGAACCTCAACTTTCTTCATTCAGAACATCATATGTAACCATGAAGAACACTTAGCATCAAATAATCAAAATCAGAAAAGAAAAAAAAAAACATCTTCATCTCCAGCACAGCAATCTAAATAATGAACCGTGAAGTTAAACTAACAAAAATACATGATCAGATTCATCAGAAAAAAGAAAAACATGTTCATAAAAATCCGAAACAAGAAATTGACAACAAAAAAAGAAAGAAGAAAAAACCCTTGCCTTCTTTAAGAAGTTCCCGTTTTGCGACTGTGAATAGAATGGAAAAAGGAGAGTGAAGAATTTCCGACGAACAAAGGCAGTCAGTGAAGAGTTTGATGAAACACCATAGTGAAAACGTGTCAACTTTGATTTATAACAGTACAGAAAATGGAGATTTTATTGTTATTCTTCAATCCTTTAATGGGTACTTGTTTGTGCATTGGAAGCCGAAACACCCTTACATGTTGATCTTAAAAACTATCTAGCCTATGTAGTGCGCAAGTTGAGTAATTAATGAGCTAATTATGTCCTTTGGTCGAATGTAGAGTGTGCTAACTTGTCGACCGAGTTTGGCCATGGAGTAAAATGAATGTTGATGTGGCGTTAGGCGCTGCTGACTTATTGATCTCGTGACTACAGCCGAATAAGAAACACATCTCGGCCTTCGGGTTCTAGAGCCTGAAGACAAGGATGCTAGTTCTACAAAGTTCAATATCAATTCAGCTTTCAGTGAGCCGAATGTAGTAACTTGGTAACACCTCACTTCACCGAGAAGGTTGATGAGATGACATTTTCCAATAAAGACTCATAAATCCTTGTGGACTAAGACTTGGATAAATAACCAGTCGGTCTCGAAGTAGTGTTGTTTATCCAAACTGAAGGTGCTCATCGGTCAGTTGATTCTACGGCTCCAATGCTGTTTATCCAAACTGAAGATGTTGCCAGTTGCCTCCACAGTGCTATTTATCCAAACTGAAGATATGTTGGCGGGAAAAAATAAAATAAAATTCTTAAGGTCTTTGAGAGGTTGTTTACACATGGCAGTTGTGTGTTGATTTGGAGGGGCCATTGTAAGGAATACAAATAAACCATAGTAAAAAATCACAGAAATGCTATCAAGTCACGAACACAAGAACATCAATTACCAACATAAAGATAAATATGAAAGACATACCTACAGCACCAGATGATGAAGATGATGCCATGATAGCCTATGAAAACGGTTAACCTTTTCATCTTTGCAATACCATAAGTGCTCTCAAACAATAGGGCTTTGACAAAGAATGAGCAGGGTATTGCGAGAGCAGTGATTAATGTTTATATACTCAATGTTCTCCTTACTGATCTCTTATTAGAATCAGCATAGAACACAAACATCACAATTTGTATCAAACATGTGTATAAACACAATCCTAGTACACACATGAGTCCTTAAAACTTGACCGCATTTAGAACTAGTAATCCTATAAGAAACAGGTTTACTTAAAGCTTATTAACTAGACTTCTCCATATCACATTCAGACGCCATAACTGGCTCCAATGTCATGCTCATACTCATACTTTAACATTCTCCCATTTGAGTATGAAACATGACAACAAGTTTTGTTTGAAACATCGAAGTGATAACCAAGTCTGAATTAATCATTAAGCTTATCTTCACTCGCAAGTCTACCTATACATTTCTAACAGAACACCATCTGCACACTTACAGAATTTATTCTGGAATCACAGAACACTTAATTTGTACATTGTAACCATGTGAATCTTGGAGTAATCTCAAAATATATTACTTCCACTCATTCAAGCTAATCTTAACCTGTCAAAATCAAGAGTCTGATTATCAACTAATAAAAGTTAACCAACCATCATTCTTACAAAAGAACAAAACAATAGTTCTCTAAAAAGCCTTAACAAAATTGCAAATCAATTTTCTTGCAATCCAAAATATCATAAACAAAATAGTCTTCTGGAATAATAAATCACCCAAAAGGAAAAATTGAACACTAACTGAAAAGCCAAAAGAAAAACTCAAGCTAGAAACTAACTGAGTAACTCATACCAACAACTAACTAAACATCTTGAAGTTTGAGTTCTAGTATCCAAGCATTATTGAAGAGGCATCAATAGTAGTCTTTAAGATTCATGTTATTGTTCACTCCCACTTATCAAAAGATTCCAAAACTCCCATCTTGACAACATGTCCCTTGAACACATTATTTGGTAATGCTTTTGTAAGTGGATCCGCAATCATCAAACTAGTTAACAAAGACACTATATCTATTTCTCCTTTCTTAACAACTTCTCTAACCTTAAGAAACTTAACATCCATCAATCTACACGTTGAAGTCCTTCTATTATGCTTAGAGAAAAATACAGCAGCACTGTTTTCACAAAACTTCTTCACATGTCACTTCACAGAATGTACAATCTTCATCTCAGTGAAAAAGTTCCTGAGCTAAACTACTTGCTTCATTCCTTCAAGACATGCTACAAACTCAGCCTTCATTGTCGATGTTGATACAATGGTTTGCTTAGCACTTCTCTAAGAAACAATAGCTCCACTCATCATGAATATATAACCACTGGGGACTTTCTCTCATCCTTGTCTCCTGTAAGGTCTGAACCAGTCAATTCCAATGAATTCTCTCAACCATACACCAGCATATGCCCTTTTTTTTCTCTGCAAATACCTTAAAACTTTCTTTCTAGCAACCCAATGAGCCTTACCTGGATTTGATTGAAGCATGCCTAATAATAAACCAACAATGAATGCCAAGTCTGGCATAGTGCAAATGTTAACATACATAAGGCTACCAACCAATGAAGTATAAGGCTTTGACTTCATCAGATTAACCTCAAGTTCATTCTTGGGACACTGATCTTTGCTGAATTTATCTCATTTGTTAACTGGAACATCTACTTTGTTACAATTCTTCATGTTAAATCAATTTAGTACCCTTTCAATGTAACCTCTTTGAGATAAACCAAGAAGTTTTTTGTTTCCATCTCTCACAATTTCGATTCCCAAAACATAATGAGCCTCACCTAGGTCCTTCATATCAAAATTGGTACTAAATTGAAGTCTAGTTTGCTGCATCACATTCCCAAGTACCATGGGCTATCCACGAAAGATCCGAACAAGCATCTCAAGGAATTTGAAGTAGTATGCTCGAGTATGACACCTATTAATGCGGATAGGAATATTTTAAAGATGAAGGGCTTTCTATTCTCTCCTTTGGAAAAGGCTAAAGATTGGCTCTTTGAATTAGCACCTGGAATCGCCACTTCTTGGGCAAGCATGAAGAAAGCATTCTTAGAGAAATTCTTCCCTACTTCAAGAGTCATTCTTTTGAGTAAGAAAATTTGTTGAATTCCACAAGGCCCAAGAGAATCATTTCCAGTGCATTATGAGCATTTCAAGACTTTAGTTGCATCTTGTCCACAACATCAAATGAAGGAAGAGCTTTTAATTCAATATTTCTATGAATGACCACTTCCATTTGAGAGAGAAATGCTTGATGCTTCAGCTGGAGGTGCTTTCATTGACAAAACCCCAGTGGCTACGAAGATTTTAATAGTGAATTGTGTCTTGAATGAACAACAATATGAAGGAGTTGGAGAAAGAGAACTTGCACGCCCAATTCAAGTCGATGAGGTAAGTGCTATTTCAAAACTTCAATCTCAAATGGCTACTTTTATATCACCGGCTGTCAAAGGGTCCAAAGTGCAAAGTGTAGCTGCATGTGGCATGTGCTCTTTGCAAGGACATCCTACTAATCAATGTCCTCAATTAATAGAAAATGGGGGATGGGAAAGTTCCAATGCCGTGGGTTACCAAGGCTAAAATCAACCAAGGAATGACCTGTTTTCCAACACTTACAATCTGAGCTGGAGAGATCATCCAAATATGAAGTGGAGGGAAAGAAATGGACAACATGAAGAATCAAATTGGACAGATAACAAAATTCATGGGACAATTTAGAGAACAAGCCAAACTTCCTAGTTCAACCATTGCCAATCCAAATGGAGGTTTTGAAACCCCTAATGCTATCACTTTAGAAGTGGTAAGGAGGTTGGAATTGAACCAAAAATGTCCAAATAAAGCCAAAAAGAGGACAAACAACTGCTACCCGAAGAAGAGTAGGAAGACAATGCCACGACAAGGAAGGAGCAAACCTTGCCGTAGCCTTCTAAAGCCCATATGCCACCTAATTCAGGTAAGGTTCGTCCAAATGCAATTCTTTCTAACCCCATTTGACCAAATGTACCTTTTCCTCACAGTTTTATGCAATCTAAGAAAGAAAAGTGTGAAAAAGACATCTTAGAAACCTTCATAAAGGTACAAGTTAATATCCTGCTTCTTCATGCAATAAAGCAAGTTCCAAATTATGCTAAATTTTTTAATGAGTTTTGTACAACAAGAAGACGGATCTCGAAAAAGGAAGTGATACAGGTAAGTGAGAATGTCTCTACATTTTTGTAAAGAAAGCTCCCACCTAAATGCAAAGATCCAGGTAGTTTCAATATCCCTTGTGCTATTGTTAATACCAAGTTTGAACGTGCTATGTTAGATATAGGTGCTTTCATTAATGTCATATCATATTCCATTTATGCATCTATGAATCTAGGAGAGCTTAAAAACGATGGTGTTATTATTCAGTTAGTTGATCGATCTAATACATACTAGAAATGAGTTTTGGAAGATGTTTTGATGCAGGTTAACCACTTGATTTTTCCAGCATATTTTTATGTGCTTGAGATGGAGGATTCAACCCACTCTACATCATTGCCAATATTACTTGGAAGACCTTTCATGAAAACAGCTTGAACCAAGTTCCACGCCCAGTTAAGAAGGTTTTTTAACCCCACATCTCCCACTTCAACCCTCTCACCTTCCAAGTTCCACGCCCAATTTTATTTTGATTAAAAAAAAAAAAAAGTTTTCTTTTTCCCTAAACAAAGTGATATAAATTTTCTATAACAAATAATAGCCAAATTTAATTACACAGGTATAACGAGTGGGTATATGACTAGTAACAATAATCACAACACTGATAAACTAAACGTAACTTCATGGGAAGGGATGATATCAACTATTTAGTCTTCTTCCCTTTGTTCTGTATATGTTTGCCTTTTTCTTTTGATTGTTATGCTACCCAGTACCCAGCCTCCCCAGTGGACTCGTAGAGGGAAGAGAATTGGGTTACATAATTATCGTCAATGTTTTTTCCATTAGTCACTTATTCTAAAGTATGTAATAGGTAAAAATATAAATGTGTTTTATGTTTTAAAATAATATTTATGTGACAATATAATATTTAGATATTAATTTAGTATTACCTTTTTTTTATTTGATTATTTATTAATTTAAAATATATTTTCTCTAGTAGGTAACGGATCAGGTTATATTACCCATTAGTATTATTGGGTCGAGTTTTGGTAGGGTCATATTACATGTTCATTTTAACAGATGTTACACTACAAGACCTGTTATGAAATTGGGTATGTCACAAAAACGATATGAATATTAAAAACACGACACGAATGCTAGGTCTACTTGAGATACTTTGCAATTGCATGCTTTTCCTTCAAGTGAAATTTTATATTAGAGAAATGTATAATTCTCATGCCAACATTATAAAGTACTGTGCAAAAAAACATAAAGTGATATAAAGACTATAAAAAGTTTTACTTTAAAATAATTCTCTCTATATTATAAAAGTATTTATTTTACAGACACAACATAATAATTACCGCAAATTAGTAACCTTAAAATTGACTCTTCTGTAAAACATGCTTTTACTTCTCCCGATGCATCATTGAATGAGGTGATATTGTTGATTACTAAAGACAAAGATTAAGTCTTAATTTAATTAGAATTGAGAAATGATTTTCACACCTCATTTTTTTCTCCTACACAACATTTTATTTCCAACTCTTGGGGTGAATGGTTAAAACAAAATATTGCGAAACGAAAATTAATAAGAGCGTGCAGAAAGAAAAAAAAACAAAAAAATTCTTTTAGAGTGGATTGGCCAAGTATGGATCCAATGTCTGGATTTGGATTCTCGTCGAATCCCCTCCCTAGATATACTAGGAATCAATGCACACAGACCGTTGATCAAAAATCGTACGGCCCCAATTAAATGTTTTTTATATTTTTTTAAAGTAAAGTAACCTTGTTTTGTATGAAAATATAAAAAAGAAAAAAATTATGACCGCATGATTTTTTATCAGCAGTCTGTGTGCGTTGATCCCTATGATCTCCCATGAGGGGATCCGGCGAGGATCCAATTCCCCAATGTCTTAAGGATCTAACGAGTCATGAATTCCGGTGCATACGAGAAACACCATTGCTAACTAATCAATTTTTTAATCCTGGTTACGAATCTGAACAGAAAGGCTTAGCACATATCGCCTGGTCAAGCCATATCGAAGGAAAATCTACTCAACCACAGTTCGTTATCATTCCGAATCTTTATATTTAATACATACTAAACCTTGAGAGAGAGAGAGAGAGAAAGAGAGGGGGGGGAGTTTGAATAAGTGTTTAATAGCTGACTTTATTTTAACAATTATACAAAGTAAAAATCACAAACAACAACAATACATTATGAAAGCAACAGACATGTATAAAAAAACACACCGCATAACCATATGAACACTGATTGGCACCGTGAACTGGCTTGTCATTCAGCAACCTTCACGCCAGAGAGATAAACCCGACTTTGAATCACACTACCTCCAATCCAAAAACCAGGCATAACCATCAGACCAACCTTAGGCTTTTCGTCGTTTTCATCCATTACCAAATTCTTCACCACACTGTCCATGTAAACCTCTGAGAACTCGCTCCCCCTCTTGACCTGAAAGACTTCAGCCCGAGGATCATAAGAATGTGCTAGCCTATGCAAAAGCCATATTGACTTGGCCAGTTTTAGAAAAGCCTGGTAAAACGGAGTCCTTGGATGCCCCCCACCCATTACATAATTTCGTTGATCCAAGTTTCCAAAAAACGAAGTCTCCATTTTTGGGTGAACCACTACCAGGTATTTGCTCCTGCAAAATCTCCCAAACATAGAATCTGGATTTTGGCCAAGCATGTCCAATGGATCCATGTCCCGTAGTGCAAGATATTGGTGGAAGGAACTCTCCTTGGTGACTGTAAGATTGTCCAATTTAAGGGAGAAGCTTTCCTGCTGAAAGCCACTGAACATTCTTTGGCATATATGAGATTCAAACGCATACTTCTTGTGAGGTCTCTTTGCATAGACAACACTGGGTTCAATTGAGTTGGCTGCTGCATCGAGGTCCCACCCAGCTGCTTTCAACATGTTAATCAATGGTTTAGCAAAGTCATGAATAGCCTTATATGAAGCTTCAAAAACCGATGTGAAGAGATTGGGAGTTAAATCCTCAGGCATAACACCATTCTCATCAGCGGAACCTTCTGATTCTTTTGTAGACATGCCCCTCAGCTTTAAATTCTTTTCTAACTTTGCTTGCTTCTGTTTTGCCTCCTCAATATGCTGCTGAAGCTGAAGGATTTCAGCATCTTTATTTTGAATTTCAGACTGGAACTTCTTAACCATAACCCCATAGGTTTTCAGCAGAATTTGTTGTTCTTGAATCTCTGCAGATAGGCGGGAGTCCTGTGGAGAAACGCAAACTGGGCTGGGATTGTTCTCCCTGTAGAAGTGCTTAAGTTCAGAGAGGTTTTTTAGCTCAGAAATTACAAGTCTATCTGCAGCTTGAATTTTTTCAGGGTCATAGGGAGTATGAGCAGCTTGGAGCTGAATGTAAGCTGATTTCAAGGAAGAGATGTTCGTGAAAACCTTAGATATCAAGGCTTCCACAGCTTCTAGATTCTGATTCATGGCCTCTTCCATGGGTTGTGGGTGAACCTTCTGGCTATTGCTCTCGCGAAGTTGAGTATCTCTTGCTCCAGTGGGTAGCATAGCTACTTCCAAAAGGAGTGGTTAAGTTGACTTTCTTCAGAAAAAGCACCGACACTACAACACCTGCAAACTTCAGCATAAGTGTAAATTGCATAATCTAAAGTCAGGTGGTAACACAAAATAATGTAATTATCCAAAATGGTGACAGCAATGCTGTGTGCTTAAATCCAACAACATTTTTGATAAATTTATTTACAAATATGGCTCAAGAAATTTTGACCAAAGAAGAAAAAACGAATGTGGCTCAATAATACATATGTTTCTAGGTTTATCCCTAAAGAGTTGAATTCTGAAGAAAACTTTGCTGACAGACATATCTGGTGAACATCCAACAAAAAAGTGGGCTAATCCAACCAATCTTGCTTGCACAATGGAAAGAGCCACCAGTTTATGTCTCCATCAAATCCAATTAGCCAAAGGTGTGCATTCATGAGCCCATGCTAAAGTTTCAATCAATTTCGGCCACACTAGGAAATTAAGAAATCGTCATAATATGAGCCAATTTCATTCTTTTATCTAACCGAAAAAAGAATTTGCAAATTGATAAATCCCACGGGCGGATTTTCCGTCTCTAAGGAAAACAACTCTAATCCACTATGAGAAAAATTCCCAATTCTCTCTTTGGGACTTTGACTCTCACATTCTTGTTTCGGCAATTCAAATATAGGAAACGGCTTTTTACTAATAAAAATCAATATTCCAAATCATTCCATTCTGGATTCCTTTCTCTATCAAAGTATCATATTTCTAAATTCTCATAGGGTCCCCCAGGGATTCCTTCCAGGACCTGTTGAATAATTATTACGGATTCTATCATTTCACCAATTCGGACTAGATAATGAGCCAATGAATCTCCTTTTTGCCACAAAACTTCCCAATCATATTCGTTGTGACATTCATAACGCCTACTCTAATTTATTACTTCCTCTCTACCAATAATGCCTACTCCCTCGACTCATTCTAAAAAGCACCGTTCAAGGCAACATAACAACATTCTTTTGGAAACCAAAATGAACCATTCTAAAAAGCACCATTCAATAGACACTTCACAAAGTTATCTTCTTCCAGTATTAAACATTTGTTACTTTACAACTATAATTTAAAAAATAAAAAATAAATAAATAAATAAAGAAAGAATAAAAATTAACCATGCAAGAATCCCTAACCAAGATATATGCCATAAACTCTTCTTACTTTTCTACTTCAAATTTTAAAATGTGGCTGCTTACCCATAGACAACTCTAACATCTATCATGTCCTGACCTGTCTTAGATTACAAAATTTAGATTCCAGAATTTGGGCACTTTTATGAAGCATTGACATGTATGAGGTAGTATCAGAAAACAAAATTCAACTCAGAATGTACACTAAATTGACATTTCACCCTGTAGAAGTACTAATGTCCTTGGCAAGCACTGCTTTGTATGAGTCCATCAAATAACTTCTACTCAACTATTGCTTTTGTTTTACTTTCAGAAACTGACTCAACTGTGAAGATGTTCGCATTAGTCAAAACATGAAGATCCCCAGCCACACACTCAGTTTAACTTTTTTTGCTCATGTTCTAGCATCAAAGTAATTAGTGTACCTATAACTTAGATATAGGAACTGGATAAATATGAAAATACCTCCACACTCTACATTAACAATCTTAATTCAGAACTGTCACCTTATATATGAAGCGTGAACGCAGCAAATCTGCTCAAAGTTATCTTGAAGAAAGCATGGGGAATGTTGTGCAAGAAGCTTTAATAAAAATGGTTAGATTTGTAAACATTTACAGTATAGGCACAAATGATTCAATATGCATCTACCACTCTTTTGCATTGGTTGATTGATGGCTTGAAAAATGCTAACTAATATAAGGTGTGATCGTTTTAATGCAGAAATCTAGTTCAGACTAATTATTTTTCTGTGGGAATCTAGTCAAGGCTCATATCGCGCCTTTCTTTTAATGCGTATGTAATCAATTCTCCCAGAGCTACATGATACAAATTATCTTCATTTTAAGATGGTCCCTGATATTGCCCTTACACTTGACAATATGATCGACAAAAAATGGAGACGGGACACGAAAATGGCGAGAAGGTTGAATACCAAAACAAACAACCCATAACAAAATCAATGTAAATCATAAGTTAAAGTACAAATATGACCAGTTGTGCCACAATAAAGCGCTGAAGGACGACTAAGTTCAAAATTATATGATCACCCAAAATACTTCCTAGAACTTTAGGAGCAAATTACAAGCAATAGTCCTAAAAAAGTCAGCTTTGTTTTAAGAGAAATATGTCAGCTAATTTACATGGTTCACACCAAAAAGCATCGGGCAACTCTCAGTGGCTCGCACCGAAAAAAATCAGATTAAGGGTATATACAACAATCTATGAACAAAACTGGAAATTGACTAGATATATATTTAAATCGGGAGAAAAAAAACCCAAAACATAAATTTCAAAAATAAATAAGTATATATATATGGGGCATGAGCTGCTTACCTATCAGGACCACATATCTGCCACAGACTCCATCTAACAAACATAATACCACCCCTTCAACCTAAAATAGAGCACAAATCCCAAATTAACAACACTAATCACTCAAATAACACTAAATTCCTTTTTCTTTTCCTTTTTTGCACAAATTTTCATCTGATCGCCATAACCAGATGTACTTACACGAAACAAGAATCCTCCTCTCTACCTCGACGGAGATCGCGAGCCTGAGGCGTCTCGAAGCCCTAACCTTAATAGTCCGATTGCTGTGATTCGGATCGTTGCCTCCCTCAGCGGAGCTCCGAATTGCAGTGTTGGTAGCTGGTTTGTGTTGGATCAGGGGTCTGCAAACCCTAATTGGAAACTTTGGGGTCGTTCCACCTCCGTCTTACCGTTTCGGTTTCTATAAAACGCTATTTTTTCACCGTGTGATAAGAAATCAGCATTCAAAAGAAAGTGTTGTGGTCAGTGAAGGAAGGGATCCTCTCCCTTCATCATAATCCGCTCCTCGGATATCCGAATTATTGAAATTTGATCCAACGACTATAAATAGACATCTATTTTAAAAATTATAATAACTTTAACCGTTTGATTAAATTTCAATAACCCGATCTCCGGACTTAGTGGATTAGGTAAAAAGAATTCGGAAATGATCTCTTTCCATTAGTGAGTGCTATGGTGGGCGGTGTTAATCCTTTTCATTGTTTGACAAGAAATTAGCATTCAAAAGAAAGTGTGGCCAATGCGCACTATAGTATGATGGTATTTCTTTTCATTTGGAAGTGAGATAGTTTAAATTTCATGGATGACGAATTCGATACCAAATTAGGTTGTGTGACTTAGCCAAACTCTATCTTCCCGTAGTGTAAAAATTTATCCATGTATTCAAAGAAAGAAAAATGTAAGTTTTTTAATTTTTAATTTTTTTTATATCTTGTCGTTAGATTTTATTAAATTAGTCACCTACGAAGTAAGAACCAAAGCCATCATACAAGAGTTCAATATATTTCTACCATTGTGGTAAAAAGTCACTTGCAAGTGTGGGGTTTGTTTTTGTATGGCAAAATTAACATGGCCCGGGTAAACTCCAACGATTCAACCCCTTTTCTTTAAATTATTTGCACCCAAGAGAAATTTAATAAATTTGTTTGAAAAGACATATGAACTTACACACTTTTGTTTTTTCAATTTGTCATATGAACTGAAACTTGCGATTTGTCATACTAATTTCAAAATTATTAATCTGTTAACTCATCTGAATTCTGTTAAATTTTCTATCCAAAATTTGTTATGTGTCTTGTGCATAACTTGTGTTGATAGTTATTTCGGACATTTCAACATAAAGAATATCTTCCAATTTTACCACAAACTGAAGGTTTCCAGTGACTATATTTTGAGTTATCTTCACTTCGAAACACAAAGAAGAGAGTGCAGGTTATTCTCCTTTTTCCAAATGGAAAACCTTCAAATCATTGTATACCAGATTAATCCCTTTTTGTACTTTTATAGAATCCCTAGATTTATTTTTGTCGAAGGCAACTTATTAGAAGAGGAGCAAGGTGTTGAAATGACTAAAATAACCCTGAACTCATAAGTCATGTGCAACTTATTTTGGATGAAAAACTTAACGGAGTTAAGATAATATGACAAATTAATGATTTTTAAAAATTTGTATGAAAAATCGATTAAAATTTTAATTCATATGACCGGTTACGGGGCAACATAGAACCTAGCATTGGTCCAGGCCTATCCTGGAATATTAGTCGTTTGTACATACTTTCTGCATGTTTTACTTTTAGCACAAATAGCATGCGGCTCATTGGTTAGTGAGGTTTGCAATTCCAAGTGGCCATCGTTCAAGATTTATTGGTATGTCAACATTTTTTAGATTTTTTTTAAACTAAAAGAATAAAAATACTCTTATGTTGCAGTCATATTTAGACTATGAATGTGATTGTGTAAATCCTAGTAGATATGGGAATGTATCTTATATTCCTATTAGGAGTAGATTACCTATTAAATGTTGTAATCCTAAAGGGAAAGGTTTTTACCTATCCTACTATTATAAATAAAGGCACAATGGGGTGAATCAAACACACCTCAAAATTAAATCACTCTCTCTTCTCCCTCAATATTGTCGGCCTCCTCTCTCTCTCTCTAAACCCTAGATTAGTCAATCAAATAGGCCTGCAACACGTTATCAACATGCTCTTACTAGAAGCTGAGGAACTGACACATCGTAGGAGGAGGCTATCATCCACCAAATTCAAAGGCTTATTCATTTTCTGCTAATCAGGTACGCTTAAAATAAAAGAAAATATTTGAAACGTCCACAAAACATGAAAACATTCCCCATGATGCATGAACCCCTCTATGTTTATATTTTCTTGCCGATATATGTATTGTACATGTTCATATATTTGTCAATATATATATTTGTTTCATGCATCGCGCAATTAAATTGTTATGTGGAATTTGTGAGTCAAAGTATCAAATTAAATTAGAAGCAAATTTGGGTTTCCTAAACCCTAAGGGATTTGAAAAGAAAACAAAAAAAAAAAAAAAAAATGGAAATTAGACATGGTGCGACACACCATCACAGTTGGCAAGCTTGCTGGACTGAAGCCTAATTGACCCTCACAGCCACCAGGCCTCAGCCTGGGGTCCATCTCGACAAGGCCTGCAACCCCGGCCCTCTGACATCTAATCCAGCCCAGTTGGATGGGATTTTTCCCACGGCCCGCACCAGCCCACAAGGCTGGGCTTAACCCTCGCGCGCCTAACCCACGGCCAACACTGCACTGGACCACACCTGTGACCCCCTTTGGCCCAACATGCTAGCCCACACGGCTGGGCCTACCCCTGTGACCTGCAGTTCACTCCCAAGGCCTTTTTTTTTGGGCCCTGCCTTGTACTCAAGGCACCCAACACGTGCCCAATTATTTTTGGGGCAATTTTTTCGACCCAATAATAAAATTTTAATATTATTTAGCTTCTGCAGTCAACTCCGTATGACCCGATTTATTGAATTAATTAAAAGTGACCTGCAATCCATTAATTTGATAATGAATCTAAAATTATTGACCTGAAAATCACTTTTGGACATTAATGATTCAATAATTTATTTTTATACTTTGAACCGTCACATACTTTCATAGTAACAAAGCTCTCACACTTGAGTTCCCGAAGAAACTCAAATCCACTATATTCAAATTAGTATATTACATTATGTGTTTCTTGCAGGAACCTCTCATTATGAACTAATTGTTCATAAAAACTAAATTGAACCTGTATTTCAAATTTAGTGCCTTTGAAACCCAAAGTTTTTATTCAAAACATACCACATGAAACCTATAGTTTTCATGCATAAATTAAACCAATAAATGTCTATAGAACCTGCATGTTCTACGATATATGTCTATGGCTTACCATATGACTACTCACGTTGTTCCCTCTGTTTAGGGGCATGTTGAACTTGAACAAGCTTGATCTCTCCACTTTAGAAGTCTCTGGAAGAAACTATCTGAAGTGGGTTCAAGACGTGAAGCTCCATTTGACTGCAAAGAGTATTAGAGCTACCATCGAGACACCTATCGTCGACAAACCTGTTAACGAAGCTTAGAAGGCTACTGCAATGATCTTCATTCGAAGACACATCCATGATGCATTACAGACTAAATATCTCGCAGAGGATGACCCACGCACCCTCTGGCTTGCCCTGGCCGACCGTTTCGATCACCAGAAAGACATATACTTGTCTGAAGCAAGACACGACTAGTAGCATCTTCGTTTCTAGGACTTTAAGTTCGTAAATGAATACAACTCTGAAGTTTGTAGAATCCGTTCATTGTTGAAATTCTGCAAAGTGAAGCTAACCGAATCAAATCTCCTAGAGAAAACCTATTCAACCTTCCATGCCATCAATATTGTCCTACAGCAACAATATAGGGCACAAAAATTCACCAAGTTTTCGGATTTGATCTCTATTTTACTTCTTGCTGAAAAGCAAAACCAGTTTTTGATGAAGAATCATCAAGCTCGACCGATTAGCTCAAACACTGCGCCTGAAGCGCACGCGATTAATTCTAGGAGCCATAAACGATGAAAGAATCATCATAACCGTGGCAATGGGCAGCAAGCCCCACCACGAGCCCAAGGTCAACAGAGTACCGAACCTAAGGGAAGAAATGTGACCCAACATCGTCCACCACTCGCCCCTAAGGCCCCAAACTTCAAGAACAAATGCAAAGCTCCCGTTCAGCCTACTTCTACTGAACTAGACATGTGTTATCGATGTGGATCAAGGGATCATTGGTCATGCATATGCCGAGCTTCCCCTGAGGCTATTGACAAGTATCATTCCCGTCATGAGTCTAACTTTGCACATGTGGATCATCCACAAGATGCAACTACATCAAAGGAGATATTGGATTTTCATGAGGCGTCAGTGCCTATGGATGAATAAATTAGATATGTTTTTAGGGTTTTTACCCCTAGTGGCCAAACCCATTAGGATTGGCTGGCCTTACCCCCCCCCCCCCTCTTTTTTTTTTTTTTTTTTCTAGGTTTATGGTTTAATTTTGAACAATTTTTCTAAGTATTTGGAATAATTTGTTTGGTTTTGATTTGTTTTGAATTATGGATTGTTATTGGAATGGTATTTTCTCGAATTACTTAATTGAATGAATGGACTTATATTTATGCATGTGACAAATTCAATCAATTTATTTCTAGGTATGTCTAGTGGGGAAGTTAATTGTTTGGCAAATAGTGCAACCACGCACACCATTTTGTGTGAACGACACTATTTTACTAACTTAATACCCAAGAAAGCTCATTTGACAACTCTCTCAGGCTCATCCAACCTGATGAAGGATATGGAAAGGCACGTATCATGTTGTCCAAAGGTACAATCTTGACCATTAAGGTGGCACTCTATTCTCCACGTTCCAAAAGAACGTTGCGAAGTTTTAGAGATATTTGAGATAATCAATATCATATTGAAACCATTGAAGATAATGGTTCTGAATTTCTTTGTATCACTTCATGCGAATATGGCTAGAAGCATATTCACGAGAAGTTGGAACATCTGCCGAGTGGGTTGTACATCACAACCATTCGCGGCATAGAAGCCCACAGTGTGGCCGGCCTTATGCCTGAGTTCCAGGACACTTTGTTGCTTTGGCATGACCATTTAGGACATCTTGGACGTAACATGATACGCCATATTCTTAAATCTTCACACGGGCATAAGTTACATCCCTATGTTGGACTCGCGCCATGCAAAGTGTGTTCTTTAAGGAAGTTGAATACTCAACCCTCCTATACAAAGATTATTACCCACCTTAATTTCTTCAGAGGATTCAATGGGACTTTTGTGGACCTATCCAACCACAAGCGGACCATTTAGATACTTTATGGTGTTGGTTGATGCATCGACAAGATGGTCACATGTTTGCTTGTTGTCCATACGCAACGCCGCATTTGCTAAACTCCTAGCTCAAATCATTAAGCTAAGGGCTCACCACCCTAATTATCCGATTAAGTCGATTTGACTGGATAACGCTGAAGAGTTTACGTCACAGACTTTTGACGATTATTGCATGTCAGTAGGAATTGATGTGGAACATCCTATACCCCATGTTCACACCCAAAACGGCCTGGCAGAAGCTTTCATAAAGCACCAAACTGTTGTTATCTGCCTGGGGCTATGCAATATTGCACGCAACTATGTTGGTCCGCCTGAGGCCCACCGCTACCGAACCACATTCACCGTTACAGTTGATCACTGGATGCGAGCTTGACGTCTCACATTTACAAGTGTTTGGGTGCACCATTTATATGCCAATAGCACCACCACTACATACCAAAATGGGTCCTCAGAGAAAAATAGGAATCTATTTCGGTTATGATTCACCATCAATTGTTTGCTACTTATAACCCTTGACAGGAAATCTTTTTACTGCACGTTTTACGGATTGTCACTTTGATGAGACAATATTCCCGTCATTAGGAGGAGATAAGCATGCTAACGTTCTCATAGAACGCCGTGAATTGTCGTGGTATGCTCTCACTATGTCTCATTTAGATCCCCGAACTGCCCAGTCTGAAACTAAGGTGCGACGAATTATAGATCTTCAAAGCATTGCTCAAAAGCATGTCGAATGCTTTTAATGATCTAGCAAATGTGACAAGATCACATATACTTGCTGCAAACATACCTGTAAGGATAGATGTACCCCGTGTACGTCAACAACCCGTCTAGGAAAGTCGGATTATCCCCGAAGGTGGGGAGGGCACACCCTTCATGCGGCAAGGTACATTGGCGACTAGCCAATCATCTGCTTCAACCCTGAAGCGTGGTAGACCCCTCGATTCAAAAGATTCACAACCTCGGAAGAGGAAAATGACACCAACTAGTGACCCTAGTTTGAATCCAACCATCGTTCACTCATCCGTTCCAACGCATGAGGTTATTCCAGATTATGGTGATGCTTCAGACGAAACATGCTGACCTCCCGAAAATCACGAGATTTCGGTCCACTATGTAGTATTAGATGAGGTTTAGAATAGGAATGAGATGATCGTCGATGATGCATTCGCGTACTTAGTAGCTATTGACATCATCTTTAGCGATGACATTGAAGCACGTTCCATCAATAAATACTGACGTAGAACCAATTGATCAAACTGGAAACAAGCAATCCAAGTCAAACTCGATTCGCTCGTAAAAACGTAAAGTGTTTGGACCTATCGTTCCTACACCACCACGTGTGAAGCCCGTTGGCTACAAGTGGGTTTCCGTGAGGAAGCGTAATGAAAAAGAATGAAATAGTGCGATACAAAGCACGCCTCACCTCGTAGCGTAAGGCTTCTTTCAACACCCTAGGATTGATTACGAGGAGACGTATTCCCCCATAATGGACGTTATAACATTCCGCTACTTAATCAGTTTAGTAGTTTCTGAAAAACTAAATATGCAGCTTATGGACGTGGTAACCATTTATCTCTATGGGGATCTAGATACGGAAATTTACATGAAAGTTCTAGAAAGATTTCCATTGACCAGTTCAAATAGTTCTAGACCACGGAACACTCTCTCAATTAGGTTAAGGAGGTCACTCTACAGATTGAAACAATCTGGGCGGATGTGGTATAACAGTCTGAGTGAATATTTGACAAGTCAGGGTTATGTGAATAATGAATTATGCCCATGCATGTTCATAAAGAAGTCACATTTCGGATTTGCAATCATTGCAGTTTATGTCAATGATATGAACTTTATTGGGACTCCCGCAAACCTTGAGGAAATTGTTGCACACTTGAAATCAGAATTTGAGATAAAGGATCTTGGGAAAACTCGATATTATCTTGGCCTGGAGATCGAGCATTGTTCGGATGGAATCCTAGTACATCAATCGAACTACACCCAAAAGGTGTTGTGTCATTTTAATGAGGATAAAGCGAATCCTTCAAGTACACCTATAGTCGCTCGAACTCTAGATGCTAAACGAGATCTCTTTCGTCCAAAGGAGGATGATGAAGAGATTTTGGAACCCAAAGTTCCTTACCTAAGTGCAATTGGGGCTTTATTGTACTTGGCTCAATGCACTAGACATGACATCTCATTCGTTGTGAATCTTTTGGTAAGATACAGCAATGCGCCTACAGGCAAGCACTGGAATGGTGTTAAAAACATTTTTCGCTACCTCAAAAGTACTATAGATTTAGGCTTGTTCTAGACTCGCGAATCTTCGAGTGTTGTCGTCCCCTATGGTCATCGGATTGATTCTCGCTTTGTTGGTTACGCAGATGCTGGATATTTGTCTGACCCACATAGGCACATTCTCAAATGGGCTATGTCTTTACCGTTTGAGACACCGCTATATCTTGGAGGTCTACCAAGCAAATGCTAGTTACGACTTCGTCGAACCATGCTGAGATTCTCGCCCTGCATAAAGCATTGTGAGAGTGCTTTTGGCTGAGAAAAGTTATGGGACATATTCGAGGCACTAGTGGTCTTACATCATTCGTTGACCTTCCTTCGACGATCTTTGAAGACAATGTAGCTTGTATCGAGTAGCTGAATAATGGATACATCAAGGGAGACAACACCAAGCACACAACATCGAAGTTTTTTTACTCACACCAGTAACAGCAGCATCAGAACATTGAAGTCAAGCAAATCCATTCCCAGGAAAACCTGGTCGATCTATTCACCAAGTCATTGCCCAAGTCTACTTTTCAGAAACTCGTCCAAGGAATCGGTATGCGTAAATTATCTTAGTTGAATCGCTTGTAGTTCTTTTATTTAGAAGTTATATCTAACTCAAGGGGAGTATCTAAAAGCATACTCACATGATCTTAATGTACTCTTTTCCTACGATTAGGAGCATTTTTCCCACGGAGTTTTTGCTACCTAACGAGGGTTTAATGAAGCACCCATTTTGGGATGATCACACTCCGTTGAGTTCACTACCTTCGTCCTGTTTGACGTTTGTTTTAGACATTATGCATACTTCTCACTTTTCTCCTTAGTCAATGGGTTTTCCCCATGCCTTGGGTTTTACCATGGTGAGGTTTTACTACAAATGCATACTTCACTTAAATTTGAGACTAGCGATCACCCATTATGCTAATGATTTCATCAACTATTTTACCTTATCTACTAAAGATTTGATGCGATGGTTTGTTGAGTTTTTACACACTCAAGGGGGAGTGTTGTAATCATATTTAGAATAAGAATGTGATTGTGTAAATCCTAGTAAATATGAGAATGTATCTTATATTCCTATTAGAAGTAGATTACCTAATAAATGTTGTAATCCTACTACTATAAATAAAGGCACAATGGGGTGAATCAAACACACCTCACAATTATATCACTCTCTCTTCTCCCTCAATATGGCCAGCCCTCTCTCTCTCTCTCTCTCTCTCTCTCTCTAAACCCTAGATCGTTCAATCAAAAAAATTTTGCCTTATTTTTTGCCATATTAAAACTAAGCTCTTTTTTTTTTTTTTTTTTTTGTTGTTGTTATAATTAGCCTTATGTTTTAACATATAAAAATCATACCCTATTTTTTAGCCAATTGGCATTAAACAAAGGCTTATACAATCTACAACAAAATCTTATTGGTTGTGCCGGTCTTGGTGGAATTTTTCAAAATTCGGATGGACATGTGCTTGGTGCTTTTGCCTTGAATACAGAGTTTGCTAGTTCATTGGGTGTAGAAATTTGTGCTTTCATTGAGGTAGTTCGTGTTGCTTGTGTTCAGGATTGGAAACACATTTGGATTGAAACTAATTCCTCTTTGGTTCTACATCATCTCTTCAAGGCCCCTACTTCAATCCCTTGGTTTGTTTTGGTTGATTGGAATAATTGTTTATGGCGTCTTTGTCAAATAAGTTTTATTTCTACACATATTTATCGAGAGGGTAACCAAGTTGCTGATACCTTAGTTTCTTTCGGTGCTGCTCGAAGTGCTTATTACTGGTGGTTCACATTCCAAATTTTACTTATACCGCTCATGCCGGTGATATTTTTCTTGGTCGTATTTTTTGTTATCGTTGATTTTTTTTTAATTTTTTTTCTTGGTTTTATTTCCGGGTCTTGGTTTTGTCTCCCCCCCCTCCCCGCTTGTATCCCTCTAATTTTTTTTCTTTCAATAAAATTTCGAAGGGGTAGGGGGTCGTTCTATCAGAAAGTTAGTCCTTTTTAATCGCTCTAAGTAGGAAAGAAGTAGCCTACTTTTGTAGTTGATGGCTAAATCTCGAGTCTTTGTTCTTTCTGATCACTTTGTGCATGTTAGAAAGTAAGGCTACTTTTGTAGTTCGAGGACCAATCCTTAAGAGTAGTTTGACTCATAATCCTTCATCATCATTAAAAAAAAGTTAATGACTTTAAATTTTTGTTCGAATCTATGTTGTTAATCTTTTTTTTTATCAAAGCTCGTAAACAAGTTTTGATTTATAATATAATCATTTCAATACTAGGTTTTTCATACAAAAACTCCACCATTCTTTGTGACAGCCCGTCCCTAGTTCTACGATTTTATAAATTTTTAAAATGTGAATTTACGAAAATACCCTAGAGGTGAGGGTATTGACTTTTGTTGACCAATGTATAGTGAGATGTACGAAACATTCTTTTAACGTATTCTTGAAATACTCAACGATACAAGCGCATAGGCAAAAACCGTTTGCGAATCTGGATCTTAACGGTATAGTTACGGACATTCGAAGTAGTTTGTTTAAATTTTAGATTAGAAATAAATTAAACTCCCATTTTGTGGGAAAGAGGTCAATTAGATTATTGTTTAAGTGACCAATCAGATAAAGGAGTGGTGGACCAATTAGAATTTGAGAAAAAAGGGCAGTAGCCAATTAGGAGAGAGATGGGCGGAAGAGAAGGAGAGAAAATGATGAAAAAAGTGGGAGGTTGGGCCAATGGGGAAGGAGAGAAAAATGAAAGGGACGAATCAGAAGAAGGAGAGAGGAAGGTGCCCAATCGGGAGGAAGAACGAGAGGGCCAAGGAGGGAAGGAGAGAACGGAGGATCAGAGACCTCTTTCTCTTTGACCCGTTTTTCCCCCATCGGACCCGCGCGCACGGTGACTTTCTTGTCGCTTTTCTGTCACTTTTTCAATGGGGGAAAAACGGGTCAAAGAGAAAGGGGTCTCTAATCCCCCGTTCTCTCTTTCCCTCCTTGGCCTTCTCTTTCTTCCTCCCGATTGGGCACCTTCCTCTCTCCTCCTTCTGATTCATCCCTTTCATTTCTCTCTCTCTCTCCCCATTGGCCCAACACCCCTCTTTTTTCCTCCTTTTCTCTCCATCTCTTCCGCCCATCTCTCTCGTTTCTCTCCTTCTAATTAGCTGCTACCCTCTTTTCTCAAATTCTAATTGGTCCACCAGTCCTTTATCTGATTGGTCACTTAAACAATAATTCAATTGGTCTCTTTCCCACAAAGTGGGAGTTTAATTAATTTCTAATCTAAAATTTAATAAAACTTCGAATGTCCGTAACTATACCGTTAAAACTCGGATTCACAAACGGCTTTTACTTATGCGCTCGTATCGTTGAGTATTTCAAGAATACGCTAAATATTCCGCACATCTCACTATACATTGGTCAATGAAAGTCAATACCCTCGCCTCTAGGGCATTTTCATAAATTCACATTTTTTAAGTTTATAAAATCATAGAACTAGGGACGGGTTGTCATATTCTTGCTTGATTACAAATTTCTAGGCCAACACGAAAAACAAGATTTCTATTTTTCTCCCATTAATTATATTACAATCTTTCAAATGGCTCAAAGGACCTTCTCAGTCTAGGTTTTTGGCTCCGTCACTGCATCCAACAAATTAAAAAATGTGCACACGTTAATATGACATTTTATTTTTGTTCAAAATTAAATTGTAATAAAAATGAAAATTCAATGGTGATAAAATAAAATAAAAAGAAAATTCAATTTAATACAATAGAAAGATGTGACAAGGTTACTTCTTTGTGATCGAATGGTCATGGATTCAAGTTGTGAAAACAATATCTTTGCATAATAAAGGTAAAGTTGCGTACAATAGATGTTTCTCCCCCCAACTCTTGCAAAACGGAGAGCTTATTGGCATGGAGTCACCCGTTTAGAAGGAAACGAAAAACTCAATTTGTGCCTATGAACCTATGATGCATTTGACAGTGATAGGACACTATTAAATAAAAGGAAAAGGTTTTAGCAATGCTGAACTCACAATTTGATTTTGAGTTTTTTTTTTAATATTTTAAAATGTGTTCATTTCTTTTTTTATAACCATCGCCGTTGGTCAAATTGTCACAATTTTTTCGTTTAATTCTGATCATGTGCAATGTATATAATTTTTTTTAATACAGACGATATTATCTACATTAAAACTCACAATGAAATAGTCATAATAATTTGGTTCGAATTTGTTTTTAACGATAATCAAACCTATAACTTATTGAACAAGAATACTACTAAATTGTAATATTTAGTGGTCCCAAATTGCCCTTATCTCCAATGCTCATTTTTTTTCGTATATTGATATTTTTACACTAAAAAGAAAGAAAATTTAGCTCAACCACACAATGAGCAGCCTAATTTATATTAGAACCTTAATTTCATAACTCAGGCCAAGTATTTATATGTACATGACAAAAATTTATACTGTTCAACAGACTATGCCAAATCTGAAGATTATAAAAATATGTTTTAAATTCGAATTTTTTACTCTCACGACAAAAGAAAACTACTTTCTATAAAAAGATAATCAAATCTGAAGAATATAAAAATATGTTAGAATATGTTTTAAATTCGAATTTTTTACTCTCACGACAAAAGAAAACTATTTTCTATAAAAAGATAATAGAGTATTCTTATTATTATTGGAGGCATTTTGCTTATTTACATCCACATATAATGGCTTTATTTTGAACCAATAGTTTTTTTGTGCCTTAAAACTATAAAAAGAATAATTTTAGCCTACATAATAATAGAAACTATAATTAAAACGTTACATAATTTTAGACAATCAAATCTTTTTTTCACTGTTAGATTTACTCATATTTAATCGCTACCACTCGATTTAATGTAATTATAAATAAATATATTGAATTTGAACTTTTGGATCAACCGAAGGTCCAATCATGTTAGTTGTTTGATCTAAAAACGGGACGTTGGGCTCAAAACAAGTGGTTGTCAAAGCTGTAGCTGGTGGGTCCCATCGTTGATAGCTTTGTCGCGCGAAGTGAGTGTGTGTACGGACATGCATGGTGGGCCTAATTTCTTATCCCTGACTTGAATCGTGGGGAAAATCTGACCCACAATGTTATTTTCTTGCCATGGCTTATTTAAAGCCCAACTGTTGAAGATGGTTTAATCCAACCATAAAAGAGGAAAATGACACCAACTAGTGACCCTAGGTTGAATCCAACCATCATTCACTCATCTGTTCCAACGCATAAGGTTATTCTAGATAATGGTGATGCTTTAGACGAAACATGCTGACCTCCCAAGAATCACGAGATTTCGGTCCACTATGTAGTATTGGATGAGGTTTAGAATAGAAATGAGATGATCGTCGATGATGCATTCGCGTACTTAGTAGCTATCGACATCATCCGTAGTGGTGACATTGAAGCATGTTTAGTCAATAAATGCCGACGTAGAACCGATTGATCAAACTGGAAACAAGCAATCCAGGTCAAACTTGATTCGCTCGCAAAAACGTAAAGTGTTTGGACCTATCATTCCCACACCACCACGTGTGAAGCCCGTTGGCTACAAGTGGGTTTTCGTGAGGAAGCATAATGAAAAAGAATGAAATAGTGCGATACAAAGCATGCTTCATCTCATAGCGCAAGGCTTCTTTCAGCGCCCTAGGATTGATTACGAGGAGACGTATTCCCCCATAATGGACGTTATAACATTCCGCTAACTAATCAGTTTGGTAGTTTCTGAAAAACTGAATATGCAGCTTATGGACGTGGTAACCGCGTATCTCTATAGGGATTTAGATATGGAAATTTACATGAAAGTTCTAGAAAGATTTCCACTGACCAGTTCAAATAGTTCTAGACCACGGAACACTCTCTCAATTAGGTTGAGGAGGTCACTCTATGGATTGAAACAATCTAGGCGGATGTGGTATAACAGTCTGAGTGAATATTTGACAAATCAGGGTTATGTGAACAACCAATTTTGCCCATGCGTGTTCATAAAGAAGTCACATTCCGGATTTGCAATCGTTGCAGTTTATGTTGATGACATGAACCTCATTGGGACTCCCGTAGAGCTTGAGGAAATTGCTGCACACTTGAAATCGGAATTTGAGATAAAGGATCTTGGAAAAACTCGATATTATCTCGGCCTGGAGATCGAGCTTTGTTCGGATGGAATCCTAGTACACCAATCGAACTACACCCAAAAAGTGTTGCGTCATTTTAATGAGGATAAAGCGAATCCTTCGAGTACACCCATGGTCGCTCGAACTCTAGATGCTAAACGAGATCTCTTCCGTCCAAAGGAGGATGATGAAGAGATTTTGGAACCCGAAGTTCCTTACCTAAGTGCAATTGGGGTTTTATTGTACTTTTCTCATTAGTCTATGGGTTTTCCCCATGCCTTGAGTTTTACCATGGCGAGGTTTTACTACAAATGCATACTTCACTTAAATTTGAGACTAGCGATCACCCGTTGTGCCGATGACTTCATCAACTATTCTACCTTATCTGCTGAAGATTTGATGCGATGGTTTGTTGAGTATTTACACACTCAATGGGGAGTGTTGCAATCATATTTAGAATAAGAATGTGATTGTGTAAATCCTAGTAGATATGGGAATGTATCTTATATTCCTATTAGGAGTAGATTACCTATTAAATGTTGTAATCCTAAAGGGAAAGGTTTTTACCTATCCTACTACTATAAATAAAGATACAATGGGGTGAATCAAACACACCTCACAATTATATCACTCTCTCTTCTCCCTCAACATTGCTGCGCCCCCCCTCTCTCTCTAAACCCTAGATCGTTCAATCAAAAATTTTTTGCCATATTAAAACTAAGCTCTTTTTTTTTTTTTTTGTTTGTTGTTGTTATAATTAGCCTTATGTTTTAACATATAAAAATCATACCCTATTTTTTAGCCAGTTGGCATTAAACAAAGGCTTATACAATCTACAACAAAATCTTATTGGTCGTGCCAGTCTTAATGGAATTTTTCAAAATTCGGATGGACATGTGCTTGGTGCTTTTGCCTTGAATACAGAGTTTGCTAGTTCATTGGGTGTAGAAATTTGTGCTTTCATTGAGGTAGTTCGTGTTGCTTGGGTTCAGGATTGGAAACACATTTGGATTGAAACTAATTCCTCTTTGGTTCTACATCATCTTTTCAAGGCCCCTACTTCAATCCCTTGGTTTGTTTTGGTTGATTGGAATAATTGTTTATGGCACCTTTGTCAAATGAGTTTTATTTGTACACATATTTATCGGGAGGGTAACCAAGTTGCTGATACCTTAGTTTCTTTCAGTGCTGCTCGAAGTGCTTATTACTGGTGGTTCATAGTTTCAGATTTTACTTATACCGCTCATGCCGGTGATATTTTTATTGGTCGTATTTTTCGTTATCATTGATTTTTTTTTTATTTTTTTTTTCTTGGTTTTATTTTCGGGTCTTGGTTTTGTCCCCCCGCTTGTATCCCTCTAATTTTTTTTCTTTAAATAAAATTTCAAAGGGGTAAGGGGGTCGTTCTATCAAGAAGTTAGTCCTTTTTAATCACTTTAAGCAGGAAGGAAGTAGCCTACTTTTGTAGTTGATGGCTAAATCCCGCGTCTTTGTTCAAAACAAGTGGTTGTCAAAGCTGTAGCTGGTGGGTCCCATCCATCGCTGATAGCTTTGTCGCGCGAAGTGAGTGTGTGCACGGACATGCATGGTGGGCCTAATTTCTTATCCCTGACTTCAGTCATGGGGAAAATCTGGCCCGCATTATTATTTTCTTTCCATGACTTATTTAAAGCCTAACTATTGAAGATGGCTTAAGGAGATTCAGAGCTTTATCCCAGCCATTGAAAATGATGTTAAAGCTTCTTCAAAGTTACCACAAAACCCTATAAGAAACCATAAACAAAAATCGCAAACAAATACATATACCATAAAAAGGACAAGGTCATTTGACTTGATCTTGGACGGCCATCGGCAGCTTATCCAGCATCCCAGCTCAGTTCAACTCAAGTCTCAAACTGTAAGAAGAACTACCTTCTCTTTTTTCTTTATTTTTAATTGTTCTTTCTAGTTCTCTGTAATCTAATCTGAGTTAACTGGTGCTTAATCAACCGCATTAGGGGCAGCATACCCATTTGTGTTTCGTGCACCAGATTCTGATCTGCTAAACAAGTTGTGAACTTTTTGAGAGAAATTTGAAAACCCAGTTTCCCAATTTTACATTAATGTTTTTGTTTGTGAGTTTTTTGTGAGTTTCAGTTTTGATAATTACAGTAGCGAAACCCAGAAGCAACTTTTCATATGTTGTGATCTTCCAGAAGTATTTCGAATTGCTGACCGAAATTAGTTGTTAAAAGCTTTTCAGTCATTGATGATTCATTTCCAAGTGATGAAATGTTTATTGAAAAAAGGAGGAAAAACTGCCATTGTTAAAGTTACTTTAGATGTTGGGTCAATGAATTTGGGCAACAAGATTTGGTTGGGACAATACTTGTTCAGGCTTTTTTTTTTTTTTTTTTTTTCTTTTGTCAAACGATAGATTTGTTAGATTAGACGTTATATTAAGAAGCCAACGGGATTTGAATCCACTCCGTGGTGCAAGGGCGACAGTCCTCTCCACCACTGTGGTAGAGGACCACTTGCACTTGTTCAGGTTTTTCAGAACTAAATTGGGAATTGTTGTTTGCAGGTTGTACATGATAATGGCGGCTGCAGTTGCATCACCTACCTATCCAGGAAATGTTAAGCTTCCATCTTCCGATCGTGTCAAGTCTGGAGTTATGGTTTTGGATCTTTATGCAATGCTTCACAAACCTTCTCATGCTTTTGGCCAAAAACTCAGTTCTCGCTGCTGTTTACTCTGCAGACCTCAACCTCTACTGGTCAACAATTTCAAGTATGTCACTGTGCGAATTGGTAGTAATAGTATCCGAGTTTCGGTTTGATATGTTTATAGAAGGACAAGTGACAAGTTATTGAAACATGGTGCCATTTTAGAAATTAATTTTAAACCCGGGCTTTAGTTGCTTCATTTTGGCATTTGAACTGAGAGTCTTAATTTTGTTAAAGCTAGCTGCATAAAGTAATGGCACCGCTTCCCTCAGTATTGACTGCACTGAAACATGTATAGGAAAATCAACAAACCGGTTTCGGATCTTACTGATTCTTCCCTCTACCTCTTTTGGGTTTCAATTTTGAATTGTACAGGAGGATGACATGGTCTATCAGAAGTAGTGTGGATAGCAGTGGGTCGGATCCATCTCCAACAAATGGCTCTACTGGCACGACACGATTAATTAGGGCAATCCAAGCTATTCAAACCAAGTTAGGTGTAAAAATTCGACAGCTACAGAGAGGTTTTCCAATGAAATTACTCTTCTTCTTAGTGGGTTTCTACTGTGCTACTGCTTATGCTACCGTTATTGGGCAAACAGGCGACTGGGACATTCTATCTGCCGCTTTTGCTGTGGTTATTGTGGAGGGGATTGGGGCACTCATGTATAAGGCGTCTATTCCTTTTGTAAAGAAGACTAGGAACCTGATAACCATGTTTAACTATTGGAAAGCTGGGCTTTCCATGGGTCTCTTCTTGGATTCATTCAAATATGAGTTCAATGACATCTTTGGATTCAGTAACCCCTTCAATTTCGAACTACACGCTTTCTCAATATTCTGGTAACACAAGGCTTGTTTGAGTGCTGCTTACTGACGTGTTTGTCAACCGAAGTTGGAGAAAATGTGACTGGTAAACATAGGTCAGGAACTGCAGTGGTGGAGCAACATTGTTAGCTTTTCAGAACAAAGAGAAGGTACAAAGAGTAATGGGTTTACCAGAAAAATAAGGAGCCTTTTCGCTAATGATTTATTGGGTATGTTGTGGATGTGTTCGCTTATTTTCTCCTGTGTGCTTTTTGTATTGTTTTGTTATGTTCTTGAGCTTATTGATTTCACACATATTTTGAAGTTGAAATAATATTCTTTTTATTCTTCGGTTTATCAGATAACTGCTGCACCCGGAAAGAAGACAGAGGAGGCTAGTGCAACCATGAAGGTTAAGTCCACTGGAAGATACTACTGAAAGAAAGAGAAATTATCAGTCTATACCATGTTAGACCAGAAACCCAGTAAACCAAAGAAAGGATCTTCCTCGAGTATGAAGGGAAAAGGTGCTCCAAAACTTTCATCCTACACTCACGGTATTGATCGCCCTCCCTCTGATTAAGAAGTTGAGTATGTGCTAACAGAGGCCAAATTGTAAGCCACTTTAATGTATCCATAACGGGCAAAAGAGTTAAGAAAGTGTGATAAGGACCTTGCTGCCCAGGACAGGAGTCCTTAAGCGTGATAAGGACCCTCTGTGTCAGCTCGAGAAAAGAAACTTCTAAAGAATGCACCAGTACCAGAAACAATGGCAGCTCATGGGGTCAGGTGCTGCTGAAACTCAGGCTTCAAAGATTTTTGCTGGGTTGAGCTTCCCAAATGATATCTATGGCCGTCCTACTAAGTCATTCAATGGTGGCTGGAGGATGAGAATTTCATCAGCTAAGGTACTTGTTGAGCAACTAACAATTTCGTTGCTTGATAAGGCCCCAGACAATCTCGACTTCAGGCCTGTTCTCCGATTGGAGGAATACTTATGCCGTTGGAAAAGAAAAAAACTGGTTGTCACATGTTCGGGATCACCTTGACACCGCTTGCACTCAGAATTCGCATCTTCGTGATATTCATTCGACTTCTACTGGGGAAAGATTGATGAGTTTTATGAGCAACATCACGAAGAGGAGTAAAAAAATTGGAGGAACTTAGCAAGCTGGAGTATCCCGTTCAAAGCTCGCCTTGATAATAATTTACTGAATTTTCTTTTTGGTAAGAAAAGTAAGTTCACATGGAGCTTGGGCAAGAGGAAATTAATGGTTTCTCGTAATACCATCTCTAGCTCTCGGTGTAGTGACATTTCGTTTTCCAATATCAGAAGAGGTCCTGGGTCTGGACTTTGGAAGCTGAAATTTGAAAATATTGGGCTACTAATTCCAAAAGCTGGATAGGAAGCAGGCAACGCCAGGTAACGGGCATATAATATCGACTAATCTGCAAGAGAAACGGATATTGCAAATGCAAACTGGTATATTTGTATAAGCAACATTACACAACTCATCCAACTTTCATAAAATGGCAACTGTTTAAGGAGTGAAACAAATACATGTAAATTACTTTTCTCCTTGTTATTGTGTCGATATAGCCATTGAACGTGATTTGTCAAAGATTTACAATGCTTGGCGGTTATTAACTAATACAAGGTCCCTAAGTATGTGTTTACCAAACAAAAACCTAATTGGCAGGCGCTTCTCGTATATCCTGCAATCACGCAACAACGTCAGGGCCTGGATAGGCCGGTAGGCTCATAATCCGCCTATCGATGACCGGACCTCCCACCGTGAAATGGTATAAACTCTGGAAGTTTGATCCTTTCAACCCAAGCAACTCATGCACTGCAACATAGCAAGAGCATAATTTTTAATTAGTGCAACAGATATCAAGCATAGTGCATGTTGCAATTATCTACTCTAATACATATTCAAAATTGGTTCAGCACCCCTCACAACTTACAACGCGAAGCCAAAGTTTAAAATTTGTATGACACTTCAAACAATGTATTTAGATACATGATTATCAGAAATACTTGGACAATTTCATATGTAGTTAACAGCTTAGAGCCTTCAAAGTGTAACCAAATTTGCTTGACCCTAATGGCCCGCCAACATCAATTCTTTATATACATCAAACCTGAGTATTGCGGTGAGCAGCAACAGCATGATTGATCTACGGTGATAATTCATTGTCGAATCTTTATTCATGGACATTATCATAATCTCATAGACTGGGTGAACTGATTAAATTTTTTCCGCTCTCTCGTCCAATCTAATATGCTCACTAGTACAATATGCCTTATTTCAGAAAGACGAAAGGCACAAAACTTGATGTTCAAACGCAGAGGCTCAGCTTTGCCATACATAAAAATAGATGTGGTCATATATTTTACATTATGACACAGATAACAGCATTCTACCGAAGCCAGTCAGTCATGCTTCAATATATTAGGGCCCCGTTCAGCTACTGACTCTGGTTTAACTCGTGGTGATACATAGTAATAATCACGACCTTAACCATTGACATCAATTCAACATTCTTAAAGACTTGTTTTTAATCACAAAACTTAAAGCAACTAGTTTTGACGAGTGCACTTTAAGGTTTAAGCAGTTTGATATTCAATTAACTAGGTCCAGATATTTCATATAACATGTAATGTACTATTGCTATAGGATAGGGGAATCATTGAGAGAAAAAAAAACAAAATTAGAGACGAGATCGTACCAGGATCATCAAAATAGCAACCAATTCCCGTCGCAGAAATACCAACGGCATGTGATTCAAGATACAGCACCTGCCCAAGTACTCCAGTCTCCCAAAACAATCGAGGATACATCCACACTTTTTTATCTTGCAACATAGGGTTAAAACAAGCTACCATACCAAGACTGAAGCATCCATCACTGGCAATTTCCTGCATAAAAGCATTATTTTAGGAGTTGGACACACACGCACACACACACAGGTGCCTCAATCGAAATTTGATTTCAGTAGGAAACGAAATCATTCTTCAAGTATAGGATCAAATTGGGGATTTTGCAAATTTGTAGCCAGGGCAACAACTCAGATTTTGCGAATTCGGCTTGAGATTGTAGTAAACAATGATTCATCAGATGCTTCAAGAATTCCCAATAAAACAACTTTCGATAGTCACTCTAGAATCATATTCCAGCATTATTCAACATCTATCTTACCATAGAATTTATACACCATCAAGTTAAAACCCCAAGAAAATACCATTTACATTTGACATACCTGATGGCATGAGAGCTTTTGAGCAAGGGCACAGCAATCAGTTCTATAAAGTTCGTACAAAGGAAGATTATCCGGGCAACCCTCTGGTTTTACCCACTTGAATCCGGACCTCATTGACTTCTGGAGCTCATCAAAATGGTCTTCATTCCTCACCAAGAAATATAAACCCTGTGGCAACCCTTCCACCCTATGAACAAACAAAGCAGCATGAACCTCCGTATCCCAAGGAAGAGCCCGAAATGGCAATCCCAAAGACCTCTTCTGCTTCCCTCCATTTCGAGAACCCGAAGGAAGACAATGTAAAAGAATCTGATAAAATGTGCTTCTATCCATCACAGTAACTCCATCCATATCAACTGCACTCCTACGCTTCCTAATCACTTCCCTAACTGTAAAACCCTTATATGAACTTTCACTACAAATCCCACTACTCTGAAATGGATCAACTAAAAACTTATCACCAATACTTAACTCTTTCTTCACGGCCTCTGCCGTTCTATAGATTAGATCCCAACAAATGTGCTCTTTACTAAGCAAATTCGGCTTTCCCTTCCACTCCAATTTTGAAAATTCCGATATCACCAAACTCAACTTCTTATAATTCACATCAAATTCACCAACCCCGTTAGGAAAAACCACCAGAATACAATCCGGATGCTCAAATTCCATCTCGGGAAACCGCCCTTTAACAGGCCGAGAGGGAATTTGAAACCTTGGCAACATTTCAAGCCCCATTAGCTTCTCCAAATCCTCATAACCCAGCCCATCAAGAAGCTTCACGTCCCAGCCAAGCTCCGCTGCCGCCATCGAAACCGCAGCAATAGCATGACCCACATCGTGATTACAGTACCTAAAAGCGCGTTCGCCGTACTTCCAGGCCTCCCGCCAGAAAATCGACGACAACCCAATGAGGAACGAGTCCTTGGGGAAGAAACCGGAGAAAACCCACGACGGGATTTCAGCTCTGAGCTCCAAAGCATGCTCCTTCGGAGCGTAATGCGCTATGAAACTTGAATCGGAGAGCGATTCTATTGGGGGAGAAATGATATAAGCCTCGGTGGGGTGTAAATTGCCGCTGCTGGGATTGACTCTGAGCGACCAGGTCGAAAACCCAGCAGTTTTCCAAGCTGAGAGAGCCAAAGAATCGTAGAAAAACTGAGAAATGGTGGATTTGGAGATGGGTTTTGGAGGAGGGAGAGAGTGGAACAGAGAGGAATACAGAGGAGTGTCTGGGGTTTGATTGTCTGTGGGGCAGTGCAGGAGAGGAAGGAGAGGGGCGGGGGCGTACCGACGGAATGGGTTGGGCTGGTTGGCCCAGTCGAGGCCGTGGGGGCCTCTGGCGTATTTGGTGAAGTGGTGCTTGGTCTGGTTGTGGTACTTGAGGACCTGCTGCAAATGGAGATCTTGGTCTTGCGGGTCTTGGGGTTGTTTGCGGTTGGAGACTGAAGAGGAAGAGAAGGACATGGCGGGGATTAAGGTTTTGCTGGCGGTGGTGGTGGTGAGTTTGGGGACGAGAGAGGGCGGTGGAAGGAGGTGGAAGAGTGGAGAGTTTATAGGGAAAGTGAACCTTGCGGAAGGGAGTGGTGGCATATTTTGTTCTTTCTTTCTGTTTTATGAAAGTAAAAAATGGTTCCAACCTTTTTGTTCTATCTTCTAGACCCTCCCATTACTTTGAAAATTCGATGGACACGATCGATTTGATGGTTCCAACTTTTTCTAAGGAAAAGAAATCGGATCCTTCCGCCTAATCCTTCTCATCAAATAATTTGGATTTTTGAAATTTGATCTAACGGTTACAAATAAGGATTCACTCAATCGAATCCCTTACATCTAATCTTCCTCATCAAATAATTTGGATCCTTGAAATATGATCTAATAGTTACAAATAGGGGTCCACTCTAAAGTTATAATAACTTTAATTGTTGAATTAAATTTTAAAAATCCGAATTATTTGATAAAAAGAATTAAGTGGAAAGGATCCGGAGATGATCCATTCCCTTTTCTAAGTACTTGTATGCATAACTCATGTGTCGATTTGGTGTTGGGGATGTTTGATGTGGGCCCAAAAATGATCTTCTTTGTTTCAAGTCCAATTCATAACTAGTTTTCAAGCTCACACTTTTTATCCCTTATTCATTTGGTATTGTTAATGAAACTTCAGAAAGTATCATTGTGCTCTCTAAAACTTTCTAGGCCTAGGCCCTAGTGTGGTTGCAGTGTGGATTGTGCAACTGTCTCCACATATAACTAGTGGTGTTGGGTGTGAGATTTCTGAACTACCAAAGTAGAACGTGGGTGAATGAGAAAGATGATCATGAGGAAGCACAATCTCGTTAAGTCGCATTGCGTTCTCGCCGTAATCATTTTTTTTTTTTTCAATTCTTCCTTCTCTGAATCCGGTGTTTTTAGTTATTTGTGATTTTTTTTATTGATTTTTTTATTATTAATAGAGAAATTCATCCTGAATTATAGGTCTGGCAAGTGTAACATGCAAACAGTTGTAACAAATTGTATTCATCATTTTTGTTTTCTTTATCTTCTATTTTATCATATTATCATTTTTATTTATTTATTTGGACAATCCTATCACTTATCAAATTTCTGTATACTTTATTGCATGAGTTAAATTTTGTTGTTTCAAGGGCTTTTGAGTCCTTTTATTTTTTTTTATTTTTTTATTTTTGTGAAGCCTTGAGACACCAAAACTTACTTTTGACATTCTATTATTAGAGAGTTGGGTACCCAGAGAAGATGGCAAGGAAGGCATCGACGACATAGGTGGAGGAGAGAGAAGATGCAGAGGATTGCAAGCTTGGAGGAAGGACAAAAGATGTAGCGTAGAAGGATCTGTCTGGAATAGTGTGGTTGCAGTGCAGATTGCGTAACTGTCTCCATATATAAATGGTGGTGTTGGGGGTGAGATTTCTGAACTACCAAAGTAGAACATGGGTGAATGAGAAGGACGATCATGGGGAAGCACAATCTCGTTAGGTCGCATGGTGTTTTGGCCGTAATCATTTTTTTTTTTTCTCAATTCTTCCTTCTTTGAATGTGGTGTTTTTAGTTATATGTGATGATTTTTTTATTGATTTTTTTATTATTAATAGAGAGATTCATCTTGAATTATAGGTTTGGCAAGTGTAACATGCAATTAGTTTTAACAAATTGTATTCATCATTTTTGTTTTCTTCTTTATCTTATATTTTATCATATTATCATTTTTTATATGGACAATCTTATCCTTTATCACATTTATGTATAATTTATTGCATGAGTTAAATTTTTTTGTTTCAAGGGCTTTTGTGTCCCTCTTTATTTATTTATTTTTTTTTTGGTGAAGCCTTGAGACACCAAAACTCACTTTTGGCATTCTATTATTAGAGAGTTGGGTACCTAGCGAAGATGGCAATGAAGGCAGCGAGGGCATAAATGGAGGAGAAAGAAGATGCAGAGGATTGCAAGCTTGGAGAAGGGGTAGAAGATGCAGCGTAGAAGGATTTGTCTAAAATTGTGTGGTTGCAGTGCGGACTGCGCAACTGTGCCCACATATAAATGATGGTGTTGGGGGGGGGGGGGTGAGATTTCTGAATTGCCAAAGTAGAACGTGGGTGAATGAGAAGTATGATCATGGGGAAGCACGATCTCGTTAGATTGTAGGGCGTTCAGGCTGACGTCATTTTTTTTTCTTTCAATTCTTCCTTCTCTGAACGTGGTGTTTTTAATTATTTGTAATATTTTTTTTATTGATTTATTATTATTATTATTAGAGAAATTCATCCTAAATTATAAGTCTGGCAAGTGTAACGTGCAAACAGTTTTAACAAATTGTATTTATCATTTTTGTTTTCTTCTTTATCTTCTATTTTATCATATTATCATTTTTTTTATTTGGACAATCCTATCCCTTCTCAAATTTCTGTATAATTTATTGCATGAGTTAAATTTTTTTGTGTAGTATCCCACATCGGCCACACGAGGGTCGATCTTGAGCCTTATATGTCCATGCCCACATGTACCTTTCAGTGAGGCCTTTTGGGGCTGCGGCCTGCAAAAACAAATCCGTGCGGTAGCTGGGTGTCTGCGACCTAGTCCAGGCCCAGAATGCCAAAGCGGACAATATCACTGCGAGGGAAGGCGGGATGTGACAATTTGGTATCAGAGCCGGACTCGTGTTGGTTCGTGTGTGCCGACGAGGACGTCGGGCTCCCTAAGGGGGGTGGATTGTAGTATCCCACATCGGCCACACGAGGGTCGATCTTGAGCCTTATATGTCCATGCCCACATGTACCTTTCAGTGAGGCCTTTTGGGGCTGCGGCCTGCAAAAACAAATCCGTGCGGTAGCTGGGTGTCTGCGACCTAGTCCAGGCCCAGAATGCCAAAGCGGACAATATCACTGCGAGGGAAGGCGGGATGTGACATTTTGTTTCAAGGCCTTTTGTGTCCAGTTTTTTTTTTTTTTTTTGTGAAGCCTTGAGACACAAAAACTCACTTTTGGCATTCTATTGGTAGAGAGTTGGGTACCTGGAGAAGATGGCAATGAAGGCGGCAACGTAGGTGGAGGAGAGAGAAGATGTAGAGGATTGCAAGCTCGGAGGAGGGACAGAAGATGCAGCGTATAAGGATTTGTCTGGAATATTGTGGTTGCAATGCAGATTGCGCAATTGTCTCCACATGTAAATGGTGGCATTGGGGGTGAGATTTTTGAACTGCCAAAGTAGAACGTGGGTGAATGAGAAGGACGATCATGGGGAAGCACGGTCTCGTTAGGTCGCAAGGTGTTCTAGCTATAATCTTCTTTTTTTTTCCAATTCTTCCTTCTTTGAATATGGTGTTTTAAATTATTTGTAATGTTTTTTTATTGATTTTTTTATTATTAATAGATAAATTCATCCTGAATTATAGGTCCGGCAAGTTTTTTTTTTTATTGATTTTTTATTATTCATAGAGAAATTCATCTTGAATTATAGGTCTGGCAAGTGTAACGTACAAACAGTTTTAACTGATTGTATTTATCAATTTTGTTTTCTTCTTTATCTTCTATTTTATCATATTATCATTTTTTTTCATTTGGACAATCCTATCCTTTATCAAATTTCTGTATAATTTATTGCATGAGTTAATTTTTTTTTGTTTCAAGGGCTATCGTGTCCAATTTTTTTGGTGAAGCAGGCTTCACCAAAAAAATTGCACTTCTGGCATCCTATTAGTAGAGATATTATCAATTTTTTTTTATTTGGACAATCCTATCCCTTATCAAATTTCTATATAATTTATTGCATAAGTTAAAGTTTTTTTGTTTCGAGGGCTTTTGTATCCATTTTTTATTTTTTTTATTTTTATTTTTTTGTGAAGCCTTGAGACACCAAAACTCACTTTTGACATTCTATTAGTAGAGAGTTGGGTACCTGGAGAAGATGGCAATGAAGGCGGTAGCGTAGGTGGAGGAGAGAAGATGCAGAGGATTGCAAGCTTGGAGGAGGGACATAAGATGCAGCGTAGAAGGATTTGTTTGGAATAGTGTGGTTGCAGTGCGGACAGCGCAACTGTCTCCACATATAAATTGTGGTGTTGGGGGTGAGATTTATGAACTTTCAAAGTAGAACGTGGGTGAATGAGAAGGACGATCATGGGGAAGCACGATCTCGTTAGGTCGCAGGGTGTTCTAGCTGTAATCATTTTGTTTTTCAATTCTTCCTTCTCTGAACGTGGTGTTTTTAATTATTTGTAATGTTTTTTTTAATTGATTTTTTATTATTAATAGAGAAATTCATCCTGAATTATAGGTCTGGCAAGTGTAACATACAAACAATTTTAACTGATTGTATTTATCATTTTTGTTTTCTTCTTTATCTTTTATTTTATCATATTAAATTTTTTTTTATTTGGACAATCATATCCCTTATCAATTTTCTGTATAATTTATTGCATGAGTTAAGCTTTTTTGTTTCAAGGGCTTTTGTGTCCATTTATTTTGGTGAAGTCTTGAGACACCAAAACTCACTTCTGACATTCTATTAGTAGTGATTTTATCATATTATCATTTTTTTATTTGGACAATCCTATCCCTTATCAAATTTCTGTATAATTTATTGCATGAGTTAATTTTTTTTGTTTCAAGGGCTTTTGTGTCCATTTATTTTGGTGAAGTCTCGAGACACAAAAACTCACTTTTGGCATTCTATGAGTAGTGATTTTATCATATTATCATTTTTTTTATTTGGACAATCCTATCTCTTATCAAATTTTTGTATAATTTATTGCATGAGTTAAGTTATTTTGTTTCAAGGGCTTTTGTGTCTAGGTTTTTTTGGTGAAGCCTTGAGATACCAAAACTCACTTCTAGCATTCTATTAGTAGAGATTAACAAAATAAAATGTAAAATAAAAGTTATCGATTGTCTGTCGAAGTAAAAGTTGCGAACTAAGCTTGTTTAGGCAGGCTAGGCGGGCTAGGCAGACGCTTAAGTGGGTCTAGATGCAATTTTTTTTAACTTAATGCCTAAGGACTAATTGAGATGGTGTTTAACCACCTAGTACATAGGTGGGACATAAACAAGTATTTTTTAGATAGTGATATAGTATACCTATTATTGTGTATCAACAATATATAAATACCTATTATTTCAGACCATGAAAATATAGAATAAAAAATCCATCATTCACACAAATTCTAGTATAGATTAAAGTTCAAAATTGAAGTTAAAATAATACACCAAATAAGTTTAGTCCTTCACCCAACAATTTCTCAAGCCTTGCTACAGTTGAATCTCACAATTTCATACATCTCACTTTGCATCACAAAATTGAATAAATAGTCAATTCGAAAGAAATTTTCCTTTCTTTTTTTTTTTTGAACGCAAGAAATTTTCCTTTCTTAACATGAAATTTATTACACCTTTCTCATCAACACGATCATCATCCATCATTCTAAGGCTCCTAATATTTTTTTTTAAGATAAAAACCACAACAATAACCGCTCTCACCCACAAATTTCAAGATTCAGAGAGAAGACAATTGATTGTGGAACCTCTTCAAGCAAAATTGATAAAAATACTACCAAATAGTAATGGTGCAATTTGGGTTGGCCCAATACAAACTCGTCCATATTTAACTCGACTTTAAACTCGAACAAGCGGGTTTTTTTAGTTATAACCCGCCTTAACCCAACCCGATTTCAACCCGTTCACTGATTGGGGTGAGTTGGGTTGATTATTTGTCCAACCCAACCCAACCCAACCCGATTGGGTTGAGTTGTGCAACATGCTTCTCAATGACCTTTGCACCTTCGTGGAGGATTCACTAGTGACTTTTGATGGATTACGATAGAAAAGTGCATGGAGTTGCATAAAGCAATGTTTTTCTGGCAGCCACACTTTGATTTTTCTGCAGGAGCTTCGAAGGACAAGACTTGAGTTGGGTACTAGCTTTGGACAATGAAGTGTTCCTCTATTTTTCCCCCTTTTAGTACTAGCTTTGGTATTTCTTGTATTTTAATTCAAACTTTGCATAAACCCGATTAAAACTATAAAAAGTTGGGCAACTCAAAACCAACCCAAGTAAACCCGAACCCGATTAAACCTGAACCCAAATGAACCCGATTAAAACCCAACCCAAACCCGAACTCGAATTGTAAAAGTTGGGTTGACCTTCTAACCCGCCTAACCTGTCTGAGTTGGACCCTACCAAATAGTAGCCAATAAACGTTTGTTTGGACCACAAATAAGAATGAAAAAACAAAAGAAAAATAAAAGAGAGATTTGGGCTCAATGGGAAGTTTGGTAAAGAATTTGGTACACCAAAAGTAAGAAGAAGCCCAATAATTGGGCCGGTTCAGAATCTGCTATTGGGCTATTCCTAATTGGGTTAGGTGATGCATAAGTACGGCGCAGTTTGGCAGGTGGTCGGTACACGTCAGAACAAACACACCTCGAAACGCGTGACGTCAGGTTTCATTTCTTGGGTGATCTGTTGGTTTTGTCCGACGAAAGATTTGATTGGCATGTGACTCGGCAAACCACCATGTTCAGTTGTTCACGTCATCATTCGATCGCCACTTCTTTTACTAGGGGCACCCACCACAAGCTTCTCAAATAATTGGACAACCTTTTATTATATTTTGTAATAAAATGCACTAAAATAAAATAGAATATTCCGGGGTTAATTGTTTCTTTTACTCTGTAGGATTTTCTATATTCCAAAATCCTTTTTGATAATCAAACTAGAGCACCACAGCACACGACCACCTAAAATTCAAACTGTACCTTCAGTTAATTTGTCCAATTACTAAACCAAAGAATATATATAGAGTTATGCCACAAGCCCAAATATGCATATCGATATATTTTCATCATTTTCATTGAAAGCAACCAATATTGATATCGACAACATATCTTTCGATATTTTAACAAATATGCATATTGATATATCCACCGATACTGATACTTTAAACACTGTGTGTAGGTGAGGCTTAAACCAAAATCAACAAAATTTTGTTTTGTGAAATTAAGTTACCGTCCTTAATTATTTTGTTATGATAGAAAACAAAAATTATCTTTTCACCCTTAATTTTATTAATATGTAGTTTAAATTATAAAATTTATTTTGAAAAGATTGTGTCAATAAAACAGGTTCAAAACTCTCAAAATGATCAAATAAAAAAATAATGTCTTGTATAATAATTTAAACATGTTCTCTTTTTGTTTTTTGGACAAGAAACGATAGAGTGATATTTTATGGAACTTCACAAACAATTACAGAGATTGCCAATTGGGTACATAAGCTCCAGTAATTAAGAAATTGATCTGGAGTAAATTTGCATGGAGAAACAAACAATAGTAAACCTCTATACGATTGCCACAAACACTGTCCTGACTCCACAAAAAGTCATCAATACAAATATATTACAAAAATATGATACACGCAACATACTTATACCAACGACCGCATAAGTCGTCGCCTAAATGCGAGGCCACATAAAATCATCATAATAGAACGAGACCACAAATGTCACCGTTGAAGGATGAGAGCACAAACTCAACGCATAAAGCGAAACAACATCCAACCTCTACAAACACGCAACGACAACATTCATAGGGCGAGGCAACGGAACCAAACTCTGCTCTGAGAAAGGACCACTGGTTAGCTCATCTCAGTTGTGGAGGGGAGGAGGGGAGGAGCTACGAGAGGGTAGGGGAGGCGGGAGGGAGGGGGGAGATGCGGGGGAGGGATTGAAGTAAAAAACCAGAGGTGAATGGTTTTCGTGGTTGAATGTGTATAAAATTAAAGTTGGATATGTGGTCCCATCATCACGAATAGGAAAACAATGCAGGGTGAAGGACAATAATGTCTTTTGAGACATATTTAGCAAGAAAGGAAGAAAATGGAGTGGATATATCAAACGAGAAATGACCCGTCATCCTCTTCATACCAGGTAAATAAATCAAATCCTAAATTTGGATTACGTTAATTAATCCGGATTATTTAGTTGTTATCTTCTATTCTGCGTCGTTCTTCATTGGTCACTGAGTCACTGCAATTCTTGGTTTCCGTTTCTTTCCCCCGGGTTCTCTCTGCTTATTGGTATTCAGCTGATCATTCCCAAGCTCCCCTCACTCAACTCTCTCTCTCTCTCTCTACCACCTTCAAATTCCCGCTCAAAGGTATACACTTTCTCTGATTTCTCGACCCCAAAGCGATTACAATTACATGGGTTTTTTATCTTTTCTTATTTCGGTGACTTGTGAGAAAATCAAGTGTGTTTTTGTCCATGCAATTTGCAGATATGTCAATCATTGGGCGCAGAGGAATCCATTTCTTGCATAAATTGAATGCTGAAAACGTTCCCGTTGCTCTGATAGAGAAGGGCCAGAGTCGAGTCATAGATGCTTCTCTCACACTCATTCGTGAGAGGGCAAAGCTCAAGGTTTGCTCTTTCCTTCTTGGGTTGTGTTTCATTTTTTGCTTTTGGGATTGTCCAAGTAGATTTTTGGACTCGCAATAAATTCTGGTAAATTGGGTGTTTCTTATTCTTTTTTCAGTTGTTTAAGTTTGAATCCCACTCCTCGTCGTCAAGATTAAATTAATAAGAATATGGCTCGAATAAAAAAACAATGGTTTTCTTTTTGTTTATGTGATTGTGCAGATTTTCGGACATGGAACGAGTTTTGGTGATTTTTTTTTTCTTCAATTTGATAAGTTTGAATCTAACTCCTGGTCGTTTAGATTAGATTAGATTAGATTAATTAGAATATCGATCGAATAAAAAGTGGGTATTTTTGTTTATGTGATTGTGTAAGTAGATTCTTGGACTTAGAATTGGTTGTGGTGAATTGCGCTTTTTTGGGTTGTGTAGGGAGAGCTTGTACGTGCTTTAGGAGGAGCTGTGGCATCCACATCTCTTCTTGGAGTTCCTCTTGGACATAACTCATCGTTTCTTCAAGGGCCAGCTTTTGCTCCTCCGAGGATTAGAGAGGCTATCTGGTGTGGGAGCACCAACTCAACTACTGAAGAAGGTATCGAATTATCTAAATTATTGCTGAACTTTTTGCTTCTTAAACCATTCAATGTTTAGCTGTCTACCCATCAAGTGTTGCCGCTTGAGAATTCGAAGTGCAACATTGGCGGTTGTTTCTCATATTTACTATTGCATTTAGCAGTTTATGCTGTTAGTGAAACCAACCATTCTCAGAACTATCATGTGTATATGTATGTACTCAGGTTTTGTGATGACTGCATCATAATTCGTGAAACATCTGCAATTTTGTGAATTTGAGAGATGCAATGCTCATTGTTGTTGCTGATTTCTTGTCCTTTCGTTTTTCTCATTTGATGGTGTGTGAAATCATTGTAACATGATGCTGGTGATGCAGGGAAAGAACTAAATGACCCGAGGGTGCTAACTGATGTTGGTGATGTTCCTGTCCAAGAAATTCGAGATTGTGGAGTAGATGATGACAGACTGATGAATGTCATAAGTGAGTCTGTCAAGCTAGTAATGGAACAGGTTGGTTGTAATTTCGATACACTTCAAAATGTTTTTTGCAATAATTTGTTTTGAGAAACAAACTGAAACTGTGGAAGATTTAAGTGGAAAATTACGTCAATACTGTTGTTCTGTTATGTTCTCAAAAATCTACTTCGTGTTCCGTGGGCAGCTTGATAACTCTGACCCCAGTTTTGCCATTTGTGCTAGGTTATGTGAACCTTAAGCACCAAAACTTAATCCATATGTACTTTCCACCTTGTTGGTAGTGTTGCCTGATGTGCCTAAAATGCTTTACTTAGACTCTGTTTTAGCAGCAATTAATTGAACTACAACATGTTCGCTGTCAGTTGCTCGTAGATGTAGTCATATTCCCTTGATAACCATCTATAGTGGTTTTTGCCTAATAGCACTGAATTTTCCTCCAGTATGACTCAGTTGCTTGCAATATGCTCGTATTTTTTTTTTTATTTTGTGTTACACAATATGCTTATAATTTAAAAAATAGCCATTTGAGAAGTATACTTTGAAGCTCAGCTAGTGCAGTTAATAATTTACATGCGTAGATATCAAGTACCCCGCCTGCAGTATGATGCCATATTCAGGCCCTTGCTGGAGGGATTGTAAGGGTTCATTTACATTGGGTGCCTATATTTCCTTTTTAATTGGGGACTTTACTAGTATAGTGTGCACCAATCAAGATCCTTTTCAGAAAAAGTTTGGTGAGAGCTTTGACTCTTCATGTCAGACAGAGAAACTAGAAAATTCAGATGCCATCAGCGGTCAGCACAATATCTTGAGTTCATTCTGGATCCGGGGCATGTTTGCATGGTCTTGTTTCAGAAATTTGTTTTCTGGAAAGCGTCAGAGATATTGACAGCGCTCCTTCATGATAGTGTTATCCTTTTTGGCCGAGACTTTTCATTCCGATGACGTTAATCTATACACTAGCTACCTTTTGCTTTTAATAGACAAACCTTTACATTGTGTCCATGCCCTTTCAGGATCCACTGCGCCCATTAGTGTTAGGTGGTGACCACTCAATTTCTTATCCTGTCGTAAGAGCTGTCGCTGAGAAGCTTGGGGGACCTGTGGATATTCTTCATCTTGATGCCCATCCTGATATCTATCATGCCTTTGAAGATAACAAATATTCACATGCATCTTCTTTTGCTCGTATTATGGAAGGGGGTTATGCTCGGCGCCTATTGCAGGTAATTTTTGTCTGTAACTATGCATCTATACACTTTATGGTTTGCATTCCTACTTATTTAAGAAATGTGTATTGATCCAAATAATAAATTTATGTATATATTTTATAGTTTCACCTGGCCTGGGTTTCTAGGTGTGTCATTACTGGTTTTCTGTAAAGCATCTCATAGGATCTTGACATTGTTTGTAGGAACTTAGTAAACATTAACGTACTCATCTGATAATATTTGCACTTCTATCGCACTAGAATTTTTTTCTTTTCAAAGATTGAAATTTTGGGAATAGGAGGTAGAATGCATCATGGAAAGTAGTTACCAGAAGGAGGATTTCGTGACATCATATAGTAATTGCATCTCTGGTTCTTGAATTAAGTAGTTAGTAGAAGTAGCGTTTTGTTGTTAGGCATCTGTCTGCAACGTCAGTGAAATCTACTTCATTAAGAGTGTTCTGTACTTACTTTTAAGTTTCCCTACCTATGGCAATTTGTTTTTCTCCTCGTTCATAGTTATTCAAACATTTAACCAAATGTAGTTCTCGTACTCTCTTGTGCTTTCAGATTAAGTTGAAATCTCCTGTTTTAGTTGCTATCCAGTGTTTGCAGTTAACCTAATGAACTTGGTTGCTGACTTTTCAGGTCGGCATTAGATCAATTAACAATGAAGGGCGTGTACAAGGAAAACGTTTTGGTGTTGAGCAATATGAAATGCGAACCTTTTCACGAGATCGTCACTTTTTGGAAAATCTGGTCTCCATCTCTTTCTCTCTGTTCTTCTCTCCTTCCATGTCCCATCTGTCCTTTGTGTTACCATTTATGAGCTTCTGTGTGTCTCTTGCTCTTTTTCTCTTCTGTTCTTCCTCGCTAGCTTGCCTATGCATATCCATCACTGTTTCCGTATATTTATGTAGTTAAGTAGATAGCTAATTGGATATTCGTCAACCAGCTGTTATATATGAATGCTTACGATACCATTCGACGTGTGATCTATAATTTGCATCCATCCATATATATCTCTTACAAAATTTATCTTTGACAGAAATTAGGGGAAGGTGTGAAGGGCGTGTATATCTCGATAGATGTAGATTGCCTGGATCCTGCGTTTGCTCCTGGAGTGTCACACATTGAGCCAGGTGGTCTCTCCTTCCGCGATGTACTCAACATACTCCATAACCTCCAAGGTGATGTTGTTGCTGCAGATGTCGTTGAGTTCAACCCACAGCGCGATACTGTTGATGGGATGACTGCAATGGTTGCTGCCAAGCTGGTGAGAGAGCTGACTGCGAAAATTTCAAAATGATACAACGATCCGCGTTCCTTTCAGAACGCATGGCCTGGAGACCAAAAGCTTTCAGTATAACACGGATTTCTTTTCGTGACAGCTGAACTGCCAGTATTAAACATATAGCTGTAGCATGTGATATGGTAATTCATTTTCAGCAATAATATTCCAGAGGGGACATGGTATGCTTAATGGTTTGATGCAAGTTTGAGACCAGACAGATTTTCGAAGCTCAATGTCGCCTCCCTATGTTTAAGTAAGAATAATATCCAATTTACACAGTTTGACTATGTAATCAACAAGCAGTTTAGAAGTTGATCATAAATTTTCATGTATATGTTTGTGTTTTGTTTCTATTTTATCCTTGTACAAGATTTTATGTTTTATGCTTAGCATGCTGGATTTATCAGTAATCCTATGTTCTATAGCTGAGCAATGAAGGATGCCTCATGAGGAAAGTAGTCGAGTAAATTTCGACACTAGGAAAAATTAAAAAAAAAAAAAAGAAAAAAAAAAGAAAAGAAAAAGAAAGCTAACTACAGAGTATATTCAAGTTTTGGGCCACTTTACAAAATGACACAATGTCACATTACTACGTGAAGTATCAAAACTCTAACAATTCAAGTCGTTTTTGTCTTTAATTAAAAACGTGCTGATAGGAGCATATTTATACAATTTTGTTATCTTATTTATTTGCATTTACTTGGTTAATTTTCATTTGTTATAGTAGTTTAAGTTATTTTCGTTTCATAGTAGGTCCAGTTCTTAAAGTTGAGCATTAGAGATCAAATGACGCAATTAGAAGCAGTTTTGGACTTGGATTGGATAATGTGCATGGATAGAATATGGGTTGGATGTTTTTGGAGTTTAAAAGGTATTAAACCTATGCTAAAATCTGAAGGGGATTAAGATTAAAGCTTGGAAGACAAGGAATTACACAAGGAAGAGGAGTCTGAGTTGGAGTGAAACATTATCTTATCCTATCTTATCTTATCTCGAGCTGCAAGGAAGAATCCTAATCATATTCCAACATTCTCCAACTGTTTCTTTAGAGTCCTAAAATAATTCAAATGCATAATCCCTTTCTTCCCTGAATTTAGCCTACCCTATACATATATAAAGTGTCCTGCAACGTTTTACACAAGGGTGCTACGCCTATTATTCATCCATTGCTGGAATTTTCAAAGTTCTTTCTATCTGTGTTTTAAATTTCAATGTTTATTTTAGATTGTTTTTTAACTATGATAAACATGTGTAACTAGGTTTCTTTATAGCTAGAGGTGAATTTGAAGCCATGATCATATGTTTTGTATAGATTGATTTATGCGATTTATTTGTCCAGTAAAGAACTAATTCTTGTATGTTTATTAAGGGTGCACACTTAGTTTGCATGCAGAGATTTGATGCTAGAATATAAGAGAATTTCACCTAATCGTTATGAACTTGTATTCGCAAGTAGTAAAAGTTACTAGTAATGATTGAGTTAAGTAAATCCTTTGCAAGAGTCATGTTTTTTTATAGTTATGAATACTTCGTCAATGCTTAGTTTTTCATAGTTAAGGAACTTGAGAATAATAATTTGGTTGTGTCGCTGAGTCAAATTCATTGAACTTAGGAAAATTTAAGAGTTAATTAGTGCTATTCCCGGTTAATTTGAGATATTTTCATTCATGATTTATAGAAAGAATAATTAGAAATCGATTTATATACATATGTTTTATGTGGGGAGAAGAATCATTTAACTATCATTTCATCCGTATTTTATTCACAACTTCACTTTCTTGTTGCCATTTACTTTTTGTTTAATTAAATTTGACCAAAATCCCCCCAGTCATTGTTTCTTTGTCAGTTTAACTTAGTTTTCAGTTTTATTTGTTTAATTTGTGTTGATTAGCATTATTTCTAATCCCCGAAATAGAAGGATCCCTATTTACAAAATCTATAAGATTTAATTTGTGTGTTAATTTTTACCATATCACGTGCGAGAAAAGAAGAAAACTGGTATGAAGCACTATTTATTTGTGCTATTCGACATCATTTTTTTGTGGAAAGTGAAAATCTTGCTAAATTGGTCATTCTATCATTCAGAGCTGGCTTGGTTTGTTTGGCCAGTTTGTGTTCACCCCTACTTTTCAAGATTGACTTTCCTCAACATGATTTTCTCGCTCCGTCACTACTCACATGTGTGTTGGAGCCACATCTCTTCTAAATATGTTCTAAAAAATGTGGTATGTTGATTCATTTTTAAAAGAGGATCAGCTGATGGCTTCTTCACTATAGTCCACCCTTTCAGGAATCAGGAAGACTCACAGAGGCATTTCAGCCTCCTTCCGACCACCATCGTGCTATTCACCAATGGCAGGAATCGAATACAAGACATGCCGTGTGGAATATGGGTCTGGAATTCGTTCTCAGCCACTGAACCGCCTTGTTGAGGTATTACGAGTAGTAGTTACTAGCTAGTAGTCAAGTGAAATAAGACATGAATTTGGACTTTGATTTGGTTGGCTTTGACAAAAATAACTTGGCAAAAGAAATAGAAAAATAATTTTCATACTCCTATATCTTGCATGCATACCTCTTCGATTGAATAATATAAACGAGAGTCAATGTACATAACTAACTTGAGAAGTTGAGAAGGAAAAAAAAGGGTGCGCATATAATTTCCCAAAACTAAACTTGGCAAAATGAAATCAAATAATGTTACTTATTTTGAGGGAACGTAAATAAACGGTGGTGATGCACTTGCGTGACGATAAAGCAATTGAAACACGACCCGAGCTTCACTACAAAACGAAGCCTCATTTTCAAGGGTAAAAAACCGTTAGAAAAAGCAATTTTCCAGTTGGACAAACTCATTTCCGAGGGCAAGTGGTTGTCATAAGAGTAATTTCATCCCTAAAAGTATAAATTATTTATATTTTTAATTAATTTTTTTAATTTTTTGTATTTTTAATTAATTTTTAGGATTTTTTAGCTGACGTCAACTAGGGGACGTGTGTTTTTGTGGGGGAGGGGGATGAAGGGGATTTAATTGACTATCTCCTAGGTGTTGCAGTCATATTAGATTAGGAATGTGATTGTGTAAATCCTAGTAGATATGGGAATATCTCTTATATTCTTATTAGGAGTAGATTGCCTATTAAATGTTGTAATCCTAAAGGGTAAGGAATTAACCTTCCCTACTACTATAAATAAAGGTACAATGGGGTGGAATAACACACACCCACAATTACACATCTCTCTCTGGCCTCAATAATCATTCATTAAATTATGCCTACAACACTAGGTGACTTTTTTTTTGGGCTGGAAGTGCTCAATCTTCGTTGGAAAAGATATTATTTTTGTGGTAAATTCTGATATTTCCAATAATGTATTTTCGATATTATTTTTTGTTCGAAATAGAGGGAAAATATTATGTTCGACCCTAAACTACTACTCTAGTCCGTGGAAAATAGTATTTTCGACACAACAGGGTTATCGTTAAAACACCTAATCGGAAAAAATAAAATAAAAGACATTTCCAATGGGAATTGAGGTAAGAATATATGCTTTTTGGTAAAATTCCACTAAGCATTATTCAAAGAATAATTTGTATTATCATTGATAAAACAAACATCTTATGCCACATTACATTCATTACAAACCTAAGATATGTGTTTGAACATACTAACACTAGTCCTCAAACTCCAAAAATGCAAACTTGAATTCTTTCAAGGGTGTGCAGATAAAAATATCTTTCCTTTTGTATAAGGAGTTGTTATTAGCACTCCAAAAATCTCATTCGACACTCCAAACTTTTTATAATTAGAAAGAAAAATACACTTGTGAGAAGTGTATAATGAGATTTTTGGAGTGCTAATAACAGTTTCCTTTGTATATATAGTGAATGTAGCTCCTTTATCACTCCTTCATAAACTTTTGGGAGAGAGTACCTATATCACATTCAATTACAATAGTTAAGATGCTGAAAAATTGTTGCAAAGCATATTATTTATAGGCCTTAACTAGAACATTGATAAACGATGATTGAAAAAATCAACAAGATTTGTGCAAAACAGGGGCGTATCCGTCTACTTTTCCTAAGATTTTGAGAGTTCATTCTCGATTGTGCAGATTTTATGGTCAGAGACATATATTTGGGATCAATGATTGGCCCATTTTCATTGAGGAAAAAAATAATTTATGTGGCTTATGAAGAGAGAAATCAACAGACATTTCAATTGAAATAGATTTTTAAGGCACAAGAAATCCCCCTGGAGATCTTAAAAGAAGTAGCCTTAGCTGATTTATGGCTTTTTGGCTTAGTAGATTTGCGTTGCCTTCAAAGGGTGGCCTAGCGAGGCCTGAGACGTTCCCCATGGCTTGTTTGATGGCACAAGGTTCTAAAGTTTCTATTGCACCAACTGTTATAGGATACAATTATCATGGCCTTGGAGACATTGTTTCTTATCTGAGGGCACTCGGGTCCACATGCATTTCCATACTGATTCACTATCTTGTTAGCTGGTTAGGAGAGCATTTTCCATATTTGTAACCGATCTAGTCCTGACAATGATTTTCCTAAAGGTTATCCTCAATTAGTGAGATACGCCGATATTGAACCCAGGTAGTTTAGTATATCTCATACGAGGTTTATTTTCCAGAGTGATAAATCTGTTCTTTATTGCCCAACTACATTTATGGAAGATTGAGGTTGTTCTTTGATGGATAATGAAGACCTATCTAATGATCATTTTGAATTTTTTGTTTACATTCGTACTACAAAGCTTCCTGTTAGAATTGGTAATGACCCTTGGATAAAACCATACTACCCTAATAGGTTTGCTCGTCAATTTGGCTTCGATGAAGGGGCTCATACGGACAAACAAGAATTTGGTGTTTCTAGTAGACAATATTGCGGCATTGAGGATATGTTTGAAGTACAGGCATATGGTGGATGACTTCTTGTGGAACAAGACTTAACTCTATTCACGTGACAATTAGCGTACGTTTCGGCTCTAAAATGACGACATACTAGTTGGAATAATAACAAAGGTGATTTGTCTTCTCTTAACTGTCGCATCAAGTAAAGTACAATGACCATTGAATGTGTAAATTTTGCAAAAAACAAACAATTTAAACATTTTGAAAAATAAACCACTTACATCTTTGGCAAACCATTGTCTTTGGATTTCATCCCAAGGTGAAGGCTATTGGGTCTTCATCAATGCTTCATGTTGTTCAATGAATGGGTCAACTTCATTGTAGTTGTTTAATATGGACTAGTGAGCCCCTCAAGTTGGCTTCTTTGAAGGGCTCAGAAAAAAGGTCATTTGTTGAATGGGCGTTTGGGTTGCGCAAAGATAGATAACTTTTTAACACGCTCACCCCCAGTCAAAATTGTGTAGGTGCTTGTTCTAAGATGTTTCAACATTTCGAAGGCATTTCGCACAAAATATGAGCGTCTTTACTATGGATCTTTCGGGTTGTGCCTTGTTGCGGAAGAATTGCTCGTAACCGCCTAATAGTCTGATAAATTGTAAAATATTATGAAATTTTTTAATTTCAAGCGCTTGATAAAGAATATTAACAAATTAACGTACTAACAATATTACTTCTCAATTGGATACATCCAACGATTATGACTAGCCCGACAAGCTTTGCCTTATATGGTAAATGTATCATTACATGAACCATACTCGTGAAAAATACTGATGGATGTTTGCTTTAGCCAATAGAGGATGTACACAATATCTTTTTTCATATCATCTATGTTGGACTTCTGCAAAGTTTTACAACAGTGTCTAGATGAACTGAGATATATCTGTTAAGTACTAGGTTTAATGTTTGCCTTCTCGTGTCAAAAAAATTGTTAATGTTACCATACATGCTCATAATTTAGAGTTAAGGGTTCAATGTTGATCTGGGATTTCTGCTAGAATTAAATCATCAAAGCACCAGCCATTTTCACTACAAAAGGTTTGAATCATACATTTGCATATGCATGTCAAGCTTGTTTTTCCATAATCCTTTTGTCCAGTGTAGTTGTCTAGTCAGAATTTTCGTCGGTTTTCTACCTGTCTAGGCACGCAAAATAAGATAGCCTATATAGGCCATTTGACACATTTTCCTGTACGTGGATCTTTCACCCTTGATCTGGGAAGGTCTCTTTAGCTCGTGACACGTGTCTCATTGTTCCCTTGTCTAAAACATTCATCTATTCCATTTTAAGGGTTTTCAAGGTTTCATTTGTTCCTTGGTTAGGTTTTTCAAATTTTCAAAAAAAGAGTACATTTAGCCTAAAGCTACCTCTTAAGCTTCTAAACCGAAACCTTAGTTACAAAACCATCTCATGCACAAACACCCAATCACTGCATATTAAGGTTGCATTGGTTTAATGGTTTTGCATTGAGTTTTTGGTCTAAACCTAAGTGTTTCATATTCTTCATAAACCAATCTCTCAGATTCATGTTAGGTTCTTCTTCAACTGTTTGACTGAAGAACCTGACTGGTCAGTTGAATCCAAATCTGTTGTGTATATCATAACATCATATCACATCATTGATCATGTTGATCTCGGTGCCACAAGGTGATGAGCTCAGGAGGAGCTACCACTTCGTAAAGATCAAAGGAGTCCGTTTTGTGTAAGGCAAGGTTGTACAAAGGTAAAGCTGCTCCTTAAATAGGGTTCTAAGAATTGAGCTTTGTGTGGATCTTTGTATGAATCTTTTGTTACACTAGTGGACTGGACTCAGTGAAGAGTCCCCGATTTTTTAACCCAGATGTGGGTTTTTCTGGCAAAAAACTTCCTTGTGCTCAATACTTTACAAAGCCTTATTTATAACCTTGTTGGAACTAAACATTGTAGGGTTTGCTAGTATTGACACTTTATTAATCAAGTGAACTTAACTCAAGTGCTAAGACTAAAACTTAACTGAAGTTCATATTGTTAAGTCATAACCTTTTAAGTTTGCTTTTAAGTTTTTATTGTAGGGTATTCCACCTAATACCAATTTCAATATCATCGTCTCAACAACCTTGGAGTCCAAGTGCGGCCAAATACTAATCAGAATGAGCCATTGTAGTAAGACATGACAACCATGACTCTTCAAACCCGACGATGTCCTTAGTATCCATTTTAACATGTCTTGCCATATTGCTAGCATACCTAGTCTAGAAATTTTGCACCTTGCAACCACTTTAAGAACTTCTTTTTACCACCCAGCTTGAAAGTAAAATTAGCATTCCATTTCTTGTATTTACCAATGACAAATTTAAGCAACATGTTGGATCTTATCCTCATTGCTTGCTTGACAATACGAGTCTTCATGGTGTCCTTCAATTTCACTCGATAGGCAGAGTCTTTCCTACTACATTATCGCATACATTCTTCTCAATATGCATGGGATCAGCAATGTGTTTGATTTTTAATTTCGGCCAATATTCCAAGTCTAAGAATATACTCTTTTCATCTCATTCAATTATTTCACTAGTCGCAAGCCTTCCTCAAATTGAAGTGTATTAAACTTGGCCAACATTTTATCTCCGAATAATTCTCTTGACCCTAGTTTGATACTCTGCTGTCCCATCAAATCTTTCAGGCCTGTCACTCTACTCATGACCCTAGGGGAGCCATATTCAGTAACTCAAGTAGCATGCATTTTCAGCTTGCCAAAAAGACAATGTGTCTTCGCCATATGTTGAGTATGCCATATACCCTTTGGTGCTTCAGCCTGACAACATACCATAAGCTGGGAAATCATTAATTTTCCACCTAACTACAGCTCTCAGAGCAAAAATTTCTCCCGTAGACATGTTGTACGTTCGTACATTATTGTCCATAATCTATTAACTCATTAATCAATCGTTGTAAAAAAACATCAATGGAATCGCTTGGTGATTTTGGTCTGAGTATTAAAAGACTCATGATCATAAATTCTTTCTTCATGCACCTCCAAGGGGTATGTTATAAGGAAGAACGACCACTGGCTGAGTGTTGTGCTCACTGGAAAAATTCCCAAATGGATTGAAGTTGTCAGAAGCAAGACCTAGTCTGATATTTCTTGGCTCTGTGGCAAAATCGGGGCAATCAAATTCCTTCCACACTTTGCCGTCAGCCAGATGGCGTAACACATCATCATCAACCCGTTCCTCCTCATGCCACCTTATATCATGTACAATATTGGTCGAAATGTACAATCTCTGTAATCTTGGTGTAAGGGGAAAATAATGCAACACCTTACTCAGAATCTTGTTTTTCAATATCTCAGCTTATTGCACTTGGGACATTTATCTAACTTTTCAAATTCACAGTAAAACAGTACACAATTGTTAATGTATGCTTGGATCTTGTCATATCCCAACTCGAGATCTTTCAAGATCTTTTCGACCTATAATGATTTGCAGGTAATGCATTCGGAAGCATACGTTTAAAAATTCCTATATTCATATCGTAGTTCTGATTGGTCATATTACACTCTACTTTCATGTGCATCAACTCTATAACGGCTATTAGAATGAAAAAAATCTTCATAACCTGGGTACAATTCTTGCTCAACTTCTTTCAACAATTTATCTACTTCTTAGGGTCTGTGGATGACTCTTCATCCCTATTGAGCAAAACATTAGGGAAATCATCATTCAATATGTCCATCACATGTTCATCATCAACACGGTCAGATATAGAGGGTTGAAGCCAAACTGTTCCATTGCCGGAAGACGTTGACACTATAATGGGAGATTTTCCATGATAAGTCTAACTGGAGCAAGTGTGTACCATCCTATTCGAATACAAGTGATATCAGACTTTGTCTAGTGTCATCTAAACACAATATATTACATTTCACGGAAGGACACCTAATATGATTATGCAAATTGAATATAATTGTCGATCCCATCCAAATATTGGTCACAACTTCTACCTTGCAACTTGATCCACTCCTTTTCCATTGCGCATGTATTCAGAGAATTTAGTCATCATAATGATTTAAAATATGCTTCATCGCCCCCTTATGTCTCCTGTAATGAACCTATCCGATTTGAAAGTGCACTTTCTGTGTTGTGGTTACAAATTACGTGACTACTTCCGATGTAAAAAAATCCGGCAGCACCTCCCTATGATTCCCTAAGTGCATGACGTAGATTTACAAAAAAAATCTAATATGCACTCGAAGAACATTAGAGGGTACATAATGGAATTTTCCAAGAAAGAAACTTAGCCAAGTTCATCATAAACCCTAAACACATACTAGTGCACGAACTGGACAATTCAAGATTCAATTAGACCACGGAGCCCCATACTGCGTCTACACATGTGTCCGACAAAACCTTAAACGGGTCTAAGGTTTCTTTGAATTTATTATACAAATATTATCAACATAATTAACTCCATATAAATGGTTACGAAATTCTAATAGTGGCACAAATTAAATTCTTCTAATCTACATATATTTCAATAACACAAACTCAAAATTTCACATCACACACAGTTTCAACATATATACGTATCACAATTAAATAAATTCAAACATAATACTTATAATTAAGAGACAAAATATACCTTTCCTTTAACTTCCAATCCAATCACTAACCAACATAAATCAAAATTAACTAATCACACATCGAAGACAAAATTAATCAACAAATAAAAATGAACTAACCTTCAATTAAGTGGGAGAGGAAGAGATGAAGGACATGATGCGTGACCCGCAATAGTAAGTGACAAAAAAGTTTGGTGGGCAAAGGGACCTACCCAATGAACTAGGTATTCGCCCTGCAAACCCTAAGGTATTGTGCACCATTTTTTTCCTCTTAGTGCCAAAATTTTTCCTAACGGATAAAATCTTGCCCTATGAATACTTTCCGTCTCGTAAAGGTTTTCTCTAAACTCTAAACGTTGACCAGATTTTCCCTACAAATTGAATATTTCGTCGGGTAAATGCTCTTTTAACGAACGAAAACTGTTCCGTCGGGCAAGCTTTTGTAGGATAAGTCCTATTTTCAGTGTCCCTCGCATGTGTGTTGGAATCACCACTCTTCTAAAAATGTTATCATAAATATGATCATATGAGATATTACATACAGTAACTCGTAGTTTAGAGAAATAAGATAGCCATTTGAATTTTCATTCTGTTGGCTTTGACAAAACAAACTAGGCAAAAGAAATGGAAAATAATTTTTACACTTTTATCTCTCTGTTTATGTTTTGTATTTTGATTGAATATATAAAAGAGAATCAGTCAACATAAATAACATGTAAAGAGAGTAAAAAGGTTGTGCATATAATTTCCCAAAAATAAAATTGACAAAATGAAATTAAATAATCTTATTTATTAATTTGTTTGGGGCAATACAGTAAATTGGTTGTCAGGTAAGGTAAACAAACGGTGGTGATGCACTTGCGTTATGATAAAGCAATTAAAACAAAACTCCGAGCTTGATAATCATTTACCGTGGCAAATTTAGGTTTTAGTTGGCTATAAATTTATAATATATAATTAATAATAAAATAAAAGTGATCACTAACCCTAATTTTCAGAGTTGTTTCCACATTAGGGTAGGAAACCACATGAGGCAAGAAAAGAAAGTTTATATATACATACGTAGCCCATTAGCTAGAGGTATCGACCAACCCCGCAGCCTTTTGTAAACCACTACAGTACTATTCTCCAGTTTCCAGATTCCAAAGCCCTAGCTATCACTGCTTTCCTTTTCCCAACCAGATGGAGTATGAACTGCCATGTGAGGGAAAGCTTCTTCACGACCTTGATGCTCTCTTCACTGACGACCTTGATGCTCTCTTCGCTGAAACCACAGCTTTCGATCCCGTCACCTTCTTGGAAGACATGAGTATTGATGTGCATGCCATGTCAACTATGGAGAAGAAGAAGCCTGTAAATACGCCACAGCCGAAACGATGCTTTGGTAACGGGAAAGAGTTGAAGACGCTACTCCGGGTGCTAGACGACCTTCGCGCTCTCTACGCTGACGACCTTGATGCTCTCTTCTCTGAAACCACAGCTTTCGATCCCGTCACCTTCTTGGAAGGCGTCGGTATTGATGTGCACGCCATGGCAACTATGGAGAAGAAGAAGCCTGTAAATCCGCTGCTGCTGAAACGATGCTTTGGTAATGGGAAAGAGTTGAAGACGCTACATCGGGTGCTAAGTCCGCCTTCCAGTTATCTAGAAAACCTTAAGAAGAAAGAAGATTCAGAACGTGATCATCGGCAAGATTGGAATGACGAAGAGAGGATGACAAGGAGTAAGAGAAAGCTTCACCAGGGTTATCAAGATTACCAGAACCAGAGAAGGAAGATTCAGTTGCTTGACATCAAGGATTTGCCTAAGTCGGCTAAACCGCAAAGAGGGAACGTCTTCAAGAACAAGCTGTTGAAATCAAGAAACTGTCTCGCCTTCTGATTTCTTGGAGAGCTAATATATACAGATATATAGCATTATTCCTCAAAAGATGCTGACACATACTAGATGGGAGGCAAACAAGATTGCTCGTCGACTTCAACGCTTGGGTTTGTCTTTGGACCAAGAAGTAACATGGTTCGAAGAACCCATGAGGTTATTGTAGATCTCTTAATCGAGCATAATTTGTATTATTTGGTATGGGACACTCTTTTTCCCTTCGACCGGGTTGAAATTCCCGGCAAGGTTTTTATCGAGGCCCAAAATAAATGTACCATATCCTCTTATATACTTGTATATTCATTCACTCAATTAATGAGTATCGTCTCTTTTCTGAAAAATATATATAGCATTTTGTATACTTTTATTCAGTGGATATCCTTATTCAATTCACTCATCAAGAGTTAATTAACAAAAGTCCCATACTGGAACACTTACCAACGTACAAATAATATGATTCACACACCTGTCTTTATCCTATAAATTAATTTGTCACTTGTCCCTAGATACTCTAGAGCGAAAGGGATCTATGACTTCAAAGTCTTCTTCGTCTGACCGCTAGTTTTAAGATTTGGAGGCAAGTACATTATGTAGATAACCAACTTGTTTCGGTTGTCACCTTTACCAAAAACACATGAACCGATTCTTGTTTTCTCTAATTTGTGTGCAGTTGATGGGCTTGGTCCTGGAGCAGTGTTTTAAAATTTAAGTTTAGTTGCTCGAAGCTATTCTTCTTTTCGATTTCTAACCAATCTCCTTTATTTATTTTTTTTACCAAAACTCCTCCTAGGATATGTTGTTCACTTCGATCAACTTCTTTCACCATTTTAGTCTCTCTAAATAACAACTAGAATACAGCATCAACAACAATATATACGTAGAAATGCACAAGGGAGGACATGAGAAAAATATGCAAAGCTTGGAAAGCAAGTTTTTTAAGAGCATTCATTAAACATACAGGATAATCAAAAGGAAAAATAGATAAAGAGAGATACATGTTGAAATGTGTCCAACAATTGCATGACTATAATTAAAAAGCAAAACAAATGTCTGTTGCGCTCTTTATCACAACCATATAATTTTTTTGTGATTTTGTTGAAGAGGCTTCCATCATCTTTAAAACTGTTGAGAAACACTCCCCTCTACCTCCCTCTATCTGTAACAGCTACCCTCACCAAACACGAAGTGCAAGCCCCCCACCCGACCCACCAACCCTAATTCCTGCGAAAATGGAATTCGAAAACTGCCCTGCCAAGTTTTACTCGGAGCTGCAGGATTCAAAGCAGAGATGGGCAGAACCATCAATTGAATGCCCACATCCCACCCTAACAAACCCAAGGCCCCACCCTTTCGTGTTGGCTTTGACAAAACAAACCAGGCAAAAGAAATGGAAAATAATTTTCACACTTCTGGTTCTCTGTTTATGTTTTATTTCGATTGAATATATAAAAGAAAATCAATGAACATAAATAGCATGTGAAGAGAGTATAAAGGTTGTGCATATAATTTCCAAAAAATAAACTTGACAAAAATGAAATTAAATAATCTTATTTATTAATTTGTTTGGGGCAATACAGTTAGTGGTGAGGGAAGGTAGACAAATAGTGGTGAGGCACTTGCGTGACGATAAAGCAATTAAAACTAAACCCAAGCTTGATGATCATTTACCGAGGCAAATTTATGGATTAGTTGGTTATAAATTTCTAATTTCTAATTAATAATAAAATAAAAGTGATCACCAACCCTAATTTTCAGAATTGTTTCCACATTAGGGTAGGTAACCACATGAGGCAAGAAAAGAAAGTTCATATACATATATACGTAGCCCATTAGTTAGAGGTATCGACCAACCCCGCAGCCTTTACAAAAAAAAAGGGGCTTCTGCGACAGAAAGGGAATGTCGCAAAAAATGCTAAAAACATCATAAAAAGCTTTTAGCGATGGCCTTACGACAGTAATGGACACATCGCAACAAACCTATGTCGCAAATGTTTCGTCACCATATACGATGCAACTTGACCGTCGCAAGTACTATTTGCGACAACCTTGCGACACTATCTGAAGCATCATTAATAATAGATGGCAGGTGTTAAAAAAAAAAAAAAAAAAAATCTGACGTCATATTTGACGCCAGATACAAATTATTCTATATAATTTTATAAACTAGAAATAAATAATTATTAAAAATGAATAATCTATAAATTATGTAAATATCTGTAAGCTAGATATGAAGAATTGTTATTAATAATGAACTATAATTAATGTAAATCATTATACAGTGTATTATCATATACAAGTACCAATAAAACTATGAAAGCAACACTCAACTTTTACTTAAAGTTAGTTGAATGGTCCTATACATTACACATCCATGGCATCATGTAGTCGTTAGCCAAAGCCTGCAACAAGTGACATTTTTGGAACCATCAATAATGTATGAAATTTTTTACAAAAATCTTAGTTTCATATCAATAAGAAGAAAACATATATAACTAGAAGTAGATGAATTTTAATATGGTCAAAACTCAAAAGCACCAACAGGATTTCATATCAGGATATTAATCATACTAGTTGTACAAAGACCACTAAGCACGTGCTAGAAAAATAAGATGAGATGAAAACCCAAAGGAACTAAACAGATTAAAAATTGTCACTGATGCAAGAAAACATATTACATTCAGAAGTCAGAGTTGATCAGATCATGCACCACTAGAAAATGGGTGAGCAACATTTGATTGTTTGTTAAAATTAGTGCCAACCAACAATATTAAAGTAGCTCTAAATTAACAAACACGGTAAATCTGTAAGTATAATCTAGTAGTAGCAGTGCTGCAGTGATAAATAATCCAACTGTTGACCAGCAAAATAGAACTGAAACAAGCTCGAACCCAAATTACCTTTGCATACAGATGAATATATTTACGGAACTCAGGATCCTCCACTAAAGCTGCATATGTCGGAAGTTTCAGCAACCCCCAGTGTATCACGCCCATATAGTGCAAGGAGGGAGAATTACCAATGTATTACCCCCATATAGTGCAAAAATATCCTTGTCAGACAGCCCCATTCTATAGAACTTTTCCCTAAAATGTGGTGCACCTATTATCAAAAGATAGAACACACCGATAAGAAATTAAACTTCTATTGAACAACAAAAAATTTCATCTCCTAAACAATTTAATTGAAAATGATACACAAGCAAGCATGAATTAAGAAAGCTAGGATACAGAAGCACATATAAACTAATAGAGACATTATTAGAGAACTTCTAATCTAGTCTAATAAAAAAACTTCTAAATATCTAATACCGAAACGCATAACATTTATGAACTATAATCCAACTAAAATGCTAGCATATGAGAACTATTAAAATAGGGAAAAATAAAACTTGAAGAAGATATATTAAGTATTCGAATAAACCTTGTTTAACACCTGGAAGTCGTCCTTCCTTAGGCGAAATTTTAGAATCCTAAGAAAAAAAATACAAAAACCAGATGAAAACTTGAAAATAGTGATATGGAAACTAGCAACATAGCCAAGTTCATCGTAAACCCTAAACACATACTAGTGCCCGAACTAGACAATTCAAGATTCAATTAGACTGCGGAGCCGTGTACTGTGTCTACACATGCGTCCAACAGAACCACAAACGGGTCTAAGGTTTCTTCAAATTTATTATACATATATTATCAACATAATTAACTTTGTATAAATGGTTACAAAATTCTAATAGTGCTGCACAAATTAAATTCTCCTATTCTACATATATTTCAATAACACAAACTCAATATTTCACATCACACATAGTTAACATATATACATATCACAATTAAATAAATTCAAACATAATACTTATAATTAAGAGACAAAACATACCTTTCCTTAAACTTCCAATCCAATCACAAACCTACATAAATCAAAATTAACTAATCACACATCGAAGACAAAATTAATCAACAAATAAAAATGAACTAACCATCCATTAAGTGGGAGAGGAAGAGATGAATGACAGGATGTGTGTCTTTATGTGTGAGAGGGGTAGGGGGAGAAATGAAGAAATGGGGAGAAAGAAGAAGACACGAACCTAATTCATGAGTAACGGTTTGCCCGACAAACTACTTCACCGAGCAACCACTAAAATATCATTGAGCAAGGGCTTCACCGCTGCTTTTTAGCACATCATCGTGGTCCTTTGCCCAACGACCCGCAATAGTAAGCGACAAAAAAGTTCAGTGGGCAAAGGGACCCACCCAACGAACTAGGTATTCGCCCTACAAACCTTAAGGTATTGCACACCGTATTTTTCCTCTTAGTGCCAAAAATTTTCCTGACGGATAAACTCTTGCCCTACGAATACTTTCCATCTTGTAAAGGTTTCTATAAACTCTAAATGTTGACCTGATTTTCCCTACAAGTTGAATATTTTGTCGGGTAAATAGTTTTTTAACGGACAAAAACTGTTCCGTCAGGCAAGCTTTTGTAGGTTAAGTCACATGTGTGTTGGAATCACCACTCTTCTAAAAACGTTACCATAAATGTGATCATATGAGATATTAAATAAAGTAACTCGTATTTCAGTGAAATAAGACATGCATTTGAATTTTCATTCGGTTGGCTTTGACAAAACAAACCAGGCAAAAGAAATGGAAAATAATTTTTACACTTCTATCTCTCTTTTTATGTTTTATCTTTCGATTGAATATATAAAAGAGAATCAATCAGCATAAATAAAATGTAACGAGAGTATAAAGGTTGTGCATATAATTTCGTAAAAATAAACTTGACAAAATGAAATTAAATAATCTTATTTATTAATTTGTTTGTGGGCAATACAGTAAATTGGTCATGAGGTAAGGTAAACAAATGGTGGTGATGCACGCAACGTGACGATAAAGCAATTAAAAAAAAACCCCGAGCTTGATGATCATATATACCGTGGCAAATTTAGGTTTTAGTTGGTTATAAATTTATAATTTATAATTAATAATAAAATAAAAGTGATCACTAACCCTAATTTTCAGAATTGTTTCCACATTAGGGTAGGAAATCACATGAGGCAAGAAAAGAAAGTTTATATATACATACGTAGTCCAATTGCTAGAGGTATCGACCAACCCCGCAGCCTTTTGTAAACCACTGCAGTACTATTCTCTAGTTTCCAGATTTCTAAGCCCTAGCTATCACTGCCTTCCTTTTCCTAACCAGATGGAGTATGAACTGCCATGTAAGGGAAAGCTTCTTCACGACCTTGATGCTCTCTTCGCTGACGACCTTGATGCTCTCTTCGCTGAAACCACAGCTTTCGATCCCGTCACCTTCTTGGAAGACATGGGTATTGATGTGCACGCCATGGCAACTACGGAGAAGAAGAAGCCTGTAAACCCGCCACAGCCGAAACGATGCTTTGGTAACGGGAAAGAGTTGAAGATGCTACTCCGTATGCTAGACGACCTTCGTGCTCTCTACGCTGACGACCTTGATGCTCTCTTTGCTGAAACCACAGCTTTCGATCCCGTCACCTTCTTGGAAGGCGACGGTATTGATGTGCACGCCATGGCAACTATGGAGCAGAAGAAGCCTGTAAATCCACCGCTGCTGAAACGATGCTTTGGTAATGGGAAAGAGTTGAAGACGCTACATCGGGTGCTAAGTCTGCCTTCCAGTTATCTAGGAAACCTTAAGAAGAAGGAAGATTCAGAACGTGATCATCGGCAAGATTGGAAGGACGAAGAGAGGATGACAAGGAGTAAGAGAAAGCTTCACCAGGGTTATCAAGATTACCAGAACCAGAGAAGGAAGATTCAGGTGCTTGACATCAAGGATTTGCCTAAGCCGGCTAAACCGCAAAGAGGGAACGTCTTCAAGAACAAGCCGTTGAAATCAAGAAAGTGTCTCGCCTTCTGATTTCTTGGAGAGCTAATATATACAGATATATAGCATTATTCCTCAAACGATGCTGACACATACTAGATGGGAGGTAAACAAGATTGCTTGTCGACTTCAACGCTTGGGTTTGTCTTTGGATCAAGAAGTAACATGGTTCGAGGAACCCATGAGGTTATTGTAGATCTCTTAATCGAGCATAGTTCTAATTTGTATTATTTGGTATGGGACACTCTTTTTCCCTTCGATCGGGTTGAAATTCCTGGCAAGGTTTTTATCGAAGCCCAAAATAAATGTACTATATCCTCTTATATGCTTGTATATTCATTCACTCAATTAATGAATATCGTCTCTTTTCTGAAAAATATATAGAGCATTTTGTATACTATTATTTAGTGGATATCCTTATTCAATTCACTCATCAAGAGTTAATTAACAAAAGTCCCACACTGAAACACCTACCAACATACAAATAATATGATTCACACACATATCTTTATTCTATAAATTAATTTGTCACTTGTCCCTAGATACTCTAGAGCAAAAGGGATCTATGACTACAAAGTCTTCTTCGTTTGACCGCTAATTATTAAGATTTGGGGGCGAGTGCATTGTGTAGATAACCAACTTGTTTTGATTGTCACCTTTACCAAAAACACTTGAACCCATTCTTGTTTTCTTTATTTTGTGTGCAGTTGATAGGCCTGGTCCTGGAGTAGTGTATTAAAATTTAAGTTTAGTTCCTCGCAGCTGTTCTTCTTTTTGATTTCTAATCAATTTCCTTAATTTTTTTTTACCAAAACTCCTCGGATTTGTTGTTCACTTTGATCAATTTCTTTCAACATTTTATTCACTCTAAATAACAACTAGAATACAACATCAACAACAATATATACGTAGAAATGCACAACAGAGGACATGAGAAAAATATGTAAAGCTTGGAAAGCAAGCTTTTTAAGAGCATTCATTAAAGAGAGATACATGTTGAAATGCGTTCAACAATTGCATGTCTATAATTAAAAAGCATAACAACTGTCTGTTGTGCTCTTTAGGGTTTAGGACCGATACACAAACCCACTTTAGATTCACAACCATATAATTTTTTTGTGGTCTTGTTGAAAAGGCTTCCATCATCTTTAAAACTGTTGAGAAACGCTCCCCTCTACCTCCCCCTCTCTGTAACAGCTACCCTCAGCAAACAAGAAAGTGCATGCCCCTCACCCAACCCACCAACCCTAGTTCCTGCGAAAAATAGAATTCCAAAACTGCCCTGCCAAGTTTTACACGGAGCTGCAGGATTCAAAGCAGAGATGGGCAGAACCATCAATTGAATGCCCGCACCCCACCCTACAAACCCAAGGCCCCACCCCTTCGTGTTGGCTTTGACAAAACAAACCATGCAAAAGAAATGGAAAATAATTTTCACACTTCTAGTTCTCTATTTATGTTTTGTCTTTGGATTGAATATATAAAAGAGAATTAATGAACATAAATAGCATGTGAAGAGAGCATAATGGTTGTGCATATAATTTTCAAAAAATAAACTTGACAAAATGAAATTAAATAATCTTATTTATTAATTTGTTTGGGGCAATACAGTAAATTAATCGTGAGGGAAGGTAGACAAACGGTGATGAGGCACTTGCATGACGATAAAGCAATTAAAACTAAACACCAAGCTTGATGATCATTTACCGAGGCAAATTTAGGGATTAGTTGGTTATAAATTTCTAATTAATAATAAAATAAAAGTGATCACTAACCCTAATTTTCAGAATTGTTTCCACATTAGGGTAGGAAACCACATGACACAAGAAAAGAAAGTTCATATACATATATACGTAGCCCATTAGCTAGAGGTATCGACCAACCCCGCAGCCTTTTGTAAACCACTACAGTACTACTCTCGAGTTTCCAGATTTCTAAGCCCTAGCTGTCACTACTTTCCTTTTTCCAACCAGATGGAGTATGAACTGCCGTGTGAGGGAGAGCTTCTTGACGACCTTGATGCTCTCTTCGCTGACGACCTTGATGCTTTCTTCGCTAAAACCACAGCTTTCGATCCCGTCACCTTCTTGGAAGACTTGGGTATTGATGTGTACGCCATGGCAACTATGGAGATGAAGAAGCCTGTAAATCCGCTACTGCCGAAACGATGCTTTGGTAATGGGAAAGAGTTGAAGACACTGCTCTGGGTGCTAGACGACCTTCGTGCTCTCTTCGCTGACGATCTTGATGCTCTCTTCGCTGAAACTACAGCTTTCGATCCCGTCACTTTCTTGGAAGACGTCGGCATTGATGTGCACGCCTTGACAACTATGGAGAAGAAGAAGCCTCTAAATCCGCCGCTGCTGAAACGATGCTTTGGTAATAGGAAAGAGTTGAAGACGCTACACCGGGTGCTAAGTCCGCCTTCCTGTTATCTAGAAAACCTTAAGAAGAAGGACGATTCTGAACGTGATCATCGGCAAGATTGGAATGACGAAGAGAGGATGGCAAGGAGTAAGAGAAAGCTTCACCAGGGTTATCAAGATTACCAGAACCAGAGAAGGAAGATTCAGGTGCTTGACATCAAGGATTTGCCTCAGCCGGCTAAACCGCAAAGAGGGAACGTCATCAAGAACAAGCTGTTGAAATCAAGAAAGTGTCTCGCCTTCTGATTTCTTGAAGAGCTAACATATACAGATATATAGCGTTATTCCTCAAACGATGACGGGAGGCAAACAAGATTGCGTGTCGACTTCAACGCTTGGGTTTGTCTTTGGACCAAGAAGTAACATGGTTAGAGGAACCGATGAGGTTGTTGTAGATCTCTTAATCGATGATAGTTCTAATTTGCAATTATTTGGTACGGGACACTCTTTTTCCCTTCGACCGGGTTGAAATTCCCGGCAAGGTTTTTATCGAGGCCCGAAAATGTACCATATCCTCTTATGTGCTTATATATTCATTCAGTCTATTAATGAATATCGTACTCTTTCCTAAAAAATATATATAGCATTTTGTATAGTATTATTCAATAGATATCTGATGAGTCAATTTCATATTATATATTTTACCCTATTTTTAGTATGTTTTGATAATTATTTTGGAAGAATTTTGATACTTTAAATTGTATTTTCAATATAGGACTTTCGACTTCCTCTGGAGCAAAACATTGCCAAAGGGACGGATTTTGGAGTAATTCTAGTTGGAGGACGATCCTGAGTCACTTGCCTTGATTGTATCAAAATATTAGATTTTTCTACCAAGCGATGATTTTCTGGCAATAAAATAAAGGAGTAATGCGTAATTTGGAATAGTGACGTTTTGGGCTTGACTTGCATTTTTGGAGTCTAAGATGATCTCGGATGGGTTCGTGGCCTTCTGGAGATGTGTCCAGAACATTCTTATCTTTAAAACAAGCTATCTTGGGCCAGATTTGGAGGAGATTTGAGGTTAAAACGTGGCTAGACAGTTTCTGTGCACATTCTCCTAGTTTAATTAGGACTTTATTTTCTAAGATATTTTATTATTATTTAGTTTCCTAATTGGAATAAAGGACCTATGTTTTAGGGTATGTGCAATGGCTTACCAAATATATTGCTTTGCCGTTCTTAGTTTTGGGAACAGCTTTCTTTTATGAAACTTTGGAGACAAAGAACTTTGCTAGGGTTCTTGAAGATTTTCTACTTTAAGGTGTTTTCATTCCTTTTATTCTTAAAAAACTTTTCTATGATTTCAATTATGAATATGCGAACTAAATCATTTTGCAAGGGCGAAGCCTTGAGCCTTAGCATGAATATGTAATTTTTATTTAATTGCTTATGATTGATTGCATGCATACTTTGAATTATTGATCACCGTGATTAAAACTATCTAATTGTCTTAATGCCTGATCACCATTAAAATATTTAGAAAAGTAATTTGATGCAATTTTGGTCGGAAGGTTCCCTGAAATTGACATTGGCTTCTTGTGATTAATAATTGTAATTTCACTTAAGATGAACACCACATCTTAAGGGTTGCATGGTTTTTCAAAGGGTTTTCATAAAGCATAATGAGTCTTTCATGTTCAGATTTGATCCGAACGTCCGGACGGGTTGCATGTTAGATATACATTCTATGTTGGAGGTTCCAAGTAGAATATAAATTAGGAAAACCTAACCTTCAAAGTGGCATGTGTAGATCATAAGTACTTGGTAAAAATACTAAGGATTGCTAGGTGATGGTGGAACCCTAGTGCTTTTATAATTGGTATTTAAAACTCTTTTCTTTTGTCATATTAGTTTTTAATTAAAATTCGTTTTTAATATTACCCAATTTCAGAATCTCTGTTCTCAATTTTTAATTCTAAGTATTTAATTAGGAATTGTTTCTACATAAATTATCCAAATAGTCTTTGAGGAGAACAACCTTGCATGAGCATCTATACTACAACATCCTTGTATTCTTGCAAGTATTTCATGTGTTTTTATCCCTACTTTTGTAGATGGTAAAAATCCTATCAATATCCTTATTCAATTCACTCATCAAGAGCTGGAGATTGAAAGAAAAACTAGCTGGGCTGAAAAGGAAAACTATGTTGAAATAGGACACTTCTCTGTCTACACACGCACTGCTCAATATTTTGACGATCATTTACCGAGGCAAATTTAGGGATTAGTTAGTTATAAATTTCTAATTTCTATTTAATAATAAAATAAAAGTGATCACTAGCCCTAATTTTCATAATTGTTTCCACATTAGGGTAGGAAACCACATGAGGCAAGAAAAGAAAGTTCATATACATATATCAGTAATGTTATTCTTACCACGTTTTTGTACCATATTCATATATCACCTTATGTGGCATCTGATGTGGACAACCACATCATTTAAATTAATCAGAATTTAATATAAATGAAAAAAACCTTTAATAAACCAATAATTATAAAAATAATAATAATAAATAAATAAATAAACTGGAATTAAATGGTGATTGTGGCATACAAGGAGTCTTCTCATTCCTTTCCCGTTCAATCCTGCTTCTTGTCCCGTTTCTTCTTCCACGCCACTTCTTTCACACCATTTTTTTTGCACCACAGTTTTTTTCACGTTAGTGTGGACTACCACAATCTCAACTAATTCTCATACGACAAAGATTCATCAAAGTCGACAATCACAATTAGATGTCAATGCAATTTTCACCAATTCGCAGCAAATTTTCAAGCTTTATCAGATAATTAAGCAATCCAAATTTCTCAATTATGTCTCACATAAAGTTGTTTATTTGTTGGATAATCTGCATTAGGGGCAAAAGAAAGAGAACGGCTTCGGGGTTGGAGGTGGCAGAGGACAACGACACAGCTCAAAAAGCTGTGGCCTAAGAAATCAGCGAACCAAAAGGGGCTTTCTACCATTGCAATTACTGCACCAGGTCCCAGAAATATCCTTGGTGTAGTAATTGCATGCGATCTCTTTGCTGCTCATTTGCTGATTGTCACTTCAATGAGACAGCCTTCTTGCAGTTATGGGGAGATAAGAACGTCAACGTTCCTATTGAACAGCGCGAATTTGCGTGGACATTGCCCAATATGTCTCATCTAGATCCTTGTACTGCACAAGTGTGATAAGCAAGTGCAATGAATTCTAGCTTTCAGAATGTTGCTCCAGACACATTCTTCTAATTTAGCTAAAGTGACGAGATCATATACCAACTGCAAACATGTCTGCAATTATAGACGTACTTAATGAACGTCAAGTCAACATCCCCGAAGGATGTGCCGCCCTTGTTAGGCGGTTTGTCCACCCCTGTTAGATGGTCTAGTACACCGGCAGATAGCCAATCAATCTATCTTGGCCTGAAGCATGACACATCACTCGGTTCATAGGATTCACTTCCCTAAACGAGAAAGATCACGACACAAAATAAATCCATACTTGATCGCTGTCTCAAATCATGTCCATCTTATGAGATTAATTCGGATTACTCCCAAAACTTGAAGTTCTTGGTCTAGTATACTAGTTTGGATGAGATAATGGAATTGGAATAAGATTATCATCGATGATGTTTTCACTTATGTGATAGCTACCGACTTCAATGAAAGCAAGAATATCAAACCGTGTTCTGTTGATTAGTGACAACGTAGAACTAATTAGACAACTGATATTACAATCCAAGTTAAATTCGTTAACAAAGTGTGTTTGGACCTATCATTTCTACATTACCCAAGGTAACCTTGCTGTGTTACATGTGGGAAAGGAAGTGTATTAAGATGAATGAAATAGTGCGATAAGATGCACGCCTTACGACACAAGGTTTCTCTCAAACACCCTATGATTGATTGCAACATTACAAATGTGGTTAGTATTTCTCCATGGGGATATTGATACGGAGATTTACATGTAAGTTTATGAAGAATTTCATGGACCGACTCAAATAGTTTCAAACCACGGAACACCATCTCAACTTGTTTAAGGTGTTCACTTATAGATTGAAGCAATCCGATGGATGTGGTATATACCCGGCTAAGTGATTATTTGATCAGTCAGGGATATGAATTGTGCCCTTCCATGTTAAACTATGAAGTCTTATTTCAAATTGCTAGAGTTACAGTTTATCTTCATGACATGAATCTCACTAAGACTCTGGGAGAGCTTGAGAAAATTGCCTCGCACCTGAAGACAGAATTTGAGATGCAGGATCTTGAGAAACTCGTTTATGCCTTAACCTGAAATTCAAACGTTGTTCTGGTGATACTTTGGTCTACCAGATGAACTACACCCCGAAGGTGTTACTTTTAAGTATACCTATGATATTCTATACGTTATATGCAAATAAGACCCTTAAAGATGCAGCACCGCACCTACATGCAACCACTGAATTAGTATTAAATATATTTTTCCACTACCCTAAAAGGTACTAAGGATTTGGGCTAATCCAAATGCATCTCGAGGGGATCCGACCCCCTTGATCCTCAGAATGATGCTTACCTTGTTTGTTATGCTGATGCAGGTTACTTATCAAACTCGCACAAGGCACATCCTCAAATGGCTATGTCTTTACCATTAGGGATATCACAATATCTTGGAAGTCCACGATATGACCTTTAGTTGCCAAATCTTTGAATCATTCCAAGACTCACCTCACTTCACCACGCCACATGTGAGACATGGTTAGGAGTTCTTGTTGAGCATATTCAAAGTACTTGTTATTTTTCATCTATCGTTGAGTCCCAATGACAATCCATGAAGACTATGTCGCATGTATCAACCTGACCAAGACATGATACATCAACTAAGTCAACGCCAAGACGTATTATGTCTACATTAGCAAAGCATCAGGAGATTGAAGTCATGCAAGCCAATCCCAGACAACCTTGTTGACCTCTACACGACATCACTACTAAAGTCAACATTCCAGAAGCTTGTCCGAGGAATTGGTATGCCTAACTATTCATATGCAATGCTTGTAGTTCTTATTTGGAAGTTTTGTCAAACTCAGGAGGAGTATCCAGAAGTACACTCACTTGATCTTAATGTACTCTTTTTTCCTACGATTAGAAGCAATTTCCCCCCTTGGGTTTTTGCTACCTAACTAGGTTTTGATGAGGCACCCATCATGGGTTGGTCATACCCTTGTGAGTTCTTCTACTTGCGTCTAGAAGACGTATAGTTTTAATTTAATGCAACTTCTCACTTTTTTCTTTAGTCAATGGGTTTTTATCCCACCTTGGGTTTTACGATAGCGAGATTTTGTGAGTTTTACCTTTTGTGCATTCTTCCATTGATTTGAGACTCGCATTCACTCATTGTGCCGACGACTTCATCAACTGTACTTACTTCATCGTTGATGACTTGATGCTCCATTTTTTTGAGTATTTACACACTCAAGGGGGAGTGTTGTAGTCCTATTAGATTAGAAATGTGATTGTACCATATGGGATTCTACCATATCTAGGATATCCTTATGAGATTCTACCATATCTCTTAGATTAGGTATTATCCTGTTAGAGTTATAATCCTATTGGGGTAACAAATTTACTTTCCCTAACTACTATAAATAAAGGCACAATGGGGTGGAATAACACACACCCTCACAATTACACATCTCTTTATTCTCTTTATGTGTTGCACCCCCTTTCTCACTATGGCCTCCATAATTGTTCAATAAAGTATGCCTATAACAATACTGAAATTAAAACTGAACATAAAAATAATTTTCACCTACACACTCGTAGTGACACGTACTTTGAGGATATTTATGTAATATCTTTGGATCAAGCCCAAACAATAAATAAAATACTAATGTAGATGGGCTTACTTACCATTTGCTTAACGAACCCAATGAATAAGCTATCGGTATTACAGTTCGCAACCCGCAATACTGACAACTCACTATTGTCTCGATAAGCAAGAAATAATTTCCTGAGGGTGCAATATTACCATCTTGCCCCTTATTGGGAAAATATGCATAAGTCGTCAGATTTATGCCTCGATCGCGCTCACGCACTACCCTCTCGAGCGATATCGTCTATAGCACATAATTTCCTACATCGTAATCTCAATCCTTCAAATACCTGTTCATAATACTCTTATGTACATCTTGTATTGTCCGTAGAATTCTCTATACAACATCTCAAATGGGGCCGTACCCAAAATTGAAATAGTAACCGTAGTTACACGCAACTCTAACAGATATAAGTGTATGTTACAACCATGCTAAAACTATAGAACAAAAAAATGCAACATGTTCTCTAAAGTCTAGATAGTTCGTTCAGATTGGTCATTAGTCTAAGGGTGAAATGTGGTACTGGACAAAAATTTAGTAATCATTCCCTTCAAGAAGGCTTCCTAACTCTTAGAAGTAAAACGTGCATCATGATGAGATACATTAATGATAGGCTGACCATGTACAACATTGTGATTCACACATGCCTCAGCAAGCAGATTCATTATGAATTTCTCTCGGGTTAAGCGAAAAACTACAATGAGAAGGCTAAAAGAACAATCAGTAATTTAAGGGTCAAAACAAATCCATCAAATCTAGAATACAAGGTAACTGGATTGAATGCATGACATCTCACTACAATGGTAGCTTCCAGGAGATTCGATCACCAATGGTAAAGATTCGTTCAGCAAAGTATTTGTTGGGTGACAAAGGAATTAATGGTCACAACTAAAATTTCAATGTCTAAGCGATTCTCCTAGATGGTCTGTTTGCTTAAAAAGTACTACGAAGTGCAACAGGGTAGATACGTACCCAAGGTTGACTGGAATGCCTTCCAGCACAAATAGGTGACTATGGAATCACGGTCAAAGAGATGTTAATCGAAATGCCATAAAATCTAAAGAAAAAAAAATTCAAGAATGAGAAGTTTTACTAAGTGGTCTAAAATGTAGTCCTTTTGGACCAACAGAAAGTAAGCTGACTTGTCAAGTCGGTCGATAATCATCTAAACAACATCATAATCTTAATATGTACAAGATACCTCGTACCAAGAGCTTATGATGATATTTCCCTATCTCCATTTGGATACAAGAAATGATTATAACTACTCGAACAATTTCTTGATGACTTGTAAGTAACGTCATATCAATACTCATCAATTTCAACCGAAATGGGATAAGATATATTGAAAGTGTTCAAGGGTACAAATGTTTTTTCCGCGGTAAACAGTAACTACATTTGCACCACCAAGGTGATACACGATGGTGCAATCATAGGCGTTGATTTGGTTCTTCCACCGTCGCTGTCAGAAATTTAGCTCATTCCAAATGAAGATGTATTTGAGAAGTTTGCGAGGTTGGTAAAGATTTGGAAACATTTCTCTATAGAGAAGTGACATCTGTTTTTCAAATGAAGATGATAACTGTTGAATCTAAGTCGTGAATAAGATTATTCATTTTGTATGGTTCCAACGGTCGAGAAGCATAAGTGATACTTTTTCACACTACATCAGTACGCAGTCAAATCATTCGGTGGAACATCACAATAGATTTTAAAAAGATAAATGTCATTGAAAGGTTAAGACAAAGGTGAAGTGAGATAACATTTCGATTGCCAGAAACTTTATTCATATTCAACATCACAAACTAAACTAACTTTCCTAGGTCGACAAGTGAGGAAAAACGATATAGCTGAAAAATTGCTAATAAACTGCCAATAGAAATTGGCAAAACCAAGGATATCTCGTATTTCACAACACTTTGTGAGGATTTCAATGTCTACAGTTACAACCTTTTTGGGGAAATGAAAAGAATATCGTCTGCTGAGATCACGTCTCCCAAAAAAAGTACCAATCTAAACAAAGCTAGCATTTGAGGAATTTGGTATAAAGTTGATTGTTAGTGTTTGGAAAATTTGATCTCATTGCTGAAGTAGGTAAGAAAGTCATCGGCAAGACTACTACGAATCTGTGAGGCTATGGAAGAAAACTCGGGCTCCAAAAGTTGGTCGTGTAGACCATCAATTCAAAGTATGGGTTAACGGTTTTAATCGTCACCCGATTAAGTTGCTAAAATCTAGGTACGATCCTAAGGTTTAGTCTTTCACCTTTGCAGTTAGGTTCGAGGTTCCCTAGATAAAGTGTTCGGTTGGTTAAGTCCCTAATCGGTAAGCTTTTACAAGTACGTTTCCTCAACGTCGAAGAAGTCATTCAATATGATGCAAAAAGAATAAGTGTGATATTAGAAGGGTGGATCGATGGTGTACTTCACAAGCTGGTCATATCCCAAGTAACATTTTGAGAAATGATGCCAAAGATAGGCATCATCAAAACATACCATTCTACTTCCTTTCACTATGCCACATACTAAAAGGCCTTCCTAACTTCCTCAATACTCATTTTGCTCTTACAACAGGAATTTAACTAGTGGTACAATTCTAATGTTTACCTATGGAAGTGATCAGAAAGATGGATGGTCAAAGAGGTTTTGATTATCTAGATAGGTGATATGGTTAACACAACTGTGAGTTTACTATCCTCCTAAAAGGCTTGCTCCTAAGTTTTCACAATTTAAATTTCTTCGACTCAGGTTGTCAGTGTTAGTCAGTCTATCAGTTGCACCGCTATAACCATGAATCTGTGAACCGGTGTTCTAACACAAATGTATCACTCCCAGATACTAGAATGTGTCCGATGTCAGAAATCATATCGCCTGAATACTGGTTGACAGCTCCTGGATATCAGACAATATTGTCAATAATTAACGCCACCGTAGGCTAGTTACAGGTTAGAGCCCGCTCGGGTGGATGGTTTTGGATGATTGGTAGGGAATTAATCCCGTGAGTTGGTTTCGTTGATTCTAGGGGAAAATTGATTACTGCTTCTAGGATTTCTCGTAACCGTAGGCATAACAACTCATACTCTCATGCTTATACTCATCGTAATGGCGAGTTCAACATCGAAAAAAATTCTAGAGATTAACATTGGTTAACATGTCCTTGGGTAAAAAAAAAAAAAAAAAAAAATTTGCTAAAATTCCACCATAAAATATTAAAATAATCAAGGACCAAAATTTTAAAAATACAAAATTACTAAAGTACCATCACGATCGTATTTTCGTAACATTTTAACCGTAACTCTAATTTCGATTCCGCTTGCGCCCATGCGTTTGTAGCGACAAGTGCTACACGAATACAGTAAAATAGTGTCTCATGCACGTCACAAAATAACGGTCAACGAAAGTCAACAATCTCTCCTCTAGGGGCATTTTGGTCAATTCACATTAAAATTATAAAAACAAATATAAAAAAAAAGTAAAATTAGGGACGGTTTATTACGCAATGCCCCACCCTAACAAACCCAGGGCCCCACCCTTTCGTGTTGGCTTTGACAAAACAAACCAAACAAAAGAAATGGAAAATAATTTTCACCCTTCTAGTTCTCTGTTTATGTTTTGTCTTTTGATTGAATAATATAAAAGAGAATCAATGAACATAAATAACATGTGAAGAGAATATAAAGGGTGTGCATATGATTTCTCAAAATAAACTTGACAAAATGATATTAAACAACTTATTTATTAATTTGTTTGGGGGTAATCTAGTAAATTGGTCGTAAGGGAAGGTAAACAAAATGGTGGTGATGCACTTGCGTGACGATAAAGCAATTAAAACCAAACCCCGAGCTTGATGATCATTTACCGTGGCAAATTTAGGGTTTAGTTGGTTATAAATTTCTAATTAATAATAAAATAAAGAGCCGTTTTGATACAATGCCTAGCTTTTGAAATTTTAAGATTAAACATCCATGTCTTTTAGAGTTTTGATTAAATATCTTCCTACAATTTAGGTGCCACATAATACAAAATTATATGATTTGTCATTATATGTAGTGTACCAATTAACTATAAAATCTCTAGTGGTTATGATTCAGTATTCAATTTCAACAGAAATTCTTTTACAATTTTAAAAACAACTTGATATTTTCTTCTGCTTACATACCTTTTTCTTCCAACTCCACACTATATTGGAGCACACAACAACTCTTCCAATCGATGTTTATATCATACCACCGTTGAAGTTAATTTAATGACTGTTCTCCACCAACTTCGACGATGGTACGATATATTTCACACCTTCAAATATGAATATGCAAAGGGTAAACCTTTTGTTTTACCGCACTTTGTATCCATGTTTTCATAATGTTTCATGTACCATGGTACGTTTGGAAAGTTAACTTCGATTAGTGCATTGCCTTCTAGATATTATAGTGGGTACGTTTCACTTTAACATGAGGTACGTTTCAAGTTGCATGGTACATTTTAATTTGACATTGGGACATTTTAATTCCACACTGGTATGTTTTAATTTGACTTTGATACGTTTCACTTTGACATCAGTACGTTTCTATTTGAAAAATAAATTGTAATGATCCATGTCAAGAGATATAAGATGCAATACGTGTGTATACTCAATAATTGATGCAGGTCAGGTTGTCCTGCAGAGAATAGGAAATAGAAGCAACTAGCAATAAAGCAATTGGAAGCAAATAAAGTTCTTTGATTGATAAACTCATAGAGTTATATTGTCTTATCTCCAAAAACTAAATACATCTCCTCCTTCCAGCAAACTTATAGGGAAGAAAATAAGACATAACATTACAATAAAGGCATAAAACAAGTCTCTAGGCATAACTTAATAACCACCAGTTCCCAAACTATTGAATAATTAATCTTGAAACTTGATGGGTCTTTTAATGTCTCTTCTTGGTCTGTCTTTTGTAATGTTATGTGACTGTTCAGATGGTCCCTCATCATTCCCTCCTAGCTGAAAATGGCTCGCCATCGAGTCAGACTTTTGTTCCAAAATGTCTTTATAATATGGCTGCAAATGAACCACATTCAAAGCCTCATGATCATAAAATAAAATAAACTCTCTTTGGATTAAATAATGATGTCAATGTCGCAGAGACTGAATTATAGCGTAGAATTCCACATCATATGTTGAGTACCGCTTCTTTGCATCATGTAATTTCTCACTAAAGAAGGCAACGAGCAATGGGTCTTCTTTCTTGACTTAAGACAACACCAATGCCCTTATGTGAAGCATCACATTCTAGAGAAAATACCTTCTGAAAATCTAGAAGAACTAATACAGGGGCTGTTGTCATTTTTTTCTTTTATCAATTCAAAACTAGCAACTGCTTCCTTAGTCCACTCAACACAAGCATTCTTCTTTAAACAATCAGTTATAGGGGCAATAAAAGAGCTAAAGTTCTTGATGAATCTCCTATAAAAAGTGGCTAATCCGTGAAAGCTTCGTACCTCTTGAATATTTGTCAGGGTTAGCCAATTAACGATAGAGGCAACTTTTCCAGGATCAGCTTTAATTCCATCACTTGAAATAATATATCCCAAGAACAATACACTTTCACTCAAAAAGTGGCACTTCTTAAGATTAGCATACAGTTTCTAATCTTGCAAAACTTGAAAAACTTGTCGAAGATGCTCAACATGTTATTTCTTGTTCAAACTATACACCAATATATCATCAAAGTAAACAACTAGAAACTTACCTATAAAAGGTCGAAATATCTGGTTCATAAGGCGCATGAACGTGCCCGGGGCATTGGATAGGCCGAAGGCATGACAAGTCATTCATACAACTCGTCTCTGGTCTTGAAGGCTGTCTTCCATTCGTCTCCCGGTTTGATTCTTATCTGGTGATATCCACTTCTCAAGTCAATTTTTGAAAACACATGAAAGCCACTCAACAAATCCAACATATCATTAAGGTGCAAAATGGGAAACCGATATTTTATTGTGATTTTGTTTATCGCCCTATTGTCCGTACACATTCTCCGTGTTCCATCAATCTTTAGGGTCAAAAGGGCAAGGACAGCGCAAGGACTCAAGCTCTCTTGAATTAATCCCTTTTTCAAGTAACTCCATGACTTGCCTTTGTAGCTCTCGATATTCATTGGGGCTCATCCGATTAGCAGCCTTATTCGGTAAATTAGATCCCGGAATGAGATTGATTTGGTGTTGTATGTCTCTCATAAGTGGTAATCCTGTGGGTAGCTCATCTGGTAACACATCAGAGAAATCTTGCAGCAAAGACACAATTTCAAGTGGTAGAGAGATCCCAATATTCTCCTCTTTGATCACCAAAGCATATACGGAGGCACCTTCTTCAATCTCTTCCATGAATTCTGCCATGGTGAGGCAAATTATTCCCATCTTCTTTTCAGACTTGACTATATGCAGTTCTTTTGAAGGCCCCAAAATTACCTTCACTCCATCTTTCACAAAGGTGTAGGTGTTTTTGAAACCGTCATGGAGAGCTTTTCGGTCATATTGCCAAGGCCTTCCTAACAAAAGATGGCAAGCATCCATCGGTACGACATCGCACTAAGCTTCATCTTGATATACTTTCCTAATAGAAAATGAGACTAAACATCGCTTATCAACATGCACCTCATTTCCCTTTTAGAACCAAGCGAGCTTGTAAGTAACCAGACGTTTTTCTGTCTTTAGTTTAAGCTTGTCGACCATCTCTTGAGATACAACATTCTCGCAACTCCTATCATCAATTATCACAATTCAAATCTTCCCAATGGTTAGTGCAAAAAATGTTATGACGTAACAAGGCATCGTTGTCGACATGTGCAGTAGTCATGCTCTGTTGTACAACCAAAGCTTCTCCATGGTCACTGCAAGTGATGTCCTCATCATCTCCTTTATATTCATCATAGACAGGAGGTGTCTCATCCACTTTGGAATCACCCAAAAACAATTGCCCATCAACAAGGTTGACAAAACTTTCATTTGGACAATCTGCTTGCTTGTGTCCAAAACCAAAGCACTTGAAACAATTGGGCAATCGTTGGGTTGCTACAATCTGCTTTACGGCATTACTACTAGCACCATCTTTCCTGCCACTTACTTTATCAAAAACCTTGGGATTTAACTTTTCCTTTGCCTTTGTTGATTCGAAAGATTGCTCATTCCGGTTAGTATTAAACCCACCAACTCCGGTTGTTCGATTGCCCCTCTACTTCAGTTGCTTCTCTACCTTTTTGGCTAGTTGGTAGACATCATCATAAGACCAATAAGGTTGCAGGGTAACGACATCATGGATTTCTTTATGCAGTCCTCCCAAATAACGAGCGATTGTTTGCTCTTCAAGCTCATCCACACCATATTGAACCATCAGTAAATCAAACTCTTCAGTATAGTCATCTACTAATTTTCCACCTTGCTGGAAATTATACAACTTGGAGTACCACTTCTGGATGTAGTTCTCAGGTAGGAATTTCTTCCTCAACTCCTTCTTCATTTTTTCCCATGTGCTAATTCGAGACTTTCCCATCCTTTCTCTTCGTACCTTCAATTGCTCCCACTAAGCTAATGCATACTTGGTTAACTTAATGGCCATAACCTTTACCTTTCGGTGATCAGAGATGTCTTTGTAATCAAAGATCCTCTCAATGGTGTTCAACCAATCTATGAATTCATCGGGCTTAATCCTCCCTTCAAATTTAAGGATATCAACCTTCATATCAATATCGTTGAACCTGACGTTGGGCTGCTCGTAAGGATTGATATCATCCTCTGAGAGAAGTTCATCATCTCGACGACTTTGAGTTTCAAAGCGCTCTAATCGCTCTGCTAATTGCTACACTTGTCTTCTCAAATCCTCATTCTCGAAATCACGAGCTTCGCGTCCCAGACCACGCCCACTACAACGACCACCTTGCACCATCGGTCTATAGAAAGGTTGACAACAGCGGTCCCAAGAAGTTACTCTGATACCACTTGATACAGGTCAGGTTGTCCTGCAGAGAATAGGAAATAGAAGCAGCTAGCAATAAAGCAATTGGAAGCAAATAGAGTTCTTTGATTGATAAACTCATAGAGTTATATTGTCTTATCTCCAAAAACTAAATACATCTCCTCCTTCCAACAAACTTATAGGGAAGAAAATAAGACATAACATTACAATAAAGGCATAAAACTAGTCTCTAGGCATAACTTAATAACCACCAGTTCCCAAACTATTGAATAATTAATCTTGAAACTTGATGGGTCTTTTAATGTCTCTTCTTGGTCTATCTTTTGTAATGTTATGTGACTATTCAGATGGTCCCTCATCAATAATGGTGGACATAAAGATAGCGGAACATTCGTAAGCCAATAAAATAGATCATCGTTTATGAATGCCTAATTTCTCTATCTCCCCTAACAAATTTTATTTTCAGTAGTTATTCTATCTCTCCCTCTTTCTCTCTCCCTCCCTTGCAAAATTTCTCACACGTGTATCTCTCTTTTGATGAACTCAGTGAGAGAAACGAAAAAGCAGAAAACCTATTCTCTGATTTTTAGGAAGATAATTAAGAATTAATAATAGATATTAAAGGATAAACTGCAAATGAGTTATATCCTTTTACATTAATAAAAGATAATGAATTAAATAAGAAAATGTTGATGTGGTCCTATAGACATAAATTAAACCACCCTAATTAAAATTTTAAAAGTTTAATCAAAACCTAAAACAATATAAATGTTTAGTTTAAAAAATGTGAAAAAGAAGTGGTAGAATCTAATTTTCTCTAAAATAAAAGTGATCACTGACACTAATTTTCAGAATTGTTTCCACATTAGGGTAGGAAACCATGTGAGGCTAGAAAAAGAAAGTTTATGCATACATACGTAGCCCATTTAGCTAGAGGTATCGACCAACGCCACAACCTTTTGTAAACCACTACAGTACTACTCTCTAGTTTCCAGATTTCTAAGCCCTATCTATCACTACTTTCCTTTCCCAACCAGATGGAGTATGAACTGTCATGAGAGAAAGAGCTCCTTGACGACCTTGATGCTCTCTTTGCTAAAACCGCAGCTTTCGATACCCTCACCTTCTTGGAAGACTTGGGTATTGATGTTAGAAATTTAATATATGGACATTAGTATTATTAATATTTAAATATTAAATATTCAAGTGAATGAAAATTAAAGTGAAAAACTGGGTTAGTCTTGAACTGCCTTGGTGGTATGTGCAACTGTTCCTTTTAATTTTATTTTGTCATGAAAGTGGTCATGGAATGATCTTGACCGGTTAATCTTGTTTGAATTTAGACAAGAATATAATTGCCTATTTGGATAGACACATCAGTTAAACAAAAGGCATTGATACATGTGTTGTATCAGACACCTCCTTTGTTTGAACCACTTGAATTCCTGAAAGGTTTCTTCCAGCTTTTTCACAAGGTTGGGATATGACTGTTGAACAAAAGGTTGCATCCTTTGTCTTTTGGAAACAGACGCATCCTTTGAAAAGAAGGCATATCAATGCCTATAAATAGACTACCAAGTCAAGCATTTTAGATATAGTTTTGCACACAGAAATCAAATAGAAATAGAGTAGTTTTAGTATCTGAGAAAGAGAAAGTTTAAACACTTTTGGTTCGTTGTTCCTTGTGGATTGGAGTGCTACTTCCGCAAAGAGAAAGATTGATGTGTCCTAGGAGACATTTGCCAACACAAACCTTAAGCACCAGTGAGGGACAATCTTATATTGAGGCTATAGAATCAAATTCTAGCCTCGATCTCTTAAGGTTCTTCTATCCCTTGTTCTTCTTGCATTTGTAGAGATTTTATTGTGTATGTATTGTTTAATAGTTTATAATAAATTATATAACTGTTTTTCCAAGTTATTTCCAACAACTTAAGACAAGATCCTTTGTTAAATTGTTATATTTTATTACGCCAAATTTTTTTAAATAATCTTGTGGGTCACGGTGTTAAGAAATTGTGTGATCTTTCTCTCTTAAGGGAAAATGGATGATACTAGTAATTCTTCTAGCAAACTGGGTAGCACGTCAGTTGGTAGTGTTGTGCCCGTGGGGATCCCAACTTCCACCAATCATGGTGAGAAGCCTGAGAAGTTCAATGGGACAGACTTTAACAGGTGGCAACAGAAAATGTTATTTTACCTCACCACTTTGAATTTGGCAAAGTTTCTGACTGAGGATGCGCCAATGTTTGGAACTATCTCAGAAGAAGTGGTTGCAGTAGATGTGTGGAACAATTCTGATTTTCTTTGCAAGAATTACATTCTCAATGCATTAGATAATGCACTATACAATGTGTATAGTCCAATTAAAAATGCAAAAGTCTTATGGAACTCTCTTGACAAGAAATATAAGATTAAAGATGCCGGCATGGAGAAATTCATGGTCAGCCAATTTCTTGACTACAAAATAACAGACTCCAAGAAGGTTATCAATCAAGTCCAAGAGCCACACCTTTTTTTTTTTTATGAAATACTTGTTGAAGGGATGTCTCTAAGTGAGACATTTCAAGTAGCTGCATTGATAGAAAAATTGCCTCCTACTTGGAAAGATTTCAAAAGCTATCTCAAGCTAAGCACAAAGAGATGGGACTTGAGGATTTAATCATAAGATTAAGGATTGAGGAGAATAATCGTGGCTCTAAAAAGAAATCTAACAGCCAACCTATGCAAGCCAAGGCACACATTGTGGAAGGGGGTCAAAGAATAACAAAAAGAGGAAGCACTTTGGTGAAGGTTCAAGCCAAGAGAATTCTAAGAAGTTCAGAGGCAAGTGCTTTGTTTGCAACAAGACTAAACATTGTGCTAGCGAATGTCGAAACCGCAAAGGCCAAGACAATTAAAAAAAAAAAAGAGTAACGAAGTACACATTACCGAGGAAGAGAGGCTGTCCAATGAGATCTTTGACATAAATCTCGTGGCCATGGTATCTGAAGTTAACATGGTGGGAAACACTAAGGAAGGGTGGGTTGACACTAGGGCTACTCACTACATCTGCTCAAATAGGAAAATGTTTACCACCTATCAAGAAGTTACTCATGGAGAGCAACTGTTCATGGGGAATTCTTCTACATCCAAGGTTCAAGGCCTAGGAAAGGTAATTCTAAAGATGACTTCTGGAAAGGAGCTTACTCTTAACGATGTGCTTCATGTGCCTGACATCAGAAAGAATTTAGCCTCCGGACCATTATTAAGCAAGAATGGTTTTTGTTTGGTGTTTGAGGCTGATAAATTTGTACTCACAAAGAGTGGAATGTATGTTGGGAGAGGATATCTCAATGATGGCCCTTCAAAATGAATGTAATGACTGTTGTACCCAAAATTATCAATAAAGTTAATTTTTCTGCTTATATTGCGGAATCGCCAAATATATGGCATAGGAGGTTAGGACATGTAAATTATGATACTATATGTAGGCTAATTAACATGGACATATTACCTAAGTTTCATATTGATATAAGTCATAAATGTGAAACTTGTGTGGAAGCAAAGTCAACTAAAGCATCATTTTCACTCTGTTGAAAGAAGTATGGAACCCTTAGGATTAATTCATAGTGATATCTATGATTTAAAGTTTGTGCAAAAAAGAGGAGGTAAGAAATATTTTATTTGACCTTGACTAGTAACCCTCAAGTTGAATTGCGGGACTTTCATAGACAATTGCAAAAGATATTACTATGTGTATTTGCTAAGAAGCAAAGATGAAGCCTTAAAAGCTTCACAAATTATAAGAAAGAAGTTGAGAATCAACTTAGCAAAAAGATAAAGGTGATAAGAAGCGATGGGAGGTGAATATGTTGCACCCTTTTCTGAATACTCAACATGGGATTATTCACCAAACCACTGCTCGTTAGTCACCCCAACAAAACGGAGTTGTTGAACGCAAAAACTGTACATTGAAAGAAATGATGAATGCTATGTTGATAAGTTATGGGGCAGCATAGAATTTGTGGGGAGAAGCATTGCTTTCTGCAAACCACATTCTCAATAAATTACTTCACAAAAAGTTAGATAAGACACCTTATGAATTATGGAAAGGTAGAAAGCCTTCTTATAAATTTCTCAAAGTTTGGGGGTGTCTCGCTAAGCCAACGGTCCCTGATCCTAAAAAGATTAAAATAAGAACTAAAACCATTGATTGTGTCATTGGTTATGCCATAAATAGTGGTGCATTCTTTGAAAATGTATTTCCACAATTATTGAATTAAGGAATGCCGCATTCTTTGAAAATGTATTTCCATGGAAAATTGCACAAGAACAAAGTTCTTTGAAAAGAACTTATGATGACTTTAATAGTAGTCATAAGGAAAGTAATGATAATTTTGTAGACAGAGAAGATGTACAAGAAATTGAACCATGACGTAGTAAGAGGGTTAAGACATCAACGTCTTTTGGACATGATTTTCTTACTTATTAGAAAATGAGCCTCAAACATATAAGGAAGCTATATCTTCTCCAGAAGCTCCATTATGGAAAGAGGCTATTAATGCTGAAATTGAATCCATCATGCAAAATCATACATAGGAATTGGTGGATCTTCCTCCTGGAAACAAACCTTTGGGTTATAAATAGATTTTCAAAAGGAAGATGAAAACAAATGGATCTATTGACAAATACAAGGCAATACTTGTTGCCAAATGTTATAAGCAAAGAGAAGGATTAGACTATGCTGATACATATTCGCCATTCACGAGGATAACATCCATCCGTATGTTGATTGCTATAGCAGCAATTCATAATCTTGAGATTCATCAAATGGATGTCAAGACTGCTTTTCTAAATGGTAATTTAGACGAGGAAATTTATATGGAACAACCTGAAGGTTTCATAGTGCATGGCCGAGAGAAAAAGGTATGTAGACTTGTTAAATCACTTTATGGTTTAAAGCAAGCACCTAAGCATGGCACCATAAGTTTGACACTGCAAATGGATTTAAAATAAATGAGCGTGACAAATGTGTTTACACTAAAAGCACACAAGATGGATATGTCATTGTGTGTCTATATATCGATGATATGCTAATTATTGGTAGTAATCATGAGATAATTAAATGTACCAAAAGAATGTTGGCTAGTAAGTTTGATATGAAAGATATGGGAGTTGCATATGTTATACTAGGAATCCAGATTTCTAGAACTTCTGAAGGGGACTACAAATAGTTAGGAAAATAATTGTTAGAGATGCACTACAAATAGTAGAGGAACTTAAATATTAATGCAATAAATATGAGTGAATTTACATATGGGACCTTGTTGGGTTCTTTAAAGTGCATTTCTAGTGTTTTAGTAGTTTTATAGTGCGTCTATTTCATTGATAGTGTTCTTGTAATACATTTTGGAGTATTAAGAGCATTTCTATTGGAAAATACATAATGCCTTGAAATTGACATTTTACTTTTTTAGTTCACTCAAAAACTCCAATGGCTGGGATATAAAATACCCATCTTGGCCGGAAAATGAAAATTTACATTTTTAACATGTTTTAGAGAGTGAGCTCTGCCATACAAAGAGAGAAAAGTAAATAGGATTCCCAATTACATGTCTGGCACTAAAGAAAATCTCATATTTACATATCCCAAAAGGATAATGCTAGGGAGACCAAATTTTTAAATCAAATTGGCAAACCAAATGATGTGTCACCAATAAGAAATAAGCACGTTAGTCAACACTAAAGTAATAATCCGATCATCAATATCCACATCATTTGGTTTTGGTTTACAAAATTTGGTTTAAAAATTTGGTCTCTAGAGCATTACCCATCCCGAAAACATAAAAAGGGGTAAATAAAAGTATTAAGCATATAGCTGCCATATGTAGATGATAATTCATTTTCAGCAATAATATTTCAAGAAGGGACATGATAACTTTTGTATGAAGCTTGCAGAGGAAGTCAACAATGTAGAGAGAGAGTTTATAGAGGGAAAGTTTGTTATACCGAATTTCAACTTCTTGATTGAATGAATTGTAATAATTACAACATCTTGTATTTATAGCTTTACACAAATACTAACTACCTTATAACATAGCAACTAATCTAATGACACTTGTCATAATCCTAGCTTTTACAATATTAACTCTAGCAGGACATAGAGTTAGTCTCATACCATTCAGACACAGTGAATAAACTAACCTTGTGAGCTTGACATGATGAAAGAGATGATGAACTTTACTAGAAAGAACTCGAAGTCTTCTCCTCACTGCTGCACCTTAATCAGGAGAACTATATGGAATTGTCAAGGCTTAGGTTCTAGGAAAGTAGTAAAAGTAATTTTTCTTTTGCTCATCGATTTTCCTTTCAAAACTGGAAATGGGTCACATTGTCTTTATAATGCCTTGAAATGACCAGATTTGAATTCTTCCATATTCCTCAGAGTATATATTAGCACTAATTTTTCATTCAATTGTGATGCAGTTGGTGTGCGAAAAGCTCATGAAATTGCTAGTAGCTGTTGAAAAAAAATTGAGGTTCCACCATAAATCAATTGGCAATACGAGGAGTCACCCAATTCTTATAAGCCCTTGCAAAGTTTCTGTTTCTCTTTCACCAATGTAAGACTCTTTTACCTTCACATTCTTACTGCTATAACATACCAATCATTGGTGTGTATCACATACTCTTGTTACAGAAATTTTGACTAACCATGCAATGGAAACTGGGATGTACAAACTCTCTCCCTCTCTCATTTTAGGGGCATAAAGTATGTGCTTGTTATATGCACTTAAAATATTGATGGGAGTTGCTCTAGTGCATACACTAAATTTCCTTTTCTTGATCTAGGTTAACGGAAAGAGAGTTGCAATTTCCTTTAGTGGGCTTGCTTATTTCAGGTAAGAAAATATACACCTATCCCACATTAGGTCTTTTTACTAATTCACTGGACTTTGCATCTACATTTTTAGACTACACTAGAAGAATTGATGTCCGTGCGTTGCGGTAGGATAAAAAAAATTGTCTTATGATTCAAATCATATCTTAAAGAAGAGCGGTAGTTTTTTTTTTTTTTTTTTTTGGGTTAGTAGGAGAACAACATTGCATCAAAGTAAGTGACATGTAATATAAATAATAGAACAAATTAAATAGTTTAACAAGTGATTGCATAACATGTAGCATGCTGTATAATAAAAAGGTTTGAACTGATTGACCATAACTTTGTTTACACATTTTTAGAACGACACCATCTGCACATATACAACGGATGATAAAAGTCCCACACTAGAACACTAGCCAACATACAAATATATGATTCACACACCTATCTTCTTCCTATAAATTAATTTCTCACTTGTTCCTTGATACTTGAGAGCGAAAGGGAGGGTTTAAGCAGATAGGAAAAGGATTTATGACTCCAAAGTCTCTTTCACCTAGCCACTTATTAGGATTTGGAGGCAAGCATATTGTGTGAACAATCAATTTGTTTCGATTGACACCTTTACCAAAAACATGTAAACTCATTCTTGTTTTCTCTATTTTGGATGCAATTGATGTGCCTAGTCTTGGAGCAATGTTTGAAAATTTAAGTTTAGTTCCTCAAAGTTGTTCTTCTTTTGATCTCTAACCAATCTCCTTAATTTTTTTTACCAAAACTCCTCCTCGGATATTTGTTCACTTAAATCAATTTCTTTCAGCATTTTATTTGCTCTGAATAACAAATAGACTACAACATCAACAACAATATATACGTAGAAATGCACAACAGAGGACATGAGAAAAATATGTAAAGCTTGAAAAGCAACCTTTTTAAGAACATTCATTAAACATAAAAGAGAATCAAAAGGAAAAACAGATAAAGAGAGACATATTGAAGTGCGTCCAAATAATCGCATGACTATAATTAAAAAAGCAAAACAAATGCCTGATGTGCTCTTTAGGGTTTAGGACCGAAACTCAAAGCCACTTTAGATTCACAACCATATAAGTTTTTGTGGTCTTATTGAAAAGCTTCCATCATCGTTAAAACTGTTGAGAAACACTCCCCCCCTCCCTCCCTCCCTCTCTATGTAACAGAAACCCTCACCAAACACAAAAGTGTAAAACCCACCCACCCCTAATTCTTGTGAAAAATCAAATTCCAAAACTGTTGGGCCACGTTCTAAATGAAGCCAGTAGGATTCAAAGCCCAGATGAGCAGAACCGTCATTTGAACGCCCACGCGGGCCCAAGCGTTGGAGGTGAAAACGGGCCATCCGCCGTTTTCCAAATCTTAAAAAGCATCATAATTCCGTAAATAACAAATCCCAAATGGAATTGCAGTGTCACCAAGCCACAATGCCACCCCCACGCGACAAATAATCTCTGGAAGTTTAATCTTTAGACCACATCCACATGCAAAGAATCGAAAAGAAAAGCACACATTTTACGAAAATAAAAACAAAAATACCAGGATTTAAGGTTTAAACCTCGGCACCAAAACGAACAGAAATGAGTTAACAAAACTGAACAGCACACAAGTTTATCATTCTATGCTTTGTTCTAAGACAGAAAAACATGCTCTTCAACCTAACTGCATATCAAGCATTGGATTCTATAAATATAAAAATATATATTATCCAAAAACATGTGCACAAACAGGGAGAACACGACATCACATAGAATGACCACGGACCACATACAATTTCATTTCTTCGTAACCAAAAGAAAGAACGTAACACACAAAAACAATGCAAAGGATGCAAAGGTAGCAAGTGTAAACCACATTGTTAATCTGTGATGCAATTTGCATGAACATTAACCACAACAAATCATGATTTACCACAAAAGACATAAAGCTCATCAGTTCACTGGCATATAAACAAAAATGATGCACATAATATAAGAACACCAAAAATACAACTTCATACCGTCAAGAAAAAGGAGCTTAAAACCCCCACGAACAATAACTGTAAAGACATAAGCCCAAAAAAATATAAAACCTTTTTCACATATACACCGATAAATTTCCTTTAAAAGAACGTAATCTTAGAAAATTTAAAGCTTCTATCATCTTCTGAACCACACAACTTTCATTCAATCAGAAATCATCAAACTCCCCTCGAAAAAGCATCAATTTCATAAATTACATCAAATTTGTACAAAAATAGAAATATTAAAAACCAAAATCCAAACTTAAAAGCCAAAATTAAATTAGTAAATAAATTTAAAAAACCCAAATGGTACCTGGCTAGGATTAATCCAAACAAAATACAATTTTCAATATCCAAAAATACAAATATTAAAAACGATAATTTACATTTAAAAGCCAAATTGTGATTGTGTGTGCGCATATGGGCTAAAATTAAAATTAGATCGAGATAGAGAGTACTGTCGAGATAAAAAAAATATACAATCATTCCAATAAAAACACAACTCATAATAAATTCCAATAAATACAACGGAGGAGGGGGCGGTCGCCGCGCTCTTGCTCACCAAGTAGAAGTATGAACCCTTTTGCTGTTCACCAACTTTATGATTTGTACTTATTATATTAAATTACCCTAAAACTAGCAGTGGAGATTAATTCGCGTAGGTCACTTTCATTTTTATCTATACTATTATTAAGAAAACTCTCGTTGTCAACCTTTTAAGAAAATGACAATCATATCCCTATTTTTCTTATTTATCCTCTTTTGATACACCATGTTCACATAAGAAACAAAACAATAATTATGAACCTCTTGAGAAAATGACAATCATATCCCTATTTTTCTTATTTAATGCTATAGTAAGAAAAAATATGTCCATATTAAAAGAAACTGTCACATCATCATTGTCTCATACTCTTTTTTTAAATTTTAAAAGCTAATCACACTCCTTAATAAAAAAACAAAAAACAAAATGAAATTGTTCACACACACAGGATGTGTGCTCATCTGCTAGTATTATATAATAATAGTAATAGGATATAAATAATAACATTTCTTAATTTTATGTTTATGTAAACTGTTTGGTTACTTTTTATTATATACCTTTTATTTTTAAACTCTCATTACATATATACTCTTTTTTTTTTTTTTTTTTTTTTTTTTTTATAAAGACATATTATTTAACATTTATTTTAAATTCACCTAGTTCGCCTAGACTCCCGCCATCCGACTAGTGCCTAACGTTTTTTAGAACCTTGGTAAATACTATATTATTCCCATTTGCGAGATGAAACTTCTACTTACAGATCCTGACCACACAACTTATGGAACTACTGTAATAAGATTTGAATTAAAGCACAACTATTGATTCTTGATTGTTAGAATCTATAAAAGTTTAATAAGATTGCAACAATTTTGGAAGAAGAAAATAGAGCTCAGAGAATGAAAATGGTGATGTAAGGAACTTGGGATTAATTCTCACAGAGAGCCAACATGTTGCTCTGCGTGTTGTATGCATTAATTCATTCATCACAACAATACCAAAAGAGATGTTAGGCAATGAGAGAATTTAGGAGAGCTAATGAGCTCATCCCACCCTTCATTATAAAATCATATAAGATCTTGCCACTTGCTCACATCTGAGCCTAAGTAACTTTGGGCTAATCTCAGCCATTGATTCCTAACAACTTGTTACCACATGGACTAACAGCTTAATGAAATTAAATAAGAACAATTTAGACCTTAATTAACCAACACTCCCTTCTAAGGTCTTAACTGAGATCATTCCTAACTTGTCTTTCAAGTTATAGAACATGTCTTTAGCCAATGGTTTAGTGAAAATATCAGCAAGCTGCTCATCACTTTTGCAGTATTGCAGATCAATGATTCCCTCATGAATTGCATCTTTGATAAAATGAAACTTCCTTTTAATGTACTTAGGCCTCTGGTGGAAAATAGGTTCTTTGGCATAACAATAGCAGAAGTATTATCACACATCAAGGAAGTAGCCTCAATTTGTTCTTCACCAAAGTCATATAGCACAAATCTCAACCAAATAGCATGAGTTGTGGCCTCGGAGGCATTCATATATTCAACTTCTGTTGTTGAGAGAGTAACACTTTGCTGCTTCACAAAAGCCCAGGAAAATGCACTACTGCCAAAACTAAAAGCATAACCAGAAGTGGATTTCATATCATCCTCATCTCCACTCTAATCAATGTCATAAAAACCTATGAGTAAAGCTGCATTTCCCTTCTTGTATTTCATTCCATAGTCAATAGTGCTTTGCATATATCTCATAATCCTTTTGGCAATACCAAGATGCTTGGTTGAGGGACTGTGCATAAATCTTGCAAGTACACAAGCTAAGCACATAATGCTAGGCCTTGTTGCAATCAAGTATAAGAGGCCAACAGTTTTCCTGTATAATTCTTCATCTATAGGCTCATTGCATCTTCTTTCCTAAACTTGTCAGTAGGAGTTAAAGGAATTGACACAAATTTGCAATTTTTCAATCTAAACCTTAAGTAAGCTTAATGCATATTTCTTCTGGTGAATGAATATGCTCCCTTCTTGTTGAATAACCCCAATTCCAAGGAAGTGATGTAGCAAACCTAAATCAGTCATCTCATACTTATTCATCATGTCACACTTATATTCTTGAATCATTTCAGCACAACTTCTTGTGTAGGCAATGTCATCGTCATATATGGAAACAATGAGTGTTCCTTATCCTTCTTCATGCTTCACATATAGAGTAGCTTCACTAAGACTCTTCTCAAAACCATACTGCAACAGATAAGTATCAATATTTCCATACCAAGCTCTAGGAGATTGTTTCAACTCATATAAGGCTTTCTTTTGTTTGTATACCTTATGCTCTTCATTTTTGACAATAAAATCATCAAGTTGATCAATGTACGCCTCTTCTTCTAGAACACCATTCAAGAAAGCAGACTTAACATCTAGTTGAAACATTCTCATTCCCTTATGTCCTGCCAATGTAATGAGAGTTCTTTTACTGTCTAATCTAGTCACAAGTGCAAAAGTCTCATTAAACTCAACTCTAGGCTTCTGAGTGTAGCATTTGGCAACTAATCTTGCCTTGTGTTTCTGTATTGATCCATCCAAATTCAATTTAGTCTTGAAAATCCATTTCACACCGACAATGGGTTTGTCACTTGGTATGTTAACCAACTCCCAAGTACCATTTTTTTCAATCATCGGTATCTCATCCTCCATGGCTTTCTTCCAAGCATGATCTTGAGCAACTTCATTGTAATTTACAGGATCAATCACATTCAGTTTACATTGAGCAAACACTTCATTCAAGTTTCTCCATTTCTTTGTTGTATAGTCATATGCCTCAATGATTTGAATTCCACAACCATGATTCACAGGGCTAGTTACAAAATTATGGGCATCAGCACCTGTGAAGTCTAGATTTATTTGTTTGGTTTTCCTTGTCAAAAGTTGTAAATGATACCACACATGCTCTTAGGTAGTCTTTGAATTTACAACTCTCTTATGGATTTATCTTGTTGGATTTTGCACAAGGGCATAGGTTAAGGACAATCATCATCACAAAAGGTTTGTTCATTCATGTGCATTCATGCATAAACTTGAGTTCACTCTAACTAGTGACCCTGTCTCGTCATAAGTTCTCGTTGATGTCCAGCTAGCTGAGCACGCAATTTAAGACAGCCCACATAAGTGACTAAAACTTTTTATATGAAACTGAGTTTCCATCATTGGTCTACTCAGATTGCTAGATTGCTTCTACATTTGACAAGTGTCCTTTGTGTCTTTGGCTGCTGAAACAAACATTTTCCATTATTCGGGTTATATACGTTTCTTTTGTTTTTTGGTTGAGTGAGATTAACTTTATAGAGAGATATTGTTTTTCATCTCCATCTCAAACCCCATCAAGCATTTTTCTGGATAATGTTCTTCATGAATATTAGTAAATCTATCTTTGAAATTGCTTGTTTAAATCTTTTTATATGCTCATTTGTTTTGGCTAGGAAGTTTAGATTTTCTAAAAATAGTGTTTTTAGCAAGGTTCTAAAAGACGCTAGGTGCTAGTCGGGAGGTGGGTTGGGGTCTAGTGCCTAGGCGGGATCTAAGCGGATTTAATTAAATATATTAAATTTTGTGTATCTATTTATACTTAAAATATATATATATATATATGATTTCATCATAAATTACAAAGTCGAATGACATATATATTATGAGCTATTAGAACATAATGAAAACATGGGGACCAAGTATATAATGTGTGTTCCTTTAAGTGTTCAAATAGTCTCTTACAATTTATTAAAAAAATAAAATGCAAAATGAAAGTTATCTATTTTCTATCTAAGTGAGTCACAACCTAGGCAGGTGTCTAGGCGGGTATGGGCAAGCTAAGAGGGTGCCTAGGTAGTTTAGGTGGGCGCCTCAGTAGGTCTAAGCATCATTTCTTAATTTTCAAACGCCTAGACATTAATCAAGGTGGTGGCCAACCGCCTAACACCTAGGCGAGGCCTCAACGACGTTAGGTGGGGATTTTTAAAATAGTGGTTTTTAGTTTTGAGCTACCTCCTGTGTTCTTTATTAAAACTCTAGCCACAAAACTATGTTCATGCATTAAGCACCCAATCATTGAATAATAGGGTTGCATTGTTCTTCACGGTTTTGTTTTAATTTTGTGGTCAAGTTCTTTAAGTTTCAAATTTTTAAACTGACCCCTTTTTGGATTCTCGTTAGTTCCTGTTTGACTGGAGAAATTGTCGTTCGTTGGATCCATATTTGATTTGATCATTATCATCATATCATTTGTATTCGTTGGTGGTGTTCTCGGTGCCACAAGGTAAAGAGTTCAAGAGAAGCTGCCATCTTGTGAAGACTACAGGCGACACCATTTCGGTGCTACAAGGTGATGAGCTTAAGAGAAGCTGCCACTTCATGAAGACCAAAGGAGTCAATCTCATGTAAGGCAAGGTTGCACAAAGGTATAAACTCCTTCGTAGATTAGGATCTAGGATTTGAGCCTGTGTGGATGCTTTGTGGAGAGTCCCCGATTTTTTAACCCAGATGTGGGTTTTTTTGGCCAAAAATTTCTTGCGTTTCTTGTCTCTTAAACTTGTCCACATATCTTACTTATTTGCATATGTTTCATGCATCCTATGAGTTGTTCCTTGATATACGTTAGTTTACATTCATACTATGAGCAATGAACTGAATTGTTATTTACTAGGTTAACTTGTAGTGAACTAAGTTTGATTCTTAGATTTACATTTGATTAACTAACGGAATCAGTACTTGGTTGACTAATGAGTTTGACTAGTCAATCCAGCATACTTTGATTCATAATTGCTTTGTCAATGTTGTTTACATAATGAACTGATATGTATATAGGTTCAAGTTTAGGAATTATTATTGTGAAACTAATTTGGGCAGACTCTGATTAGTTGTACGTATTGGTCAGTTAGGATTTGTTCTTGCAACTGTTCTTTATATCACTGATTAACTTGTAACTAGTTGACTAGTTCATTTGACTAGTCTACTGTGCAAAGTTAAACTTTTATTTGCAGGATATTCCGCCTAGTACCAATTTCAACACCATTATCAACATATGTGCTTGGACACAACTCAATGACACAAGAAGATGATCCTTCACTTGAGCCATTTCCAATCTCAGTGATACTCACACCTTCATTTGTATTTGACCAAGGCATAGAAATGTGGACTATCTCCATGATTTTCCAATTTAACATTGCTCATTCATCAAAGATATCACTTCTAGAGACAATGATCTTGTTACTCTTTAGATCCAAAACTCTGTAGCCCTTCTCTCTTGTCTCATACCCAACAAACACAACCTTTTGGCCTGTTTCATCTAACTTTTGCCTCTGTTGAGTTGGAATATGAGTAAAGCATACAAAACCAAACATTTTGAGATGTTTTACTCCTGGTTTCCTTCCACTGAACTCTTCAAAGGAAGTTTTATTCTCCAAAGCCTTGGTAGGACACCTATTTAAGAGATAGACAACTATGCGCACTGCTTCACCCCAGAATTTGATAGGTAATCTCTTTTCATAAAGCATGGTTCTTGCCATTTCTACAATAGTACGATTCTTCCTCTCAACAATGCCATTTTTTTTTTGGGCGTAAGCCATAGTTAATTTTTTTTTTTTCAATACCAACATCCTCACAAAACTTCTCAAACTCTAATGAAGTATATTCACCTCCTCTGACTATCATGTATCGGAAGAGAGAGAATCATACTCCCATTGTATCACCATCAATGGTACCGCTACCATCCACCCCATTTTCATGACGATCAACTTACCACAATATATATATATATATATATCGCTATCATACCGTATCACATATTCTAATGCATTTGATAGAGAATAAACATTTAAGTGTCTATTTTAGTGTCTATTTATTGTCACTTTAGTAAAACAAAAAATCATGTTCAATTGACAGATTTTTTTATTGCCTTTTTATCATCCATAGAGTACCCTTTTCTTACCATTTTTTAATTACAAAAACATCTTTACAGGGTTAAAGCATCTCCAAATGAGATGTCAAAATCCTAGGTGGAATGTCACTGTGTATATTTGACATCAAAAGTTTCTCCAACCAAAGTGTTAGTTGTTGATTGGATCTGAAGACCTTGTAATTTGGAGTCAAATTTGATATTAATGTCAAAGGAAACTTTTTGAAATATCATGTGAACTTATATGCATTTTTCAATTGTTATATAAATTAAAATTTTAAGCAATTTGTCATATCAACTTTTCGAAATTATTAATTTGTCATCTGACCTTAACACAGTTATATTTTCCATCCAATATAAATCATGTGCCTCACACATGATTTGTGTTCAAGATTATTTTAGTCATTTTAGCATCTTTTCACAAGTTTTTTACTTTTCCTTAGTACAAAGTAGCTGACACACCCCGACCGAAATCAGGACGTGCTGGCCATCACGTGAGGGTGACGTAACCATGTGAACAGTGCGAAAGCAAAAGATAATAACAAAAGTACGAATAAATAAAAACCAAACTACAAAACAGAGTAATTAACATACAAGTGCAAGTGTAAGTGTGACAAACAATATTCAGAGCACCAAAAGCCTAGTGCAATCCAAAGGAACAAACACTAACTAAACACACCCAAGGGTGGTCCTACACTGGTGAAAATCTATCAGATACGCCATGGATTCCTCGTAAGCCACCAAAAAAGCAAACCAAACCAGAAAGTGTGAGTGGGCAAAAACAAAGCTTTTCAAAATCATTTCATTATCAAAAGTTCTAACCCTTCGCCGTAAAACATGTATAGTTTCCCAGAAAATAGAATATACACATATATCGAAAACATGCTCAGAAATATGCCATGTCAAATGCCTCCACATAAAATGTAAGTAACCCAGGTAATGTCAATCAATGCAAATAACATGTCATCCGGAGTCAACTAACGTGACCTGTACGGCTGAATCTAGAGCTCAAATCCCCAACTCACTAACTATACCTGCACACAAGTCGGAACCACCTAAAGTGGTCTATACGACAGGACTGGGTGTAAATAAATACGCTCAAGTGCAACGATCACGTGAAGACTGGGCGAATAATCACTAGTCACCTACGAGTCGGAAACACCTATAGTGGTCTGTACGACAGGACTGTGCACCTAACTTGGATCCAAGATGAGCGTGTGGTGCGGGAGGTGAACATCACGTGAAGGACTGTGCCTACTCTGGGCGGGAGCACTAACACCGAGGGTGCAAGTTATGAGCTCTCTATGCATTTCACATAACCACTAATTTTCAGTCATAACCATAAACTTACCTGGCACTTACCTGTGTGTCCGCAACACCAAACATACATATGTGCAACTACTAATGCATAAATAAATAGGCAAACGATATGCATGACATTTAAAACATATAAACATTCCATTTCATTTTCTGGGAAAAACCACAAGTATATAGGTATATACGGAAAACCAAAAGCCCACTCACTGATATGTGGAAGGGTCGTAACCCCCTTGTCTCGAGTGACTACGCTCGTCCTCAGGATAGGTCTCACTTATATGCGAAACAACTATAAAAACGTCAATTTAAAGCACATAACCAAAACTAGGTAATAACTTCTCATACAATGCTCAAATGGAGTGTGTGAATACACCAACGTGATCTACTCAATCTCACGAACATCCCCATATTTTTAAAATAATTTTTCGAAGCTCCACATGCCTGCGAGGGCACGGCCCTACGCGCCCCCCACGCGCGGCCACGTGCTAGGCACACTGACAGCGTCAGTTAACGCCGTCAGAAATATTCCGTTAAACCCTAATAGATTCCGTTAAAACTAACTGACGGCGTCAGAATATTCCGTCCAAACTGACGGAATATTCCATCTTCTTCTCCGGTGAATCGCCGGTCGCCGGAAAATTGGGAATTTTTCAAATCTTCGTTTCTCACTTCTCACTCGTTTCTTCACCAATTTCTATAAAATTTGCACCAATGGAAAGCTGGAGATGAGTAGAACAACATTATACATGTTTGAAACCTCAAAGATCACGGGATCATGCCGGAGAAATTCGAGAAAAATCGGCCAAACTTGCAACTCACGATCCCGACGTCCAAATCCTTCCAACGAACCACCCCGAGCTTCCTAAGGACCTCACTAAGCTTCCTAAAAGCTTCAAATTCCCTGAAAAACAACATTTCATGTGTGCATGAACAGTGACCAAATCGGGGATTCTTAGTTCGACGTGAAATCGAATGATTCCTTACCTGAAATTGGTATGGTTGAACTCGTATGGTCCTCACAAACACAAAGGTATAATTTTCCACCTCGATCTGCAACGTTTTCACAGTTTTTGGGTCTTGTCCGTACGAAGAAAAAAGAAGAAGAGAGAAAGAGGTTCGAAATAGAGAGAGAGACACGGGAGAAGATGATGGGGATGAGGTGAATGTGTGGTCCAGATGCAACCGGCCAAACAACAAAACAACCACACAAATGGTAAATAACCACTAGGGGCAAAAACATCATTTCACACCTACGGTACGAATAATTTGGGACGGGCTGTCACAGCAGCCCCTTCTGTGGCTTTAGAAACCTTAAAGTTTTTTGTCGAATACAACTTAATAAAAGGGAAATGAAGTGTTAGAATGACCCAAATAACCCTAAACACAAGTCATGTGCGAGACACATGTTACACATGACTTATATTAGATGAAAAACTTAACAGAGTTAGGATAAGATGACAAATTAATGATTTCGAAAAGTTGGTATGACACATTGCTTAAAATTTTAATTTATATGACAAATTGAAAATTGTGTACAAGTTCATATGATATTTCAAAAAAATTTCCTAATGTCAAATTTATTTTTAATTCATTTTAATAGTGAGTTCCACGTTCCACTAATATTTTAACCAATAAAATTTTATTTCAACATTTTTTTAATAACAATCATTTAAAACTCTATTTAAATAATAAAATAACATTTGAAAATAAATACAAAATTTGACATAAGACTCCAGATTACTCCATCAACTCAACTATAATCTTAGAGAATAAATTAGCCAAGAATTATATTCACAAAATTCGAAATTAAATTGTAGTGGCCTTTGTGTAACTTTACCAACTTGCAGGCGCGTATTCATAGAGCGAATAGCGTTTCTCTACTTTGAAAACCTCCGTACCTCTGTTTCTACGTTTACAGAATGGAAGTGGGAAGGTTACCAATCTCAGCATCTCTGAGAGGCAAACTGATAACAGCAGGCTACACCACTTTTGCTTCCCTCTCGTCTCTCTCCCACTCCGACCTTGCTCGAGGTAATCCCTCTCTCCGCTGTAAAATTTCCGTAATTTTTTCAGTTGGGTTTGCGTCAGATCGATAGTGCCCGCCGAGTGTTCGACGAAATTACTCTTTGAGTTCTTAGCGCAATACTGCTTCATACTTTCTAGAGATTTTTCCAAGTACCGCTCTCCGCATGTCATACTATAAGTTGAGGAGATGATATATTTTTCTATTACACGGCCAGCGGCGGATGTAAGAAAAAATATTTGGATCACATGTAAATGTTCACAAACATTTCTTAGAGACATAATAACCGTAAAATTTAAATCATAGTTCTATAATCATATCATAACTTATGGAACCAATAACAATACAAGTTACAAATTATAATAGTCCTTGACAAGTTCCAATATTTTGAAAACGTTCCATTATAGCTTCATTATCAAAGAAAGAAAAAAACATTGCTCTCAATATAAACCATCATGTTATCACTCGACCATTGATTTCCCATTCGGTTACGCAATGGACTCTTCACAATATTTATGACAGAAAAGACTCTCAACTGAAACAGTAACAACCGAACAAACCAAAGCAATGTAATTAGCATTTCACATGATTACTATTTTTTTATTTATTTCGGCTGTTGGTTTTATTTTATTTTATTAAACTATCTTGGCCTAAAATGATGTCGTTTTGGTCAAGTAATATTTTAAAAAGTATTATAAGAAGAGCACTTTTCTTTCAGTATTTTATCAAACTGTTGGAGGGCATGTATGAAACCAACTTCAATATCTTCAAAGGGGCAGCACCCAAGTTATCCGTGGGCAGGAGTTCAGGGGTCAGCTGGCCCCCCTTGCACCTTAGTCCATCCGCCACTGCACATGGCATGTGGAGTACCCGCTTAATTACCCTGCACTTTGAAAAGTTTCTCGATACTTTCGAGTTTCCATTTTGAAAGGGATATTCTTTGTTGTTATATGGAATGAACCAGTAGGAGTTCAAAGGTTCTTATGAAACAGTGCAGATGGTTCTAAATCCTACAACTGAGCGCAATGACGTTCTAGGATTGATGTCATATAGCCGACTCCACTTAGTGGGATAAGGCTTTGTTGTTGTTGTTGTATATGGGTTGAATTGGTTCTGGATGTCACCGCATTTAACAATGTAGTTTTGAAGATTTTTCTCTATGATTGCGTTATAAAGCTTAGTTTGACAATGGATTTTGTGTTACTTTTCTAATAAGCAGTATGTCATATATATTTTTTTTGGCCCTTTTTGTTTTTTTGATTAAGTTTTGAGATGTGATGGTTGAAGTTTTCTAGCATTCTTTCTTGTTGAACAGATCTGAAAATTCCAGAGAGTGAAGCTCTTGAAATCCTGAAGGCTGCATCGCTCGATTGTGGGTTGGACAAACCAGATAAGAGTAATGTTATTGTCAATGGTAATTGTTCCTTTCACCTAGACAAACGTGTTAAATGTTCTCTTTCAAGATTGTTAAGCGGGAATATACAATTATACAATTAAACAAAGATTTGTCTAATCCTTCATCCAAATTGACAGTTTGACAAATATAACATGTCATATAAAATGCTATATACTAACTTCTCCATAAACAAGCTTTTCAGTTTTTTTTTTTTTTTTTTTTTTTTGTGTGTGTGTGTTTTTTGGTTCCAAAGTTAAGTGGAATGTCTTTATCCTTTTGGTCTCCTTTACTGGCCTCATGGCTTCGGTAGGAAGCTCACAAGAGCCAATAAATTGACTTAACTGGTATCATTAACTGCAGCTAAGAAGTTGGAGGTGGAGACACTATCTTTCTCTGTAACCAATGCCTTAAGCACCATTGTTTTGGGCGATCATATGGTTCTTCCTGTATGATTCCCATGCGGGCAATGTATGATACATTGCACAAGACATGCACTTGTTAAATCTGTCAGCTAAATGTTATTTTGTCACCTATGGTTGATAGCTGTTTTAGCCATGAAATTGATTTAACTTCTACTTCCATACAGTAACCTTATTTAAGACAGGTCTGACAATTACTGGTTTCCTTCTAGCATACCATCACTGAGTCATATAATACTTTGATTACTTGTCATTTCTTCTCCATTTTTGTTATATATTTTTTAGATCACGAGTGCAGCAATAATCACCGTGACTTTAGTCTTCATGTAACTATTTTGTGCTTTTGGATTTGTCTGTGTTTGTTTCTGCAACTTCAATCATTAATATTTACAGTACAACTTTTGGTTTCTATTTTAGTTTTGGAACATTTACTTGAACATAAATCTTATGCCACCATTTTTGTATATTTTAAAAACTGAAGTTCACAAAGCAACTTTGTTCTGTCCCTTTTAGGTGCACAAACTGCTTGGGAAATGCTCCATGAAGAGCAGTCATTTCCACGCATCACTACGTCTTCTTCTGATCTAGATAACATCCTTGGTGGGGGAATTAATTGCAAAGAAGTTACTGAAATTGGTTTGCTATTTTCTTACCCTATTTTGGTGTAATGCATACGATACGGATGTCCATTTGTATGCTTTTGTCTGCATTCCATATCTATGAGCAGTGAGCAACAAACTGGAGCGAACTTTTATTTGGCCTGGAACTGATTTATTGTATTTTCTTTTTTTTTTTGAAATAAATAGGTGGGCTACCGGGAATCGGTAAAACACAGATGGGGTACATTCTTTCTTTACTCTAATTTTTCATTTCTGTTCATTTCATTAGTTTTCAAGGTAATTGAATGCATACTTTGCTTTCTAGGATTCAACTTGCCGTGAATGTGCAAATTCCAGTTGATTTGGGTGGCCTAGGTGGAAAGGCAGTATATGTCGGTCAGTGTCAACTTTTTGCTGTCTTTATTCTGTGTTTGACAACAATTTCCAGTTGCATCGGGTGTTTAGAATATGGTGCTTGTATGATACTTAGATACAGAAGGCAGCTTTATGGTGGAAAGGGCGCTACAAATTGCTAAAGCTTCCATTGTGGAAATGTCAAATTATACTGAGCTTTTGAAGAAGAAAAATCGAGTTTGCCAAGTTGATATTCAGCCGACTGATATCTTGGACAACATATTTTATTTCCGCATCTGCACTTATACAGAGCAAATTGCCCTGATAAATTACTTAGACAAATTCATCTTGGAGCATAAAGATGTAGGTACAGCATTACTATATTGATTTAGATTGTGCGTTAATACATCTTAGAGAATCATGTACGCGAGGAAGTTCCTTTGTTTGTATGAGCATTTGTGTGTGTGTGTGTGTTCTTTTTATTGATGAGTTAATTAGGCTTCTTGTGAATACTTTTATGTCATGCTTCGTTTTATATTATCTTTTTGACTGGTGTCCATTTGTTATGATTGTATGCATTGTATATTTGTCATCCCTGGAAGTACTAATTTTCTTCCGAATATTTTTCAGGTTAAGATTGTGATTGTTGATAGTGTTACTTTTCACTTCCGCCAAGATTTTGAGGACTTAGGTCTCAGGACTCGGTTACTTGGTGGAATGGCCTTAAAGTTGATGAACCTTGCAAAGAAATATAACCTGGCAGTAAGCATTAGTTTTCGTTCTTGAAAATAATTCTAGACTAGTTTACTCAATTTGAATGCAAGGGAAGGGACGTAAAATTTCAATATTTAATTTCTCTTTCTGTGATAAAACAGCTTCTGTGAAATGTGTCAATATCACTTGACAAGTTTGTTAGGACTTAGGAAGATCTTGGATAGATCTACTATCAGCAACCAGAGCATGGTTGATATATTGACATTGGTATGTCTTGTGTTTCGTAGGTATATATAACTTGCTAATATGTTATTCTGAATTAGTGACTGAGCTACTCATTTGATTGCTATAGTCTCTGTGTGTGTGATATGGGTGTTTAATGCCCATCAATGTCATTGACATAAACCTTATTATGCAGTCAACGGCTTGTGTGATATGTGAAATCTGCAACACAAATATATATAAATACTGTTGTGGCCATGTATATCATATATTACTGTGCTCTTCGGGTCGTACTTCTTGGGGCCATCGTAATTATTTTCTTCTTAATAAACCTCTGGTATTCTTGTTTTATTTAATTTAATTGTTCTTGTCAGGCTCCAATCTTTTGCCTCTTGTTTTATGTGGTAGGTTGTCATATTCAATCAAGCAACCACAAAGTATGTAGAAGGCTCATTCCAATTAAGTCTTGCACTCGGTAAGTTATATTCTCAGTTAGTTCCCACCTCGAATTTCAACACTCTGTTTGAATGGTCGATTATTAGTTTTCGTCAACACTTTGCATCTGTGAAAAGTCCCACAGAGCTTTTTGTTTCACTAGTTTCCGTTGTCACTTTGCATCCCCGAAAGTTCATGAGAGTTTGTTGTTTCATTATACTGTCTAGGTGATAGCTGGTCGCATTGTTGCACCAATCGAGTCATATTGCATTGGAATGGTGATGAACGAAATGCGTACCTAGACAAGTCACCCTCTCTCCGATCAGCATCAGCTCCATTTTCTGTGACCAGTGAAGGAATTAGGAACTCTGCTTCAAACCATAAGCGGATCAAATTAATGTGAGATTTCAAATTGGACGAGGTTTGTTCATCCGTTTGTGTTTTTCTTTCTTCTTTGAGTAAATGGTCATTACTTTATTTATTCCGACAGTTATTAGAGATGAGATAAGAGAGGGGGGGGGGAAAGGGTACTATTTCATCTGTTTTTCTCTGGATCACCTTTTTGTACAAAAACATCAGTATGGCCCCCAAACGCGGAAGGTTCCTGAGTACTGGTTGTATACATCCGGTGATGAGGCAGATTTTTCGCCCAGACCACCGTATACTTTGCAGTGCCTTGACTATTTGGCGGAAAACATAGCCGCTATGTAGTGAAGTTTTATTTATATTAGATCGTTACGTTTTTATGGTACTGCCAAATCTCAATATTTACGGTAAGTACGTCAATGACAATAACCCGTTGATGTAAATGTCTCACAACGTATCAACAGTTGGCCAACGGTTCTCAGCGTGTCAAAACAACTTTGTGAGGGTTGTCGGTAGTTATTGCTTGAACACAAGATCCCGAGTGTTACAAACTACTAGAGTTATGCCCATGCTCTAGAAAGAGACAAGTAAAAAACTGGGGAAGTCGGTGGCGGATACACGGAGGAACAAGAGGGGTCACTTGACCTCCTGAATATCCAAGCTCTCATGGAAGAAACTTGAATGACCCCTTGCAGGTTGAAGCTTTGCTTGTAGCATGGAGAGTGCCACAAGGCGTTGGAAGAGTTGCCCCTTACAAGCTTCAAAGGCTGGGATGGGATGTGCACCTTCATAAATTTTTTAAATGGCATGACCAAATTTTGGGTGATTCCAATAAAGAAAGAGTTCCAGTTCAGAGGCTCTAGTTTAAATATAGACTAGAAACATTTCCACAAATTTTGGTATCCATCCTGCCGTATTCAGATTCGAATTTAAGACTTGTTATTTATAAGTAAAGAAAAATAAGACGGTACTAATACTAAGTAACATAAGTGAAATAAAAGTAATTAATTATATTTTTTTAACTGAATTAATTATTTTTGTTTAAATACAATGACCACGTGTGTAGAGTAGCAGTAGCAACGGCGAAGTGCTGCTTAATATTTTATTTTTTATAAGAAAATATGGGTTATTGTTCTTCACCTCCTATTCAATGTCGCTACATCATGTGCTGACATTATATATTTTGAAATAAAAAGATAAGATTATAATATAAGAAAAAGTTAGCATTGTCAAACATAAGATAACGTAAGAGTTGCAAATTTTGAACCGTGGAGGGAGGGGGGGGAGGGGGGGGAGGGGGGGCATTGAATTTTGAAAGGCAAATATTCAACTCAAAGGAAATAAAAAATTAAAAAAATAAGAAGTTATGGTTGGCTACTTAATACTACGATCAAGTACTATTTCTATTCATCTGTAAGTAAGAGGTTATATTCGATTCTCGTCAAAAGAGAATTTGAATCATATTATTACTAATTCATCGCAAAGTTAAGTTTACTTTGTAAAAAAAGTAAAATATCATGTTTGTTTGTGATTGATCTGAAAACACCATCTGGTCTGATGTCTCTCCCTCCTCACCAAACTCTTTCATCTTCCTTACTCTCCAACAACCGCCCCACCAATATTCACACAACCACAATCATTGGCTTTTCACCAACCTCCATTTCATACCATACCATGCTATACCATACCATACCATGCTTTTGTTTTTTTACCAAACAAGGACAAGCTCTACTATATCTTTGATCATATCATTTATAAACTCAATTGCTCACATTCTCCTTTCCTGTTAAAATAAAATGTTACCAATGTCTCACTCATTTACTCGCAAAATAAAATCCCCAAATAATTTGTCACCATAAAAATCCTAGCCATCGGACAAACCAATGTGATACATTCCTCCATCTATGAACAAGATGGAGCAATCATAAAAAATTAATTTCCCACAATTCAAATTTATTAATTTAAAAAAAAAAAAAAACAAAAACAGTTGGTGGTTTCGTCACAGAAATCTACTTTTTTTTTGGGCTAGAAAGGCTCTCTTTGGCTACCATCATGCGATTCACTAGTACTAGGAATTGAATATAGAACATGACCTATAGAATACCGATTTAGAATTCATCTCCAACTACTGAACTACCACGGTTACGAAAACTTAAATTTGAAAAATACAAAAACAAATATTGTCACTTAATTTGCTTGTAGATAGTGTAAAAAAATGGAAGGCAGAGCATTTTCCTAACTCCTACCCTCAGTCAACGGCGGAGATCGGATCTCCCCTAAATCTGACGATCAGCCCATCAGTCTACCTGTCCTCTTGTGTAGACGGGAAGCTCAAAGCCCCAGCTCTCCAATCTGATAAAACCAAAGAACCTCCAACAGCGCTCAGAGACTCTCTCTTTCTCTCTCAGCCATAGCCAGAACCACAGAGCAGCAGCAGAAGCCATGACTTCGTCTACTTCCGTGACTCTGTCCCAGGCCCTCCTGGCCCGAGCCATTTCCCACCACGGCTCCAACTCCACCTCCGACCGGGTCTCCCTCTCCGCCACCCTCACGCTCCCCTCTTTCGCCGGCCTGAAATCTACATCTTCGTCGTCATCGCCGTCCTCTTCCCGCCTCTCACGCCGCCGGCTCGGTGCGAACCGGCCTGTCCGTGCCGCCGCGGTCGAGACTCTGGACAAGACCACAGAGACGTCGTTGGTTGAGAAGTCGGTGAACACGATCCGGTTCTTGGCGATTGACGCTGTGGAGAAGGCCAATTCGGGTCACCCTGGTTTGCCCATGGGATGTGCTCCGATGGGTCATATTCTCTACGACGAAATCATGAGGTACAACCCCAAGAACCCCTACTGGTTCAACCGTGACCGGTTCGTGTTGTCTGCTGGACACGGTTGTATGTTGCAGTATGCTCTGCTCCACCTTGCTGGATACGACAGTGTCAAGGTGGGTTTTTTCTGCTTCATTTTTCTGGGTGTTGTGAGTTTTGTGTGTTTGATTTGAAAATGGATTTGGGTTTTCTGAATTTGGATTGGAATTTGGTGTTTTTGGTGGAGAATTGAATCACTGCTGGAGAAATGTTTGAGCTTTGAGCTTAATTTTCTGATACTCTCTCTCTCTCTCTAGCTTTCTCTCTCTATACACACATACACTATATTTGGTTCTGCAAGTTTGTTTTACTGCATGTATGTTTAGCATTTCCTTCTGCTTTTACTGAATGAGTATATGATTATCGTTAGCTTTGTTAATGATCCTATTGATTTCGTATAATTAACTGAATGTTGGTTGTGAACTGGTGATTTGAATTTTAAATCCACGAGTAGGAGGAAGATTTGAAGAGTTTCCGTCAATGGGGAAGCAAGACCCCTGGACACCCTGAGAACTTTGAGACACCCGGTGTTGAAGTCACAACCGGTTAGGTTTTTATTAAGTAGTTCTGATTTTGATGGTTAATTTGATTACTCTTATTAAAAGAAAACACTTAATAGCTTCAGCTGGTATTCTTATGATTATTTTCATTTTATGCAGGTCCTTTGGGGCAGGGTATTGCAAATGCTGTTGGTTTGGCCCTTGCTGAGAAGCACTTGGCTGCTCGTTACAACAAACCAGACAGTGAGATCGTTGACCACTACACGTAAGATAGCTACCTTAACGTTTGAACACTTGTTTTTTACCTTCTGCTGTTTTGATGTAAATCTTTAGCTTCAGTTTTGCTTAGCAGTTTTGCTGTTGTTTCAATGCAGATATTGAATATTGGGTGATGGTTGTCAAATGGAGGGTATTTCAAATGAAGCTGCTTCTCTTGCGGGGCATTGGGGACTTGGGAAGCTGATAGCCTTCTATGATGACAACCACATTTCCATTGATGGAGACACTGAGATTGCATTCACCGAAAGTGTTGACACTCGTTTTGAGGGTCTTGGGTGGCACGTTATCTGGGTGAAGAATGGAAACACTGGGTATGATGAGATTCGAGCTGCCATTAAGGAAGCAAAGGCTGTCACAGACAAACCCACATTGATTAAGGTCAGATATATGCTGCATTCTTTTTCGATTTTTGAGTACAGTTCATTTGGATGTGATAGGATGGAAAATCATTATTCTATTAAGTGTATTTATTCACTCAAAAGGTCTATATTTTGTGGTAATTATATTACAAGTCAACCAATTTTGTCATTAAATCTTAGTAAGAGGGTATGCTACTTGTTTTCTAGGATGATTTAAAATGCCTTTTAGAGTTCAAAGGGAATATGGTTTATCCAATTTGTATTCTGGCATCATCTGCTGAAAGTGTTTTTTTCCCTTTCCCAGAACATGTCTATTTGCCAGGGTTCATTTTTATTTGATATTAACCAATGTCGTGTTGAACCTTTGCATTTTTTTAGGTGACAACAACCATTGGTTTTGGATCCCCAAACAAAGCAAATTCATACAGTGTTCATGGTGCTGCACTTGGTTCCAAGGAAGTTGATGCTACCAGGAAGAACCTGGGATGGCCATATGAGCCTTTCCATGTGCCAGAGGATGTTAAAAGGTTAGGATCATTCCATTTTAATTTATATCTTTAATTAGTCTGTTAGCATTAGTTACAGATCATCTTGTCTGTTTTTATCTTAGTCACTGGAGCCGCCATACCACTGAAGGTGCTGCACTTGAAGCTGAATGGAATGCCAAGTTTGCAGAATATGAGAAGAAGTACGCAGAGGAAGCTGCAGAGCTGAACTCCATCATTAAGGGTGAGCTCCCTGCTGGTTGGGAAAAAGCACTACCGGTGAGTAGAACTGTCTTTAACTGCGCATCTTAGCTTATTTAAATATTTTATATGTGAGTTATTTGGAAATGTGTGCAAACATGTTGGGGAAAACATTCTGGATGGCATTGATATCACGCCCCTTTTTTTAGGGCTCTGCATTTGGTTGCTGTCTAGTGTGTGTGTGTGTGTGGGGTGGGGTTTGGGTGGGGGTTGGGTTTGGTGGTGGAACTAACTTTTTTTGATAAAACAATTTTGTATGTTAATGTATCCGTTTAAGATTGCATATGAAAGTCATCTTATAAGGTCTCTTGGTTGCAATTTTCCAGACTTACACTCCGGAGACCCCAGCTGATGCTACCCGAAATTTATCTCAAGCAAACCTTAATGCCCTTTCGAAGGTTCTCCCTGGTCTTATTGGAGGAAGTGCAGATCTTGCTTCCTCTAACATGACTTTACTGAAAAGTTTTGGAGACTTCCAGAAGAATACCCCAGAAGAGCGCAATGTAAGGTTTGGTGTAAGAGAGCATGGGATGGGAGCCATCTGCAACGGGATTGCCCTTCACAGCCCTGGCCTGATTCCATATTGTGCCACTTTCTTTGTTTTCACCGACTATATGAGAGCTGCCATAAGGATCTCTGCCTTGTCAGAGGCTGGAGTTATCTATGTTATGACCCATGATTCAATTGGGCTTGGAGAAGATGGACCAACCCATCAACCGATTGAGCACTTGGCAAGTTTCCGGGCAATGCCCAACATTTTGATGCTCCGCCCAGCTGATGGGAATGAGACTGCTGGGGCCTACAGAGTTGCAGTCCTTAACAGGAAGAGACCATCTATCCTTGCCCTCTCTCGACAAAAGTTGCCCAATCTTCCTGGAACTTCCATTGAGGGAGTCGAGAAGGGAGGCTACACAATATCAGACAACTCTTCCGGTAACAAGCCAGATGTTATTTTGATGGCAACTGGATCCGAGTTGGAAATTGTTGCCAAAGCGGGCGATGAGCTCAGAAAGGAAGGGAAGACTGTTAGAGTTGTCTCCTTTGTTTCTTGGGAACTCTTTGATGACCAATCAGATGCCTACAAGGAAAGTGTCTTGCCGGCTGCAGTAACAGCTAGGGTTAGCCTTGAGGCTGGATCAACATTCGGGTGGCACAAGATTGTTGGAAGCAAAGGAAAGGCAATTGGAATAGATAAATTTGGGGCAAGTGCACCAGCTGGAAAAATATACAAGGAGTACGGCATCACCGTTGAGGCAGTTGTTGCAGCAGCAAAAGAAGTTAGTAGCTAGATAACTCGTTGTTTTGCAGATTTCGTTTTGGTTGGAGATCATCATCAGGGTGAAGAGGCCATATTCTTGTGATTTATATCGCGGGTACGGTCCCTTTTGTTTCAATAATAAAAACATTATTTTTCGCTTCGTTGCTTTTTATAAATTTGTCAAAGAAAGCAACATAGGTAAGAAAGAGGGTTAGGGTGTGACGATGCTTGCTCGTGTATTTTGTAACTCCTCTTGGACCAATCTTGAGCTTTGTAATGCTCTGTGGTTAAATTATTGAGTTTCACTTTCTCCATCTCACTTTCTTCACTTTGTAACTTAGAAAAGTATGGGACTGTCTCACACTTGGGGAAATTTACTAGAGCAAATTAATGAATTGGCCCAATTGGGGAGTAAAAAAATGGATGGGTGGCTAGAAACAGTTAGATGTTTGTCTCCAATCTCCATCATAAAAGTGGTTTTGTGAGTATTCTTAACTGGATTGGATAGGAACGGAATTGGATACCCTCCTGAGTAAATGGTGGGGATTCTCATGATCTATTAATACGGACCATTGGATTTTGATTCAACGGTTACAAACAAGGGGTCATTCTAAAAGTTATAATAATTGTAGCCGTTGAATCAAAATCCAATGGCCTATGTTATTGGGTCATGTGGATCTCCACCATTTGCTCAGGAAGGGATCCAACTTCGATAGGAACAACATTTAGAACATCGAGATCAGTGCGAGTTTCTTTGATATTTAACAGATAGGTCAGATATATCAACGATATCAATTTATTTCAACCTAAACTTAAGAATTTCTCCGATACAAGGTGAAATTAACTTCACCTCTCATTTTCATATCTTCTCCTAATTTTTTGGATATTTTTACGAAAATATGAATAGTATTTAAGAAACTTTAAACACTGAATAGGACTGAATAATGGATATTTGTTTCAAGCCATTCAAAAACTAGCAGGGTCATATCATATCCATTCACATTTCTGATGACCTTCCAATAAGTTATGTGTAATAATAGAAATATATGAGGAGGGTCCCACATGTGGGCAATGAAGGGCAAACGATGAGTGACCCCTAAGTTTGTGGTTGTTGAAGGTTTATGCCCTCAGAAGCAATGCATACCATACCTATCCATATTGTTTGTCTCTCTCTCTTTCTAATTTTCTAGTTCAAACACCAAAAGCTTAATTGATATAATTAAGGGTAAAGTACAAAAAACTACCTCATTTATTAATGTCACGATACTTTCATACCTCATCTTTTAAAATTGACAATGTCGTACCTTATCTTTAGAATTTGGTCCAATGTTATATTATTAAAAACTAAAAAAAAATTATTTAATATTTTTTAAATATTAAAAGAAAAGTAAAAAAATTAAAAAAAGAAGAAAAACCCCTCAGTAACCTCCCCCCCCCCCCCCGGCGGGGGGCCGCGTGGAAGAAGAAGGAGGTGGTGAGGTGATGGTGAGAAAAAAGAAAAACCCCTCAGTTCCCAATGTTGGTTTTTAGCATTGTGTTAAAAAGAAATAACTAAAATGGGTTCTTCTTCAGCTTTTGCTTGATCTTATTTTCTGGTTGTCGTTGTTGTCTAGGAAGATGATGGTGGGTATGTGGCATTGGGAAGACAGGAAAAGGGTGGTAGTGAGGGAGAAGGATACAGACTAGCACTGGGCACAGATGCTGGTTTTATCATTGGAATTTCAGCAATTGTGTGAGGGCATTATGGGTATGAAAAAGGGATTCCCCATTCCCTCATTCTTCCGGAACTCAAATACCACTTACTGTCAAGGGATCCAATTCCTCCAAAGTGAGGAATTGAATTTCAAACTTGATGTGAATCCCACCATAATTTTAATTCTTTAAAATTTAATCAATACATACATGAGTGATCCGTAGTCGGAATACGATGCCTTGATTCCCATTACGTGTAGTAAACGTGCTCTTAGTTCTTTCCCAGCAAACACCCGCGCAGACCTGCCAACCCAACTAGTGCACAAATCCTTTTTAAAAAAATGAGTAAATAATAAAATACTTCAAAAACCCATTTTTCTCCATAAAAAAAGGCAGAGTACGCCATTTAAAGCACAACGTACAACCCTTCAAAGCGCAAAGACAAGACACCACCTACCAGTCCTTTCCGAGTTTTGTCAATTTTGTCTTTTAAATTTCTGGTGTCAGAAATTGGTTGGTGAATTGTTAGAGAGAGAGTACTTCAATCCCTACTCACGCCCATCCTCACCAAAACCCCCAACTTTCCCTTCCGCCAAACCTCCATCGATTTTAAGAGACACCAATTTAGATAACAACTCTCAAAAGACTAAAGAGAGGTATTAAAGAGAGAAGAGAGAAGAGAGATGGCCCAAGTGAGCAAAATCTGCAGCAATGGAGCTCAAAGCATCAACGTTTTTCCCAATGTTTCCAAACCACAAATACCCAAATCCTCAAATTTGCTCACATTGAAGTCACATTTTCTGGGTTCATCAAATTCTTTGAGTTTGAAGCTGAAATATGGGTCTGTGGGCAGTTTTACGGTTGGTAAAGTCAGGGTCGATCCGCTTAGAATTGCAGCTTCAGTTGCCGCGGCAGAGAAGCCGTCGACAGTTCCGGAGATTGTGCTGCAACCCATCGAAGAAATCTCCGGCAACATAAAGTTGCCGGGTTCCAAGTCGTTGTCGAATCGGATTCTGCTTATTGCTGCTCTCTCTGAGGTATGTAAAGATTGATGTAAGCTTTATGTGATTAATGCAGTTGTGATTTGTAAGCTTTGTTTGGTTGCTGGTTGCTGAAAGGTTTGGGGGAACAAATTGGGGAGCTTTTTGTGGTTTTTGGTTCTTGGGTTTTTTGATTTCGAGGATTTAGTTTTCTGTTAGATTACAGAGTAGAAAAGAATTATACCTCAAAAAAGAAATTGACTAAAACGATTGTGAACACTGAGCGCTTTGGTATCTGAAATGTACTCGACGAGATCGAATGAGATCGTGAATGTTTTTCGATTCACTAATTGGATGTGGATCTGTTTGGTGGATTGAAATTCTACAAAGAAATTCAGTTATTGGAATGATGTTATCAAAGGCGCATTTTAAAGAGAATGAAATATATCATTCCGTTGAGTGATTGATTAGACTTCCTTTCACTTCATACATGTTTTTTGAGATTTCTTTGCATGGCAAAACATCCCAGTAACTATTGTTTTTATGCTATTGTTCAGGGAACAACTGTTGTTGACAACTTATTAGATAGTGATGATATTCATTATATGCTTGGTGCATTGAAAACCCTTGGGCTGAATGTTGAAGAGGACAAGGTAAACAAGCGAGCAGTCGTGGAGGGTTGTGGTGGTCGGTTTCCCTTGAGTAATGAATCAGTAGATGAAGTGCAACTATTCCTTGGAAATGCTGGAACAGCAATGCGGCCATTGACTGCTGCAGTTGTTGCTGCTGGTGGACATGCTAGGTCTGTCCGATTTCCATATTGACTAGAAGTGTGATTCCTTCCCCATCCCATGCATTTTTGTTTCCACCACATTCTGCAGTACCCAAATCTTTGATGTTAAATGTTTTTAGTAACCTTGAAATATGGTTTTATAGCACAAACTGATATTGTACTTTAAAAGGTTTTCCTGTAATATTGAATCTGTTTCAGGTATGTACTTGATGGGGTGCCTCGAATGAGGGAGAGACCAATCGGAGACTTGGTTGATGGTCTTAAGCAGCTTGGTGCGGATGCTGATTGTTTTCTTGGAACAAACTGCCCTCCTGTCCGTGTGATTGGAAAGGGAGGCCTTCCAGGGGGGAAGGTGTGGTTTGCATTGTCTTGTACATTAATGGTGGTTGTGTAATGCATGCAGTTCTGATGAACTTGATCAATTGAATCCACACTTTATTTGTTGTTTTCAGGTGAAGCTCTCTGGATCAATTAGTAGTCAGTACTTGACTGCTTTGCTTATGGCAGCTCCTTTGGCTCTTGCAGATGTTGAGATTGAGATCATTGATAAGTTAATTTCCATTCCGTATGTGGAAATGACTTTGAAGTTGATGGAACGCTTTGGGGTCTCAGTGGAACACAGTGATAGCTGGGATCGGTTTTTGATCCGAGGAGGTCAAAAGTACAAGTATGTTTTATTTGATATATAGCTGAACCACTATGTGAAATATGATTGCATTGTGTGTAACAAAATGAATAAATATATGTATTAGGTCTCCTGGAAATGCATTTGTTGAAGGCGATGCTTCAAGTGCTAGTTACTTTCTAGCTGGTGCTGCTGTCACCGGTGGGACTGTCACTGTTGAAGGCTGTGGGACAAGCAGTTTACAGGTATTTTTCTGTGACCACATCTTTCTTATTCTGTTCACTTCCCAGTTTATGAATGATAGACTTTCAGATTGATGGGGAATACTTTTTCCCAATCGTAATTACTGGTTACAAATTTATAACTGTTGCAGCGTTGCTTGGATGGTTTTTGAAAAAGAGTTATCAACTTCGAGAAAATATGACATCTTACAACCTTTTTGGTTTTTTCTTGATCCAGGGAGATGTAAAGTTTGCTGAAGTTCTTGAAAAGATGGGTGCTAAAGTTACCTGGACAGAGAATGCTGTTACAGTTACAGGACCTCAACGACTCTCTTCCGGAGGCAAACAGTTGAAAGCTGTTGATGTTAACATGAACAAAATGCCAGATGTTGCCATGACTCTTGCTGTAGTTGCTCTTTTTGCCGATGGTCCAACTGCCATAAGAGATGGTACGGTCTAATCTTTTTGCTGTGAATGACTTGCGCATAATATCTTTGTTGTTAATAGACAACAAGGGAAAAGGGTGGGTGGAGTCCATATAGGTGTTTAGAACTGGTAAATAGACAAGTAACAAATCAATCTCTTGGTTAATGGATCCATGCTAAAACATAGAGGCTCCTTTGGTGAGAATAAAGTAGAAAAATCTTTTTTTGTGACAGTTGTTAGAAGTGAGCATGAATATGTTCCAGGTTGAGGCCTTTGTTGATACATACATCATTCAAGATTAATCTTTTTGCGTACCCGAACATAGTGCTTATGGTTTTAAACTACTGCATGTTATTCAAAAATTACTTGTGAAAACTCTCTCAGACCTGCCTTTGACTTCTTGAGTTCTTATTCATCGATCAGTGGCAAGCTGGAGAGTGAAGGAGACGGAAAGGATGATTGCCATTTGCACTGAACTAAGAAAGGTTAGTTTTTAGTGGCTTTCCTCACACTTGATATTCATACACCTGCATTTTGCTTCCCTAACATTTGTTGGAGTCGATTCTCCAGCTGGGAGCAACTGTTGAAGAAGGACCAGATTACTGCATAATCACACCGCCAGAAAAATTAAACGTGACAGCAATAGACACGTATGATGACCACCGAATGGCCATGGCTTTCTCTCTTGCTGCCTGTGGAGACGTTCCAGTTACCATCAAGGATCCTGGTTGTACACGAAAAACATTCCCCAATTACTTTGAAGTCCTTGGGAGGTTCACCAAGCATTGAACAACAGTTATAAGATGTGTATCTGTAGAGAGAGGGAGGGAGAGAGAGGGAGGGAGGGAGGGATATCTTTGTGCCTCTACAACCAAAGCAGTGCAGATGGAAGCCGCCCCTTTTTAGATCTCTCTTTATTCCCCTGTAATTTTGGATGATTTTATATTTGCAGGTTGAGCTCATTATTGTTTCTAAGGTTTGTGATCTGATTTCTACTCAATAATAGTGATTTATGACTTGGTTCTTGGACCTTCTTTTGTACCTTTCTTTGGACAAAAGTCTACACATGTTTATGGAACGACTACTTGTGTACTTTATTTGCCCCATTTTGCTCGCTCTGTTGTCGTTAAGTATTTGGTGCAAAGAATTGCGTCGCATGCTAATTTTCAGCGCAGTTCTGCATTTTCCGTTGAAGAGTCTTTCTTTACATAATGCTGTGTTTGCATTTTCGAATCTGAAGATTTGGAATTGAACAACGTTTAGGCTGTTCAGAAATCACAAGGATAACGCAGAGAGAGTTGGATGGTTCGTTCGGTTAGAGCTTCAGCTTCCACAGCAGAGAAACCGTCAACAGTGACAGAGATAGTGTTGCATCCCATCAGAGAAATCTCGTGCACTATAAATTTGCCCCGTTCCTAGTCGTTGTCCAATCGGATTCTGCTTCTTTCTTCTCTTTCTGTGGTATGTTTACAAAAATTTGGGAAATAAATCGAGAGAGGAAGTTCAACTGTTCCTTGGAAACGCTGGAACAGCAGTGCGGCCATTGACTGCTGTACTTGCCGCTGCTGGCAGATATTCGAGGTTTGTCTGAGTTCCGTATTGAACTAGAAGTGTGATTCTTTAGCCCATTTGATGGATACTATTATCGTTATATCTGTCCCAAGATTGCACAGGAGACGACATAGTCTCTTCCGATCACTAAATCTTAAGTAATCTCACTTTTCCCACCCTTCTCAATGGCAATCCCGAATACACGCCCAAAATATACCCAATGCTAAAATATACAGAAACACAAGCTTTGAAAATTAATGTGTGGAAACACAAACAGGAAACAAATCGGATGCTTTGCTCACTGATTGACCAGCAGCCATCACCCTTCAAAGACCTTCGGTGCTCGAAAAAAGGGCAGCATATATCCGACTACTTTGTGTTTGCATTATCTTCTATGTTAATAGTTGTTGTTTGGTAAGTTTTTGATCAAACGGAAATGTAAAACCATACAACAAAACTTGCTGCCGTGCACTCCTATTTTGGTCTGCAGTCTCAGTAAACTTCATCGGTTTAATCCACAACCCACACCTTATTATATGTTGTTTACAGGTGAAGCTCTCTGATCAGTAGTGTATGCTTGACTTCTTCAGTTCTTTGCTTATGGTGGCTCCTTGGAAACATCGAAATTGAGATTATTGGTAGACTGGTTTCTGGTCCCTTTGTGGAGATGACTGTGAAGGTGATGAAACGCTTTGGTGTCACAGTGTAACATAGTGATAGTTGTTTGGATTTCTTTTCGTCCGAGGGGGTCAAAAGTACGTTTTATTCAATATATAGTCGAACCACTGAAGTTTGCTGCAGTTCTTGAAAAGATGGGTGCTAAAGTTAACTGGACAGAGAATATTGTCACCGTTACAGGGCCTCAACGACATTCATCCACAAGTTCTTGAAAACACTTGAAAGCTATTGACGTCGCGTCAACATGAGTCTCGCTGCAGTTGCTCTTTTCACCGACGGATCAACTGCCGGTAAGAGACGGTATGGTCTAGTCCAATTATTTATATGGTATATCTAAGGTTTCCATTCCTCTGGCACCACACCAAAACAGTTTCTATTTCTTTTTACAAAGACATGAACCGTGAACGTGAGGCGCCTCTGTTGAAACCTTTGTTGATTGTTATATATGATTAAACTTTTAATATTTTGGTTATCTGAAGAGTGAAGGAGACGGACAACCTAGAAGGCTTAGTCTCTTATCTAGTGATTTTCCTCGCACTCGATATTCCTACACCTTTTCTCTAACATTTTCGGACGTAAAAATTTCAGCTGGGAGCAACAGTTGAAGAAGGTTCAGATTACTGCGCGATCACGCCGGAAAAACTAAATGCCACAGCAATGGACACGTACAACGACCACAGAATGGGCATGACATTTTCCCTTGCTGCCTGTGGAGATATTCCCTGATATTTTCAAGTTCCTTGGGAAGTCTACGAACCATTGAACACGTAGTTTTGGATGTCTACATTTTTAAGTTGAGCTCATTAGTGTTTCTAGGATTGTATCTTATTCTGCCTCAATGCCTCGAAAATAATGAATATCTATTTGGTTCTTGGATCTGCTGATACTTTTTTTTTTTTTTTTTTTTTTCCAGAAAAGCAATAGCGTGGCAGTCTTGTGTGCAACTTTTGAGCGTATGAATGAATGTTCTTAATCAGTTGAGCTACAAGCTCCTTATATTCTACAAACTACCCTTTTCTTTTTTGACACAAGAGACAATAGGGAAAGTTGAGTCTTGTGTTTGAGTCCCGAGCATATGAATGAATGTTTTTAAACAATTAAGTTACAATACAAGCTCCTTACAATTTGCAAACCACCCTTTATTTATTTATTTTATATTATACAGACACACTAGGGATGGGCAAAATACCCATGGGTTTGGATAACTGCGGTTACCCGCCCATTTAAAGTTAACGGTTATGGATATGGATAACCGTTTAGACGAACAAACTGTTATGGGTATAACCGTTTATCTGTAAAATTTAAATGGGCAGTTATAGGTATTACCTACGGTTATAACGGGTATTCATCGGTTATGGGTATTACCTGCAGTTATAACGGATATCCATTTACCCATTTAATTTAATATATGTAAAATTAAAAACCCTAAATTTTCAATCTCTCATCCATACTCAGAGTCTCAAACGCTCCATCCCCTACTTATCTCTCCCTCCTCGCTGCCCTCTCTCTCATCTCCGCCGCTCATCTATCTCTCCTCGACGACTTGGTTCACCTTTGTTGTACTATTTTTTTTCATTAATAAAAGTTTGTTTCATGTAAAAAAGAATATTAATCAATAACTCATGAATCAAAATCTCCGCTTCGATTATTCTAATTTTGGCGGACAAGTATTATAATAACTTTGAAGGACTATGTTTCGCTCATTACCCGAGGAACAAACATTCTGAAACATGGAGCATTTATATCACGCATGTGCTTTTGTATACTGTGCTTTCTTAAACTCTTGGATTACCTGGTTCAAATAATGTCGCATGGTTCCCATTTACATGGACAATTTATATTGCCTTGACAATTTCCATTTTGTTTTGTTATCTGAGTTTGACTGTGTTCCATTTCAGGCCAAAGACAACTCAGCAGCAGAGGACCAAGCGCCTCTCTCTCATTTAGCATTAGCTAAGATACTAAATTAGGCATCTCGATACATGTTAAAATGTACCTATAACAGTGTTTAATTGTCAGAAAACGAAAATTATGATAAATTTCTCTTTTGTAATTTTCAAGTTGTTAAAAAAAAAAAAAAAAAACATGTAGACGGGTCAAAAAAGGGGTAAATGGGTAAAAAAATGATAGACAGGTTCAAAAAGGGTAAATGGTTATGGTTAAATGGGTAAACGGTTATGGTTAAATGGGTACAGAGTTATGGGCATGACTAACCATTTATAAACGATTATGAGTACGAGTATAACCATTTATGTAATTACCCAACGGGTAAACAGTTATGCGAGTATGAATATACATGGTTATGGGTAAATAACAACGATTACCCGCCCACCATAACCGTTACCCATCCCTAGGCACACTAGAGAAACAAACTCTTGTGTTTTGACTCTCAAGTGCATAGTTGAATATTTTAACTAATTCAGCTATAAGCTCCTCACAACCTACAAACTATCCTTTCTTCTTTTTGTACAAGTGACACTAGTGGAAACAAAGTCTCATATTTGACACTTGAAGATAGGAATGAATATTCTTAATCAGCTGAACTCGTTTTACAAATCCTTTTTTTAGGTACCTTTTTATGCAAAGGGATCCTCTCTGGATCCCTTCCACCAAATCCATGAAGTCAAATTTGGGTTCTCGAAATTTGATCCAATGACTAAAGTTATTATAACTTTTAAAGAGGACCCCTATTTTTAGCCGTTAGATCAAATTTCAAAAACCCGGATCCCTTGATTTGGTGGATTTGATGGAAGGGATCCAGAGATGATCTCTTTCCCCTTTTTATAGGACAAATGCCATCAGATATGTTTTAGGGAAACTCAACTAATAGTCCACCCAAAAGCACTTTTTCGTTTGGCCCTGCATAGTACATAAGTTTGTAGGCGGAAAAGAGATTCTCTCCGAATTTCTTCCATCAAATCTACCAAATCTTTCAATCCGTGCCCTTGAATTTGATCCAATAACTAAAGTTATTATAACTTTAAAAGGGGCCCCTGTTTTTAGCTGTTAGATCAAATTTTAAAGGTCCGAATTGATAGATTTGGTGGATTTGATGGAAGGGATTCGAAGAGGATCCCTTTTCGACTTAGGAACACAGCCCTGGATCCTGGGTAGGGCATGGTTGCAATATCCTTTAATGGCGTGTTTGGCAACCGAGGTTGAGATGAAATGAAAGGGAATCGTTCCCGATTGAAAGGATTCCAGTATTTACTCAACATTTTGGGAATGAAAATATGGTGGGGTCTACTAGAAAATAGAAATTCAATTCCAGAATTTGGAGGAATTGGATTACTGAGATGGAGGTGGTAATCCTACTCCGGGTGAAAGCCTCCATCCGGAATCATACTTTCCTACCCAAAATACCTTTAAAATACTTCAGAGCCCAACCCTTCATCTGTTTTTCTCTCGCCAACTCCCTTACAACTTCAGCACCTAGACCCCTCCATCTGCACATGCACCGTACCAGATTGAACTTTGAAGCTGCCGTCAGAAGCTCATCTGTTCTTGCACCGTTGCAGGAATTCGAGATTCTGACAAACTATTCCCGAATCTGACGTTCTAACCCACACCGAGATTTCCCTGATATCTAACTCGCACCGACGAAAGAGCAAGAAACAAAGAGAGGAAAGAGGAGATGAAAAAAGGGAAAAAAAAAAAAAGAAAAAAAAAATCAAAGGAAGGAAGAGATGAAAAAAAGGAAAAAAAAAAAAATCAAAGGATGGCCGTAACAGAGAGAGGAAGGGAACCAAAGAAGGAAATGCGGTTGTAGTCTTCTACAGCCATAGATAAATCACTTTTTTTTTATTTACTATTATATTATATAAAATTGTATTAAAAGAAATCATCATAAAATATTTGATTTGTGACATGAGCATTTTAGTAGTTGTAATGTTTTATACTCTGATTCGGTTGAATTAGTAAACAGTTTAATGGATTCACTGCCATATCTATTCCGATTTCAGAACATTTTAGTAAACAGCTTCTATGGAAATCTGGATTTTGATTCTCTTCAATCCAATTTCTCCTCAATCTAATTCCTCCAATTTTAATTACGATTACGTAAACGAGCCATAATAGTAAACTGCAAGTTGGGGGTAGATTTAGTGACGTGTCCATGTCCATGTCCAGCTACTTGGATTAACTTGGAGGGCATGGAACATGATGCCAGCTTATTCAAATAAAAAGGACTAACAACACGTGTTAACCCTGTATTCTTTTGTATCAGATTCACATGGAGATGGTGATTGATAACTGAGAAATTTATTTCCTTCTTACGTTTGCAATGATGTACAAAATGCAGTGTTCTTGGTATCTGTATGCTGAGCAACGGTTTATAATCAAGTCACTAACTATGCAAGATGAGTAGCGAACGTTGTCCAGTTAGCATAACACATGTTAAAGAACTTAGCTAAATCATAAGTAAAATAAATTGTGTTTTAACTGAACAGTATCCGCCACTTATTTTGTCACATGATAAAGAAGTTCCCACCTAAGTTGTTCTCAAAGTTTACTCTTTACGTATTCCCTAGTGGCAATGGCCAAGAGAGAAGGCAGATAAAAAGGGGTTGGAAAGACCAAAATAGTTGTTATCATAAATGAAAAGTATGTTGTATGAAAGGTGGGGCACAAACATAGGTGTGATTTCTTCATTTTGGGTTGAGGGGACAATGAGCTTTTTGGGTCAAGTAATGCAGTTCGGGTTTTTATCCTGCAATGATGTTAACTTTCACATGACACTATTACGCCAACCCACATGATGCTGCTAGCCTTAGCCTGCCATAAATTGCACCGTAAGATACCAATAACACTTCTTGGAATGATGTTTTTGGCTTTCATTTCAAGCAATCCTACCATTACTTAGTACTAGCCACATTTGAGAGTGTCTCTTTCTTTGTATTTACGAGCAAACGACAGTCTAACATATATACATAAACAACTCGTTATAAACACAAAAGAAAAAGATTATGCATGTGTATCGAACTGTAATTTGTGTCTAAAAAGAAATGTGTTCTTTTAGGCAAGAGAAAAGTATCTTTCATACTTTAACACAAAAAAAAGAAGTGATAATCTCCCTGATAAATCTGAAACTTGTACGTGTATGTCTTGAGATGCAGTTCTTTATGTCTACTTCACTACTGACGTGATGTAGGTAAGTCTCGGTTGCACGATAACGACAGGGAGGCTTCTTTGCCGGATCAATCTGGAATTGCATAAAATAGTGTGTGGTTATGATGGAATTGTAAGCTCACCTACCACATAAAACAAAATGGAAAATTTAAAGAAATATGTAAAGACTAGTTTGAAATACAAATTACAATCATTATGTGTTTATATGGTGCAACATACTTTAAAGTGTTGGACACTTGTAATCGAGTTATACTATTTTCTATGAATTTTTTGTTAATTTTCTATGTATATTTATTTTTGTATATCTTAATGAAAAATAGATTGGGTTTTATTTATTTTGTTTTGGTTAATGACTTGATCAAAGGTATCTAGAAGCTAAAACAATGTGACCACTCACCACATTGCTTTCACTCTTAGGACAAATTTTGGTATGTGATGTGATATAATTATCGCCTCACATGTCCATTAGGCTACAAGTTTACTTAAACTATATATAATACATGAAATTAATTTTGAAATTGTTATTAACACTATAAAAATTAAATTCCGTACTCTAAAGTTTTTACATATAATTTGACCAAAAAAAAAAAAAAACAACTTTTTGAGGAGTATTTTAATTGACATCTCGGTTGGAATGGGAAACTTTACAAAATATTATTTTGCCATGAGAGCTATAAAAATAAAATTTGACATCTTCATTGGAGATAGTCTTAGATTTTGGAGACACCTCTTATGAGAGTTGTCTAAATTTTAGACCTTACAATTTTGTACTTGAGACTTGAGAATTTTTTATTTTTTTATATATTTTTTCGAGTATAATGATATATTTTATAGGAGGGAGAGTTCGGCTAAGCCACACAATAATCAATCCAATTTGATATCGAATTCATTATCCACGAGGTTCGAACCTAATACCTCTCACATAGAAGTAAATATAAATACCATCAGACAGTAATAATGAGTGACCTGTACTCAAGATTAAATAATTAATAATTGAATAAATAATATAGTTGGAGTGAACCCTTTGAAGATATATGAAGAAATTGAAATAGTCCAAGGTGGAGAAACTAGAATAAGAAACACCCATGATCCTACATGGTCATTAATTAAGGGGCATCCCTGCGTAATTTAATTATTGTAGTGATTAATTGCAGATTAGTCTATGAAAAAATTGCAATTCCCCATCCCCACATTTCTCACATATTTTAATTTTTTTACCCATAAATATAGTTTTGACTTTTAGGTACTTAATCCTTATTTTTTCCATAGGATGTTTCTGAAGGGAATTTATTTCAACATGGAAAAAAAACTAAAAACCAGTTACTTTTTTTTTTTTTTTTTAATTTCTTGTACCACGGTGTGGGTTTTTCGAATCCCGTCGACTCCTTAATTTAACTTCTAATCTAACAAATTTATCGTTGACCAAAAGGAAAAAAAAAAAAAGAAAAAAAAGAAAAAAAACCAAAACCAGCTATCTTTGCAGAAAACCACCATCAGATTAACAGATTTTAATCAAGTTTAAACAGTTTTTTTATTTTTATTTTTGTCTTGTTTGATCTCCATTAAATATTGCAGTTCTTTGTCCTCTCATCTCCATCAATCTCTCTCCTCTACTTCCTCTCCTTCTCTCTAAACAATGATTAATCCCAAATCATTAACCCAAATTAAAAGCTTTCAACTTTATAGCTAGGGTTTATTGGTGTTAGTGGGCTTAACATTAGCAGTGGGCCTAATAAATACTAGTAACCTATGTTGGCCCAAAGGTCCTAACCATTACCTAATCAGACCATGGAAAAGAGGTAAGAGTAGCTCACTTGTTCTTTTCTGCAACCACTGCCACCACTGCCGGCGCCGCCACCGCCGTTTTCTGAGGAAATCTCGAGGAACCAAGTTCGTCAAACCCTAAACCAGACCCCAATCCAAGCTTTCCGCCCGAAATTCAGCAATCCGAGACCTGGGTTTTGCTCACATTCGCCATTGAAGGTGACCCAGCTCAAGCAAATGTCCCACCTTGACAACAGTCCGCCGACGCCTGGCAAGTTCAAGATGGACAAGTCGCCCTACATTCACCGCCTCCGCTTGCACGGCTCTCTCGCCAAGCTCACATTCTGGTCCTTTGTTTTCCTCGGCTTGATCTTGATCTTCTTCTTTCGCTCGCCATCCTCCAATTCTCTGCCGTCCGATCCCTCGCGCCGCTCTCTCAGAACCTACAATTGGGGCGGACCCGCCTGGGAAAAACGGGTCAGGTCCTCCGCCAAAGTCCGGTCCCGCCACGGAATCTCCGTCCTCGTCACCGGTGCTGCTGGCTTCGTCGGGACCCACGTGTCGGCGGCGCTCAAACGCCGCGGTGATGGGGTCCTTGGTCTGGACTGCTTCAATGACTACTACGACCCTTCGTTGAAGAGGGCTCGGCAGGCGCTTTTGGAGCGGAGTGGGGTGTTCATTGTGGAAGGCGACATAAACGACGCCCCTTTGCTGAGCAAGCTCTTCGAGGTGGTGGCGTTCACCCATGTGATGCATTTGGCTGCCCAAGCTGGTGTGAGGTATGCCATGGAAAACCCAGGCTCATATGTTCATAGTAATATAGCTGGTCTTGTTAATCTTCTTGAAGTTTGTAAAAATGCAAATCCACAACCTGCAATTGTTTGGGCAAGTTCTAGTTCTGTTTATGGATTAAATACTAAGGTACCCTTTTCGGAAAGAGACCGGACTGACCAGCCGGCTAGTCTTTATGCCGCCACGAAGAAAGCCGGTGAGGAAATTGCACACACTTACAACCATATCCATGGCCTTTCCCTTACCGGGTTACGGTTCTTTACTGTTTATGGCCCGTGGGGAAGGCCTGATATGGCGTACTTCTTTTTCACAAGGGATATATTGAAGGGTAAGACCATTCCAATCTTTGAGGGGGCTAATCATAGAACGGTTGCAAGGGATTTTACCTACATTGATGATATTGTGAAGGGATGCTTGGCATCATTAGATACCGCCGAGAAGAGTACTGGGAGTGGGGGAAAGAAGAAGGGGCCTGCCCAATTGCGGGTTTTCAATTTGGGCAATACATCGCCTGTTCCAGTTACGGATCTTGTGACCATTTTGGAGAGACTTTTGAAGGTGAAGGCTAAGAGAAAGATAACAAAGTTGCCACGTAATGGGGATGTTCAGTTTACACACGCAAACATCAGTTTGGCTCAGAGGGAACTTGGATATAAGCCCACAACGGATCTGCAGACAGGGCTGAAGAAATTTGTACGGTGGTACCTCAGTTACTATTCTGGTGGGAAGAAAGCCTCTGGATGATAAAATTCTTTTGATTGTGCGGTAGACCACTTTGAATTCTTGTTGAATATAAATATTATGATTGTTTTTAACGTTTCTGTCAGTGCCTGTTTTGTTTTTCTATATATCATTATGATGTAATGCCATATGAGGAGGAACCTTGTGAACTATGGTGAAGAAGTTCTGTGGTTGTGGGAGATTGTCTTCCAAGCACTTCCATGCTGTATTGAGCGAAATTGAGGACCATCTCTTTCTTTTTTTGTTGGAATGTAATTGTTGGAGCTATGGCGTTGTAGAATTCATGACTGATAGAGCATATGCTAATTGGTGAACGTATATCATTGCCAAGCAATCAATAAAATAGCGCACAATAGTTTGGATCCTAACTACTGTATGAAGTGAATCCCAATATTTTTGTGCAATATGTTATTTGTTTTTCATAAATTGTATTTTTGGTAATTAATGTCTGTAATTGATGTCCATCAATTCCTATGCTGCAGTTTTATGGTTAATTTTGCAGCTGACTTTGTCGCCCTGCACTCTGACCTTTAGAACAAGCTTAAGTACGTCATGTAGCGCAACTGCAAGGCTAATCCTGCTCCCCCTTTTAGTGCTTAGAGTTAATGACAGATCATTCTTGCATATCAGGTTTGCATTTCAGTTTTCCTTTACTTTCTGGTTTATATTGTCAATAATACACATGATATTTGGGGTGCTAAAATTATATGTTCTGCTAAGCTTTATACTCTATATCATGAATTTGGGTGCTCATTTACTGTATTCCTTGGAAATGACATCAGTTAGCCAAAGAACTTTTAATTGTTACTCTGAGTTAGATTTGAATCTCTCTATCATTTGGTTATCTCTCGTTTAGGGTTCTTGTTAACCTTTTGGTTTTCTTCTTTTGTTGAAAGACGATGAATGTAGAAGTACATAAAAAAGTGGAAAGTGAAAACTTCTATTCATTTGTTTATATATCTTTCTTCTGTTGTCAAATTCTTTTGTTACAGACTTTACCTTTCTTCTTTTTCCTCCTTTGGCTGATTTTGGAAGTCCCGTTTGGCATTTTACGTATATTAAAAACTTAAAACAACCTCAAGTAACTCTTTCATCTTTTTTTTATCCACATTTCCTTATTTGTGCATGATATAGTTTTGGTAAACTGTATGTTGTCTTTGTTTTAGTAAGTGAGTTATGGCAAAGATGGTAATTCCATAGTCCAAATACAGGGTTGGACATTTTTTTTTTTCAATTTCAGTAACATGGTTGGACTTTTCCGGAATGCAAGTAGGGTAAGAAGAATGTGTGCATAAGTAAAATGTGTAACGGCAGTGCTCTGTCAGAAAAACGTTGATTTGCTTTTCATTACAATTCATTTATTTCTTGTGATCAATCTCATGCTCTAGCAATTTTAGTTCCAGAAGACGTCAAGAATACGCTTGGCTCTTTGTTAAACTGTCTTTACATGCTTGGGAAAGATTGCATTCTATTATAAACTAGTAGTTTGTGTCTTGGATGGCTAATAAGTTGCAGGAGTACTGAGTCATTAAGATTATTTTGAAAGAAATTCGAGAAGGGGTAATATTTTTTTCTCAGATATCTGGCATGTTATGTTATCAACACTGTTAATCTGTAGCATACATTCAACAAGAAACCGTCTAATAAAGTCCGGATTGAAAGTGCGGTAGCATAACACGTGTTGGGTAAGAGAAAATTATCAAGTTTTGGCAGAGCATGCAGAAAGGAACAAGTGGGAAAGAGTGGGAAAGCGTCAAAGCGTATAGTTGTCTTCCTTCCTGTCTCGGATCATTTGACGTGTTGAACGGAACAATAAGCTTCAAAAGGTAATGAGTTTTCGTCTATGCCGATTCGACATATGTTTATATGTGTTGTTAGTTTGTTTTGCATATTTAGACGTTTATTGCCTTTCATTATATGTTCTTTGGAGAGGGGCCGTCCTCTTTTAACAATTCAATTATTTGATGTGCCTGAATTTTGGACACTTTTCAGAAATTGTGTTGGGTGTGTGCGCCTGATTTAACTTGTCAGCAAGGAAAGGGATCCTCTCCGGATCCCTTTCTCCTAATCCACCAAGTCTGGGGATCCGGACCATTGAAATTTAATCAAACGGCTAAAGTTATTATAACTTTTAAAATGGGCCTCTGTTAGTAGCCGTTGGATCAAATTTCAGTGGCCTGGATCTTCGAACTTGGTGGAATAGGAGGAAGGGATCAGGAGAGGATCCCTTTACATCAGCAAAGCCTAAGTAATTTCAAAAATCCAGACAGTCATTTGGCTCCAATATGGATTTTCTTGAATTGACATTGGTTGGATTTAGGTAAATTCTGTCATTCGTGCGGGTATGGACGGTCGTGAATAATTGATTGTTAGGAGGCCCATCGTTAAACAATTGACGCTAACATAGCTCCTAATTTCAGGCACCTGTGATACGATACCAATGATCAAAACCAGATGTCACTGTACAGTTGATTTTCTCATCAACCAAACAGAATTTCTCTTTGTTTCCTGAAAAATAAAAAGTCGTTATCTTTCTTTGTTCCCTAAACCCTATCTTAAGAAACTGAAGTTTCATTTTCCTCACCAAAATACAAGAGAACAAAATACCCGTCTCAATTTAGTAACGGCAATTAGGGGCTACTATTCTATACAACAAAATAGAAATTAATGACACTAGATTATAATGTTTGTGACAATAAATGGAGGCACTTTTAGTGATGAATGATATTACTCCAAAATAAAAAATGAGAATCAAGTACGCATTTGTTAGAGATGATTTGCTTGGATAGGATAACTCACTAGTTTCAAAGCATAAAAAAGAAAATGGTGATGTCTATTGGGGACGCTCACTTCCCTTTCGACCGGGTTGAAATTCCCGGCAGATTTTTGTCAAGGCTTATGTAATTGCACCCCATTCTCATTTCTTGTACATCTTTCCAATTTCTACGAATGAATATCATACTAAACCTAAAAAAAAATCCCCCTAAAATTGATCGTGTTGAAGGGAATACTTTTCTTCATAAATATTTCATCTTCTACCTTCAAACTTGAACAACGCTTATAACTCGTCCTCTATTTCTTTCTTCAGTATACCTTAATCTAGCGAGTTATGTTTTCAAGTCAATCCTCCAAAAGAAACGCACCACAAAAAGCCACTTGAGTTAGCATGGTGAGTAGAGAGATGAGTATGAGTAGGTTGGATTCAGAGTTTAAAACCGTATACTATAACGAAAAGAAAGACGCAGCACAAAAGGATAATAAAAATCAAGCAAACCAATATAGCAACTGAAATATTCCATAGTCAAACCAGTTAAAAATAAGAGCTGTAATTGATCGTTAGTTGAAAATTATTACCAAGGCTACCACAAAACAAAAACAAATGGGCGGAATTGCTGTGAGTGAGGAATCCCACATCGACAAACAACCAAATAATGCTCAAGAACACCGAATTGATGAGGGAATTGCAAACTACTACATCTTATTAACCCGAAACAACCATTGAATGGCGTCGAAAAGGGAAAGGAAAACTCAAATGCTAGGGCCTCTGTGAGGCCGTGATTCTATTTCCTCGAATTAGTCGACTGTAACATCACCGTCGAAACCTTCAGCCAAGTTCATCTTGTCTGAAATGCCCACAACCTCACCAAAGTAGGCTTAACAATCCTTGTGTTTCTTGCACTACCATGATACAGAAACGGCAATCTGCAACCTTCCAAGAGAGTTGTTTCGATTCTTCCACTAAATTCTTCATCTGAAAGGCCATCAATCCAAACAGCAGAGATGCGTAAAGTAGATTCTGTTTCCTTTCAATTCCTTTCGGACGAGCAACTTGGAGCAACTCAAGGAGAATCTCTGCATACTCCCTTTTCTTGTACACCAAGCAATGAATGCAGGTTAGCCATCTTCATCCTGGCCAACAAGTATATTTAAAGCACTCAAAAACTGAATGAATGTCGAAAAATTCTGCTCATAGAATTATCTTAATACCATGATCAAATCACAATCAAATACGAGGTAGAAATCTGTGACATCTCCTCCAAATCGTAAGCAGCATTTCTAATTTCTGCAACCCAAATGCGAACTGTTTCCACGTCTTGTTGTCTTGCATCTGCTTCTCCTAGGAAGCCCCGCAGTAACTGTAGTCGATTTTGTGAAATCTTCACTTTATCGCTGATTCTGCACAAGAATCTCCCTTCCTGAACTATAAATCCTCCTAAGATTTGCACCGCATAGGGTACAGCAGCCACAACCATACCTCTCACTGCCAAAATGTAAACAACTCACAACTCAACGATCTAGTTTCCTTTTTCCCTTCTCTTCCTTTTACTATATATTATTGGAATCACACTCAATTGTCGACCTACTATGGAACATTATGTTTAGCAAAATTGACTAAAGCAAGGCAGTGTGTTTCTGATTTGCACTCAACTTTAGAGTTTTCTTCTCGTAATTTAGATTAGACTAGCTAGAATACTCGCGCGGTGTTGCAGGTTTTAAAACCGTTATGATAAATGATTAGCTGGAAACATTAATTGATAATAGTTTTGTTCATTATTGAAAGAGTAGAATATATATTAAGAGCCTATGTACAACCAAAAGGGCCTATACATTTCAAAAATTGCCCGCATTGATCAGTCTTTCACTTTATGTCTATATTTTACTGACTTGACATTAAGAGCTTATGCAGAACAAAAATGACAGACTTCTAAGTCCAAACTATATACAGTTCAAAAACTGCTCACTTTCATTAGTCTTTCAGTTTGTATCTTTATTCTACTAACTTTACATTGAAAGCCTATGTACACTAGACTGAATGACATGCTCTCTTTCTCATGACTTAATTTTCTGCTTCACTGTTCTTGAGGCTCGTCACTTATTTAAGTGGGGCTTTTGAAAAATCAATTTTTTCTTTCAGATTTTTCTCTGTAGAGGTTTCCATTTGGTTACTACAAAATTTTGACAAAGAGGGCTGCTAGCGTAGATGATTTGTTAAATTTCAATCAAAACATTAGGATATATAAGAAAACAAATCGGAAAGTACGACATGTGCCAAAAAGGGACAAATATTTTGACAAATATTTTTACTCTTCCTTAGCCTTTAGATTTTATAACATTCAACGGTCTAAATTAAGAGTGATGTGGAGAGTTTTAAAATTAAATGACTTGGATGATGATGCGGATTATAACTAATAAAGAAGACACTAATCTAAATTAAAAATTAATATATAATAGGATAAAATTGAAAAAAAACAATAATCAAACTTTGAACACAGCGTAAAAAAATAAAAAAAATATGAGAAACAAAAAAATGAAAATACTGTAACCTCCATCTCCCTCCCTGCAATGCCTTGGATGAATTCTCCTGTTTCATTTTAAAAAAAATGAACCCTAATAAATAACAAAAAAAGTTTAATTTAAAAAAAAGGTGATACCATGGATTGGATTAATACTGACACACCCCGACCGAGATCAGGGCGTGCTGGCCGTCACACGAAGGTGACGTAGCTATGTGCACGTGCGGAAGCTAATAAAGTAGTAATATAAAAGTACGAATAATAAAAAAAAAACTAGCATACAAAGTACTAAAACAAGTGCTAGTGTAAGTGAAACACAATTTCAGAGCAAGTCTACAGCAGTCTAAAGAAAAGATGCGACAAAAGTACACCCGAAGGTGACCTTACGCTGGTGAGTATCTGTCAGAAAAGCCGGAAAAGTCCTCTGGGAAACCACCGAAACAGCTAAGCAACTAGAACCTGGAGGGGCGCAAAACAAAGCGTGAGTGGGCAAAAACAAATCTTTCGAAAACCATTTATAAAAATACTTTCTAACCCCTCGCCGTAAAACCTGTATACTTCCCAGAAAATAACCATATATACGTATGTATAGGTATGCCAAACATGCTCAAATATATGCCATGTGCTCGATAATATGCCATGCCGAAATCTCATAATGATATGCAAGTGCCCAGGTATAAACATATCAATATCATGTAATCTGGCAGCAGGAGTCACCTAACGTGACCTGTACGGCTGTATCTAGAGCTCAAATCTCAATCTCAATATCTGAACCTGCCCACGAGTCGGAACCACCTAAAGTGGTCTGTACGACAGGCCTGAGTGTAATATATATATACGCTCTAGTGCTACGATCACGTGAAGGCTGTGCGAATAATCGCGGGTTACCTACGAGTCGGAACCACCTAAAGTGGTCTGTACGACAGGACTGTGCACCTAACTTGGATCCAGGCTGAGCATGTGGTGCGGGAGGTGAACATCACATGAAGGACTGTGCCCTACTCTCGGCGGGAGCACTAACACCGGGGGTGCAGGTTATGAGCTCTCTAAGCATCTCAAACTGCTACTGAATATAAATACGAATACCACTTACCTGGCACTTACCTGTGCGTCCACAGCACCCAATATGCATATGTATATATATATATATATATGCAATTACTAACATAACCATCGATGCATGAATAATGATGATGTGACGCATGGCATAAGTAATAAACATTAATTAAATTTCTAGGAAAATATAGTATATAGGTATATACGGAAAACCAAAAGCCCACTCACTGATATGTGGAAGGGTCGTAGCCCCCCTGCCTCGAGTGACCACGCTCGTCCTCGGGATACGTGTCACCTATATGCGAAATAACTATAAAAACGTCAATTTAAAAGCACATAACCAACTTCTCGTAATAACTTCTCATACATTGCTCAAATTGGACAAATGAATATACCAACGTGCTCTACATAACCTCAGGATCACAACCATATTTTTAGAAAAATTTTCCTCCGCCGCACGCGCCCCCACGCGCCGGCCAAGGCACGGCCACACGCGCCGGCCACGCGCAGGCACGTGCGGTGCACACTGACGGCGTCAACTGACGCCGTTAGGAATATTTCGTCAGTTTTGACAGATTCCGTTAACGGCGTCAGGAATATTCCGTCACCTTCTCCGGCGAACCTCCGGCGAGGCTCCGGCGTCGTCGCCGGCGCCGAAAAACTGGAAAAACTTCAAACCGTGTTTTCTCACTCGTTTTTCAACCATTTTTCGTGATTTTTGCACCAAATTGAAGCCCTAAACTAGTAGAACACATCCAAACAAGTTTTAAGGGCTAAAAATCACACAATCATACCTGTCCACACAATCCAAAAACCGGCCAACTTCGAAAACCACGATTCCGACGTCCAAACTCATCCAACGAAGCACTTCGAGACTCCTTGGGACCTCACTAAGCCACCTACGAGCTTCAAAAACCCAAAAACGAGCTAGATTAATCTTGCATGAACAGTGCTCAAAACGGACATCGTCGAATCAACGTGAAAACGACGGATTTCTTACCTGAAAATGGTATGATTGTGCTTCCACGAACTTCACGATCATAACTGTGCTCTTAGTTTCCTCGATCTGCTAGTGTTTAGGGTGTTTGTGGGTTTGTCCGTACGTACACAGTGAAAGAGGAAGGGAAATGGGAACACGGGAGAGACAGGGAGGAAGGCAGAGAGAGAGGGAGTGTGAGAGGGTGTGTGTGTGTGTGGCCCAACACCTGCCAACACCACATAAACCACCAAACAATAATACGAAAACAAGCTAGGGGTAAAAGGGTCATTTCACATGCACGTTTTCGATATTTCCGGGACGGGATGTCACAACCTACCCACCTTAATAGAATTCCGTCCTGAAATTCAAAACAACCAAATTACCACCCCTAGTGATCAAAGAACAACCGAGGATACAAGTCCCTTATCCGATCTTCTGTCTCCCACGTAGCTTCCTCGACTGAATGATTCCTCCACAAAACTTTCACTAAGTTCACCATCTGTTCCTCAGAACCTTCTCTTTCCAATCGATGATCGTCACCGGTTCCTTATCATACGTCAAATCTGGATTAATCTCTAACGGTTAAGGAGGTATCACGTGAAACGGATCAGCGACATAATGTCGGAGCATAGACACGTGAAAAACGTTATGCACTCTAGCCAACTCCGGAGGCAACTCCAACCTGTAAGCTACCTCACCAACTCGCTCCGTGACCGTGTATGGTCCGATGTACCTGGGACTCAACTTTCCCTTTTTTCCAAACCGCACGACACCTCTCCACGGTGAAAGCTTCAGAAATACCCAATCTCCGACCTCATACACTCTGTCCGTAGCATGCCGATCTGCTAAACTTTTCTGCCTGTCCTGAGCTGCTTTCAGGTTAGACTTAATCACCTGAACATTCTGAGTAGTCTCCTTGACAATCTCTGGGCCCACTAGAACTCGTTCTCTAACCTCTGACCAACACAACGGTGTGCGACAGGATCTACCATACAAGGCCTCAAATGGCGCCATGCCGATGCTCGAATGGAAACTGTTGTTATAAGCAAATTCCATCAGATCCAACCGCTGGTGCCAAGCATCGCCAAATTGTAACACCGAAGCTCTCAACATATCCTCCAAAGTCTGAATAGTTCTCTCTGACTGTCCGTCTATCTGTGGATGATACGCCGTACTGTAAAGTAGTCTCGTGCCCAAAGCTTCCTGAAAAGCCACCCAAAACTTCGATGTAAATCGTGGATCACGATCCGAGACAATACTCACAGGGACACCATGATACTTCACAATCTTCGAAATAAACAACTCCGCTAATCGGCCCAAAGAAAACTTCTCCCTCACTGGAATAAAATGTGCCGACTTAGTGAGCCGATTAACGATCATCCAAATGCCATCAAAGCCATTATGTGTACGCGGCAGCTTGTACACAAAATCCATAGTGATATTTTCCCATTTCCACTCTGGAACAGGAAGTGGCTGCAACAACCCAAACGGCTTCTTCCTCTCCGCTTTAACTTGCTGACAAATAGCACATCTGCTCACATACTCGGCTATCTCCCTCTTCATACCCGGCCAATAATAAAATGGTCGAATGGTATGATACATTTTAGTAGCTCCTGGATGCATGGCGTAAGCTGAGATATGCGCTTTATCAAGAATTTCCTTCTTCAACTCCACATTATTAGGCACGAACATTCTACCCTCTAGCATCAACATGCCATCCGAATCATGAACTCTGAGGTCTCGCCTCCTTCCTTGATCTCGAGCTTGAATTAATTCTTGAGTCTTCCCATCCGCTACCTGAGCTTCAAGCACCCGATCAACTAGAATTGGTCTAACTTGGAAATTAGCAAGTAATGCCACATCTCGATCCTCTGCTTCTAACCTCACTCCTGTAGCACGCAAGTCCGCCAAAAGAGGAATACGACTAGCGTACAACGCATTAATGCGGCCCTGTGACTTCCTGCTAAGTGCATCAGCCACTATGTTTGCACGACCAGGATGATAATCAATCGTGCAATCGTAATCGCTGAGCAACTTCATCCACCTCCGTTGACGAAGATTAAGTTCCTTCTGAGTAAAGAGATACTGAAGACTCTTGTGATCTGTGAAGATCCTACACTTCTCTTCGTAAAGATAGTGTCTCCACAACTTCAACGCAAAGATGATGGCAGCCAACTCTAAATCATGCGTAGGGTAATTCAACTCATGGGGTTTCAACTGCCGTGAAGCATAAGCAATCACCCTACCATGCTGCATCAATACACATCCCAGACCATTCAAGGAAGCATCGCTATAAACCTCGAAATCACCACTATCGTCCGGGAGTGCCAAAACTGGTGCATGAGTGAGACAATGCTTCAACTGCTGAAAACTCTGTTCACACTTATCATCCCACTCAAATTTAACATCTTTCCTCGTTAATCTCGTCAGTGGCAAGGCAATCACCGAAAAATCCTTAACGAATCTCCGATAATACCCCGCCAAACCAAGGAAACTTCTCACCTCAGTGACGGTTCGCGGTTGCTCCCAACTCTCCACAGCTGCAACCTTCTGAGGGTCCACCAAAATACCCTGAGCAGAAATGATGTGCCCCAAGAACGCAACTTGGTCTAACCAGAACTGGCACTTGCTAAACTTAGCATACAATTGGTGTTCCCTCAATCTCTTCAACACCAAAGTAAGATGTCGAACATGCTCCACTTTCGACTTAGAATACACCAGAATATCGTCGATGAAGACAATACCAAATCTATCCAAGTATGGCTGGAACACTCGATTCATTAAATGCATGAAAGCAGCTGGTGCATTCGTCAACCCAAATGGCATAACCAGATACTCGTAATGACCGTAACGAGTTCTGAATGCCGTCTTAGGGACATCATCCCTACTAATCTTCAGCTGATAGTACCCAGACCTCAAGTCTATCTTGGAGAAGACGCAGGCACCTCGAAGTTGGTCAAACAAATCATCGATACGTGGCAACGAATAACGGTTTTTAATCGTCACCCGATTCAATTGCCTGTAATCAATACACAGCCTTAAAGTTCCGCCTTTCTTTCTCACAAACAATACTGGAGCGCCCCAATGCGAAGTACTAGGTTGAATAAACCCCTTATCCACCAATTCCTGTAACTGAACTTTCAACTCTCTTAACTCCGCGGGAGCCATACGATAAGGAGTCAAAGAAATAGGATTAGTACCTGGAAGCAACTCAATAGTGAACTCCACGTCTCGATCTGTGGGTAACCCAGGTAAATCCTCGGGAAAAACATCAGGAAAGTGTCTGACCACTCTCACATCCTCAACTCTACTGGGAGCGGCATCATCTAGCACCACATGAGCTAGGTACCCCTGGCAACCCTTAGACAACAACTTTTTCGCTCGCAAGGCCGAAATAACGCCATGTCTCACCCCACTCTGCTCACCCACAAAAGTAACCACAGGTAGTCCAGGACGATGAAATGTAACTACTTTCCCGTAACAGTCAATATTGGCACGATAGAAGTGCAACTAATCCGTGCCCAGAATCACATCAATGTCAACAATATCTAACGGGATAAGATCAGCTGACAAAGCAACACCCTCAACTATCACTGGACATCCTGGGTACACACAATCTACGACACATCTCTCTCCTCTAGGCATAGCGAACTCTAAATCATACCCTAGAGGTGTGGGGCGAGGTTGCGTCACTTTAGCAAATGTATGAGAAATCACGGAATGTGTAGCTCCGCAATCAATTAAGACTCTAGCAAAACAACCAAGAATGTTTAACGTACCCATAATTAAGTCTGGGTTGTTCTGAGCATCCTGCAGAGAAATATTATGAAGACGCCCCTGTCCCTGCTGTCGTCCGCGGTGACCTCTGCTTGCCTGAACACCGCGTCCCTGAGCACCACACCCCTGACTGGGCTGACCCGACTGTCTCGAAGACCCTGCACTACTAGTGGCAATCTCTCCCTGCTGATACTGTCCTCCCTGGTACCATTGAGAACCACCTGCTGGAGCTGGAGGATACGGCATATACCGCCAGAATACTGAGGATAGCCACCCTGGGAATAGGGATCCTGGGGATACTGATACTGCCCCGGAGCATAAGGGACAGCATCACCCTGATAGTGGTAAGCACCACCTCGACCCGTCTGGCCGTAGCTACTCGGACCCTGGATCTGCTGGATCGGCGCAGGTGGTGGCATAAAAGTCTGCTGCGGTTTCTGCTGCTGACCCTGGGGACAATTCGCTGCCCTATGTCCCATCTGCCCATACGTGAAGCAACCACTGCTGCCACGCCTGCACTCACCGAAATGACGGTTGTTACACCTGCGGCAAACAGGGGCTCTGCCTCGACCACCATCGCCCTGCCTCTGGCCTCGAGCGCCACCAGAAAATCTACCTCCTCGTCCCTGTCCAGAGGTACTGAACCACCGCTAGAAGAACTCGAACTAGCTCCACCCCTCTTGAAGTTCTGAGTCTGACGGGGCCCGAGCGACGCTTGACCTTTTCCTTTGTCATCCTTCTTCTGATTGCCGTCTTTTTCTTCATCACTGTCGCTCGACATGTTCTCAGAGTCCTTTATTCTCAACAATATCTCGTAGAAATCCTGGTAGGTCTCGCTGTGGACAGTAGTCACCATCGAACGCCACTTCTTCTTAGTACCTAGGCGGAAACGACGAAGCATCTCTGCTGGGTTACCAGCAACGTCAGCATGGTAACGGGACAAATCAGTAAACTTGCGATAGTACTCATTAGCTGTCATCTTCCGCTGCCTCAGTTCCGTGAACTCCTGTTTCTTACGGTCAATGTACTCAGGGGGCACAAATCTCCTCTTGAACAATTCCTTGAAAACGTCCCAATCAGTCTTCTCGACTGGAGTCAAACGACGAAGCTCCTATTCCCACCAGGCTGCAGACTCCGTATCTAGAAACCATGAGGTCGTCTCGACCCACCTCTCAATAGGAAGGTTCCCCTGATTGTGCAATACACGGAAAGTCTTCTCGATATGCTCTAACCATCGCTCTGCGCCCTCGTGGCCCTCATTACCCTTGAACTTATCCAATTTTAGATTGTACATAGTCTCCAGAGGAGTCCTCTGGGGAGGGCGCAATACTGACTGAAGGGCTGTAGCAAAAACTTCCCTTAACTGAGCAACATCGGGGAAACTAGACTCAGAAGAGCGACCTGGTTCCCGACGAGGCGGCATAATTTTGACAGAAGACACCAAAACCATTAGAATACTCACACAGACACAGGACTGCCAAACCTAAGCTCTGATACCAAACTAACACACCCCGACCGAGATCAGGGCGTGCTGGCCGTCACACGAAGGTGACGTAGCCATGTGCACGTGCGGAAGCTAATAAAGTAGTAATATAAAAGTACGAATAATAAAAAAAAAAACTAGCATACAAAGTACTAAAACAAGTGCTAGCGTAAGTGAAACACAATTTCAGAGCAAGTCTACAGCAGTCCAAAGAAAAGATGCGACAAAAGTACACCCGAAGGTGACCTTACGCTGGTGAGTATCTGTCAGAAAAGCATGAAGAGTCCTCTGGGAAACCACCGAAACAGCTAAGCAACTAGAACCTGGAGGGGCGCAAAACAAAGCGTGAGTGGGCAAAAACAAATCTTTCGAAAACCATTTATAAAAATACTTTCTAACCCCTCGCCGTAAAACCTGTATACTTTCCAGAAAATAACCATATATACGTATGTATAGGTATGCCAAACATGCTCAAATATATGCCATGTGCTCGATAATATGCCATGCCGAAATCTCATAATGATATGCAAGTGCCCAGGTATAAACATATCAATATCATGTAATCTGGCAGCCGGAGTCACCTAACGTGACCTGTACGGCTGTATCTAGAGCTCAAATCTCAATCTCAATATCTGAACCTGCCCACGAGTCGGAACCACCTAAAGTGGTCTGTACGACAGGCCTGGGTGTAATATATATATACGCTCTAGTGCTACGATCACGTGAAGGCTGTGCGAATAATCGCGGGTTACCTACGAGTCGGAACCACCTAAAGTGGTCTGTACGACAGGACTGTGCACCTAACTTGGATCCAGGCTGAGCGTGTGGTGCGGGAGGTGAACATCATGTGAAGGACTGTGCCCTACTCTGGGCGGGAGCACTAACACCGGGGGTGCAGGTTATGAGCTCTCTAAGCATCTCAAACTGCTACTGAATATAAATACGAATACCACTTACCTGGCACTTACCTGTGCGTCCACAGCACCCAATATGCATATGTATATATATATGCAACTACTAACATAACCATCGATGCATGAATAATGATGATGTGATGCATGGCATAAGTAATAAACATTAATTAAATTTCTGGGAAAATATAGTATATAGGTATATACGGAAAACCAAAATCCCACTCACTGATATGTGGAAGGGTCGTAGCCCCCCTGCCTCGAGTGACCACGCTCTTCCTCAGGATACGTGTCACCTATATGCGAAATAACTATAAAAACGTCAATTTAAAAGTACATAACCAACTTCTCGTAATAACTTCTCATACATTGCTCAAATTGGACAAATGAATATACCAACGTGCTCTACACAACCTCAGGATCACAACCATATTTTTAGAAAAATTTTCCTCCGCCGCACGCGCCCCCACGCGCCGGCCAAGGCACGGCCACACGCGCCGGCCAAGGCACGGCCACACGCGCCGGCCGCGCGCAGGCACATGCGGTGCACACTGACGGCGTCAACTGACGCCGTTAGGAATATTCCGTCAGTTTTGACAGATTCCGTTAACGGCGTCAGGAATATTCCATCACCTTCTCCGGCGAACCTTCGGCGAGGCTCCAGTGCCGAAAAACTGGAAAAACTTTAAACCGTGTTTTCTCACTCGTTTTTCAACCATTTTTCGTGATTTTTGCACCAAATTGAAGCCCTAAACTAGTAGAACACATCCAAACAAGTTTTAAGGGCTAAAAATCACACAATCATACCTGTCCACACAATCCAAAAACCGGCCAACTTCGAAAACCACGATTCCGACGTCCAAACTCGTCCAACGAAGCACTCCGAGACTCCTTGGGACCTCACTAAGCCACCTACGAGCTTCAAAAACCCAAAAACGAGCTAGATTAATCTTGCATGAACAGTGCTCAAAACGGACATCGTCGAATCGACGTGAAAACGACGGATTTCTTAACTGAAAATGGTACGATTTTGCTTCCACGAACTTCACGATCACAACTGTGCTCTTAGTTTCCTCGATTTGCTAGTGTTTAGGGTGTTTGTGGGTTTGTCCGTACGTACACAGTGAAAGGGGAAGGGAAATGGGAACACGGGAGAGACAGGGAGGAAGGCAGAGAGAGAGTGAGTGTGAGAGGGTGTGTGTGTGTGTGGCCCAACACCTGCCAACACCACACAAACCACCAAACAATAATACGAAAACAAGCTAGGGGTAAAAGGGTCATTTCACATGCACGTTTTCGATATTTCCGGGACGGGATGTCACAAATACTCAGCGGAAGCGAAATTGCTATACTGAAAATAAAAAAATTGAAACTGCATACCAATGAAATCAAGCGGAAACGAAATTGCTATAATAAAAATAAAAAAATTGAAACTGCATACCAATGAAATCAAGTTGTTTGTTTGATTCGAAAAACTAAGAAAAGTAGAAAAATCATCAATGACCTAAATCGACAAAACTAAAAAGATTTTGCAAAACCTAATTTAATCACCCTACATATATGAACAATAATATACAATTTAGGGTTTCGTATGTTTTACTTACGTAATGAAGATTCAAGAGACTAATAGCTTGATTCATTGTAGAAGGCATCAAAATTTCATATCAATTCCTATGAAAGTTGTAGTCTTCATCGGCTAAGAGGGAGATGGAGGTTACAATACTTCGAATAAAGGGAGTTCTACGTCCTTTCTTGTTTGCACACTTAAAACTAGGGTTTCTTCCTTTTTAATTTTACTTTTAATTACCTTCCATATTTTATGCTTTTTGAATTTTATTTTTATGTTTAATATTAGTTAAAATCCACTTAAGCATCCATGTTATTTTATGAATGAATATGGACCATTGGATGTTTTGTAATCTAAAGGTTTAAAAAAAGTGTAAAAATATTTGTCAAAATGTTTGTCCCTTGATCCTATTCCTATACGTATGTATGTATGTGTGTGTTATATATATATATATATATATATATATATATATATTTTTTTTTTTTTGGACGTATGATGCAAAATATATATAGGAGTTGAATGGGTTAGTAAAGAGTTATTTTTCCAGAAGAGTTAATATCTCCAAACCCTTCCTTACCTTGCCCTTGGACTCTTATTTTGTTTGTACACAATCAACGGAGGTCTCCTCCACATATGTTGCAACTTCTTCAGTAGCATGCTCTTATTTCGTCTTTCCCTTAAATAAGTCATCAAATTTGGTGCTTTTTGATCCCCAGTTGCTATGGAGAACAACAATGAAATACAATTAATTCCTCTATTCAAGTGGTTCTCACATTTTTTTATTATTTTAGATTATTGTGCAAGGCTTGTTTTATTAACATCCCACATTTTGTTGACTACACCCTACACCCCACATTTACTTTTTAAATTAAATTTTTCATCCCACATATTTTCCAATACTACCCTTACACCTCACATCTCACACACCCCCGACAATCATCAACTAATTAACCACACATCAAACTCTTCATCTCTTTCAAACAAAAGGAATAATCCACATTTTAAAAACAAGAAAGATGAATTAAATTGTTATAAAATCTCTATCTTGCCGTTTGATTTATAAACATCCATCAAATTTTCTTGAACAATCACGTTGGATTCTAAGAAGCCTGATGAACAAATGGTAGGAATTGTTCTTATAAGGTCATGTAAGTTCCAACCAGCCAAAAAACATTGAATTCCTTCATTATCAAATAGCCACAAGAATATTACATTTAATTACATCTTAAAATTTTCAACATTCTCCAGTTTTCTTCCTATTTCTTGGATTCCAATTAGAGCAGGGCTTTGCAAAAAGTCAAATTGTTATTCCATTATTTAAATAATTTCTTGAATGTGAAAACCAACGAATGAACGAGGAGCAAAACTTGATTTTTTGTTCCATTCATCAAAAGATATATTTTCATCAACTTATTTGTATTTTTAGGGTTTTGTTCTACAATTGAGAGTAAGAGCAGCTATGAGGGCTCGAATAATCATTTCATATTAGAGTTACAAGTTCTTTAGTATTACATTTTTAAGTGGGGTGTATTCAACAACATGTGGGGTGTTAATAAAAAAACCCATTGTGTAATATTAATTTTGTATGATTAAAGTGAGTCATATGATGTTCAGAAAATCCTAATAATTACCTTGTGAATCAATGTAATACGCAACGATGTTTTTTATGTTTTGATATCTGTCTGTGTTTTTTTTGTGTTAGATATTATTATGTGTTTTGATTAATTGCATTAAAGAAATTGTGCATGTTTAAATGATGCAGATTGAGATGGAATATTCAATTTGAAGATTACTCTAAAGTGAAATGAATAATATGAAAATGGAAGAATGCGTACTCTCTTTCAAGGGAAGAGGATGTAATGCCTGTGGTTGTTGTTTCCTGTAGAGTTTGTGCAGTGGAAGTTGTGCAAAGCAGAGGGTCAGTAAATATCGAATAATACAAAAATATTAGTATAAAGAGTAAATTATTATCTGCAGCTTAAACTTTTAAATTGTCTTCTTTACTGAAAAGAGCTTTTGTCACTGCGAGTCGGGCTCTTTTTATGGAATCAAAAGCGGTCTTTTGGAGAACTGCTTGGCAAGCTGAGTTGTATGGCGGTAGCTTCTTTTGAGAGAGGTGGTGGTCTGTATGAACATTTGGGCAGTCGCATCATTATGTTCGTGTTCAGCCATTGCCTTTCGTTCAAAGAAAAACTCTCGAATTGTTTCTACAGCAAGAAAAGATTTTTGACTTCCTTACTAAAACCCAAATTTAAATTGGAAATCACAACTTTTTAGTCGATCATGACATGCAATAGGTCTAGAGAGTACCTGAGGTGTTTATGAAATAGTCGTTTGCAACTTGTAGATGAAAGTGATCATGATTTTTTGTAGGCTTTATAGCCAAAATGGTCTCTGAGATTTGTATAACACATCGCTTTGATACCTCAGATTGTCCACCATCCATTATTTTAATCATTCTGTTAAAAGCTCTGTTAAGTGTCCCAAAGCTCTTGGATGGAAGTTTGGGCAATTTTTAAAGCTTCGTAACTCAATCGTTTTTTAACCAAATTCGACTCATAATATGTCAAAATGAAGATAGGAAAGTGTAGAACAAGATTATATCTATTTAGAAGCCCAATGGTTGCCGGAGATGCCTGAAAATAGTTTGAAAAGTGACTGGTCCGCGGGAAAATTGGAAAACTCGTCGGAAACTGGGTAAACTTTAAACGTTCATAACTTCCTCAATACTCAACAAAATTGAGTGATTCAAAAATAAAAATCATACTTCTAAACGATAAAAAGATAATGGTACATTTTTTGACAAGTAATTCATCATGGTTTGGCCGGAAAACGGCTCAAAAGTGGCCAACTTGAGACCATGACAACCATTTTCGAGCCGTTTTCCGGTGGAACCTCGGAGAGTTAGCCATCGAAAAAGGTGCTATTCTCTTTTTATCATCGAGAAGTATGATTTTTTTTTTGAAGCACTCAATTTTGTTGAGTATTGAAGAAGTTATAAACATTTAAAGTTAACCTAGTTTCCAGCGAGTTTTTCTAGTTTTCCCGTGAATCAGTCACCTTTCAGGCTATTTTCCGGCCAACTATGGCAACTATTGGGCTTCCAAATAGGTATAATCTTGTTGTACACTTTCCTATCTTCATTTTAATATATATGGGTCGAATTTGATTAAGAAACGATTGAGTTACGATGTTTTGAAAATTGCCCAAACCTTCGGCCAAGAGCTTTGGGACACTTAATGAAGTTTTTGATGGAATGACCAAAATAATGGATGGTGGACAATCTCAATGACAATTTCTATTGATTTTCAATCTCAGAGACCAAAGTGATGTGTTATGCAAATCTTATGAACTATTTTGGCTAACAAGCATTTTTTGTATTACCAAGGAAGAGGAGTTTGATTCTCTGTGGGATGGATTGGAAAAAGTTGATCACTATGAGAAGTGGTTCTCATTTTGTTTGTCGCAATGAACATACTTTGTACTGCCACCCCTTATGTGTATTGAAACATGTAACAGTTGTTCAGTAGTAAGAGAAATTTTTCATTGTGACCGGAACGTGAGTGATACACTACATGTTTTTATAGAAGTGGTGAGAAATTTTATTTTTTAAATTATTAACTTTTTAACACACATATCCTACTATTTGTGTAGTGACACGTAGTATACCACCCTGTGTACCAATCACACTGAAGAATCTCTCCAGTAGTAGGTTATACTGCAATTATTTAAATAGTAAAACTTTCATATAACAAAACAACATAAGCAAGTCATGTGAAATTGGTACCTGGTGGAATACCCTACAATAAAAACTTAAAAGCAACTATATTAACTAGCCAACCAACTAGTCAACCGAATACAGATTCTTAGAATCAAACAAACTTAAAAGGTTAAAACTTAACAATGTTGATGCGAGATTTATATGCGCACAAATTAAACCCTCTTTTTGACAATTGTAGTATAAGTATAAGTAGGGATCGTTCTAGACCGGGGATTAGGAGGGATTGTTAACCACTTGGATTTGACTCAAAAACGTAAAATAACAATATGAAACACTATACTAGACTCAAAGAATGCAAAACTAAACTTTAAAACACTAAAACAAACCAAAAGACTCAAACATCACCCAAAACACTCAAAACTGCCTTAAAATCACTTTCTGGGCAGTTTTGAGCACTTTGGTGAATTTGGACGAATTTATGTAACAAATTGAATCACAACACTTATAAATACAAACTAAATTGATTTCTAACTAATTTGACAAGAAAGTAAAGGGGGATTTAGGTTTTGACGAATTTAAACTAAAAGAACAGATTGTAAGTAAAAACAGATAGTAAAGATGAATGTGATGAAAATATGGATGGAAGGCTAGCTAAGGGGTTCATCTCCACACATGTTACACTTGCATAATAAAATGATTTCCAATTGCATTTCAATAAACCATGAATTCTCAACACCCCAAGTTAACCGTGATGCACTAATTAACCTTCAAATCTTCCTAACGTTATTGAATTGGATGATGCATGCGACAATTCAAAACATTCCCCACAAGTCCTCAACATGAATGCATAGAAGAGGTACAAGCAAGAATCATTACGCTCTATGAAAATTATAAGTGTTGACGAGGCATTCGTTACTATGATTGCATGAAACTTATGCCAAGAATTTGTTTAACGCGATTGTTTATAAGCAACCTCCACTACTTGTGAATATAAGTTCGTAACTATTAGGTGAAACTCACTTATATTCTAGCGTCATATTCATGCATGAAAATTAAGCGTGCACTCTCAATAAACATACATAAATAAGTTATCAATCAAACAGTTAAACAAATTGAATCCATAACTTATGAAACGCAATTAGAAGTAATCAAATCAAAATGCAAGCATAAACATATATTTCGAATCCCCCCCTAGCCAAGGGGGGGGTTTAGTTCCTCATAACTTTGAAATCAAAGAAACACCTAAACATTCCAACAACTCAAACTTGAATTGTATGAACGTTTAGGCATTCTTCTCTTCCATTCCTCATACGTACAAAACAAAGAGAATTGAATTTAAACATTGAAATCAAAGAAACACCTAAACATTCCAACAACTCAAACTTGAATTGTATGAACGTTTAGGCACTCTTCTCTTCCTCTTCGTTGTGGCATAAGGTCTAAGGTGAGTTTGATGGTGTGAATGGTTTGGGGAGTGGTGAAAATGGAAGGGGGAGGCCACGGCAATAAGGGATGGATTTGGTGTGTGAATGGAGATGGTGTTTGGATTAATAGGGAAGGCACGGCAATAAGGAAATGGTTGGTGTTTGTGACTGAAATGTGTATGGAAGAGTGTGTGAATTGTGGTTGCAATGGATGCTTATTTATAGGTGAAATGGGGGGAACATGACAGCTAGGAGGGAATGTGGCTGCATGTTTGAATGATTAAAGGATGCATGTGGGTTGGAAATGCATGTGCAATGAATATGTGGCTGCATGTGCAAGGGGACAATCTGGAAATGAAAAGGGAAATGCATGTGGCTGCAATAGCATGTGGAATGGCTGAATTGAATGATTATTGCACGGCACAAAGGGATGTGTTGGTGTGTGAATGGAAATGCAATCTGAAATGGGAGAGCATGTGGGTGGAAATGCATGTGCAATGAATATATGGCTGCATGTGCAAGGGGACAATCTGGAAATGAAAAGGGAAATGCATGTGGCTGCAATGTGTGAATGATTATGAGTGTATGTGGAATGTTTTAAGGGATGGAATGCATGTGAATTAGGTTGGAAATGCATGTGGAGTGGCTGATTAGAATCTAGGGTGCATGTTAAGTGATAAGTGATAAGTGGTGATGATAAGTGTATGATATGTGATTATGATAAGTGATAAGTGGTTATGATAAGTGATTGATATGTGATTATGATAAGTGATAAGTGGTTATGATAAGTGATGGGAATGCAAAGTGAATGAATAATGAATGCATGTGTACGGTTTTGGGAGAAAGGTGGATGAATGTGCATGTGGATTAGGTTGTGAAAGCATGTGAATGCATGTGTTGATGAATGGGATTGTGGAGATGCACGGCATAAGGGAATTGGAAAGGTTTAACTGTCCTAAAACTAAAGGGAACAAGGTTCCAACACTTTGGTCTTCAATTAGGTCTTCAATTTCGTCCAACACTTTGGCGCCAAGCATAAGCTATCCATCCTTAGCCCAAAAGTGCTCCAAAAGTCTCCAAAATGCATCTTTTTGCTCCTTTAGCCCTTTGGACCTACAAACACACGAAAATAGCTTAAAGTACTAAAATAACTAAAGAAACATAACGTAAATGCACGAGAACAAGCCATTTAAGTCGCATGAATATGCTCCTATCAAATGTGAACTTCAGTTAATTTTTAGTCTTAGTACTTGAGTAAAGTTCACTTGATTAATAAAGTGTCCACACTAGCGAACCCTACAATGTTTAGCTCCAACAAGGTTATAAATAAAGCTTTGTAAAGTATTGAACATAAGCAAGTTTTTGGCTAGAAAAACCCACCTCTGGGTTAAAAAACCGGGAACTTTTCACTGAGTCCAATCCACTAGTGTAAACAAGGGTTCATACAAAGACCACACAAGCTCAATTCCTAGATCCCTATCTATGGAACAGCTTTACCTTTGTGCAATCTGGCCTTACACGAGACAGATTCTTTCGGTTTTCACGAAGTGGTAGCTTATCCTAATCTCATCACCTTGTGGTACCGTGATCAACACGATCAATGATGTGATATGATTTTATGATATGCACAAGAGATTTGGATTCAACTGACCAGTCAGGTTCTTTAATTAAACAGTTGAAGAAGAACCTAATATGAATCCGAGAGACTGGTCTATGAAGGATATGAAAACTTAGGTTTGGACCAAAAGCTTAATGCAAAACCATTAAAACAATGCAACCCTAATATGCAGTGATTGGGTGTTTGTTCATGAGATGGTTTTATGGCTAGGGTTTCGGTTTAAAAGCTTAAGAAGTAGCCCTAGGCTAACTGCACTCTTTTTGTGAAAATATGAAAATCCTAACCAAGGACCAAATGAAACCTTGAAAACCCTTATAATGGAGGAGATGAATGTTTCAGAAAAAGGGAACAAAGAGACACGTGTCACGAGCCAAAGAGACATTCCTAGATCAAGGGTGAGAGATCCATGCACAAGAAAATGTGTCAGATAGCCCATGTGGATTGTCTTATTTTGCATGCCTAGACAGCTGGAAAATAGACTAAAATTCTGACTAGACAACTACACTAGACAAAAGAATTTTGAAAAAAAAAAAGCTTGACATGCATATGCAAATGTATGATTCAAACCTTTTTGTAGTAAAGATGGCTGGTTCTTTGACGATTTAATTCCAGCAGAAATCCCAGATCAACATTGAACCCTTAACTCTAAATTATGAGCATATGTAGTAACATTTACAATTTTTTTACAAGGAAAGCCAAACATTAAACCTAGTACTTAACAATCTCCCCGTTTGGCTTTCCTTGACGAAATAAACCCAAACCTATAACTAGATTCACATTTTACCCACACTCAATAAATCATGCAATGACAAGAGAAGAGCAAGTAACAACTCATGCAGTAAACATACATTTCTTGGCAAGAGACAAGTGAGATTCATCATGGGTTATTATAACATAAGCTCGTGTTAAAAATGGCACTACAAATTGCATGGTCAACATAAGTTACTCTTGTGGAAAGTGATTTAAATTTTAAAATTTTTCTCCCCCATTTTGTCATGGTAAGACAAAGGAAGAAATTGATAATGAAGCACAACAAATAGTAAGGAATAAAAGGTGAAGCATAAAACGCAAGAAAGAAGGGTCAATGCAACTCGGAGAAACAAAATAGCCCACAAAGGTGCAAAGTTTGTCACCAAAAACGTCCATCCATCATGCTCCATACTTATGCTATCTATTCCAAGTCCAAAACTGCTCCAAAATGCTCCAAATTGCCTTTTCTTGCCACTTTTGCCATTTGGACCTACCAACACACGAAAATGGCTTAAAACACTCTAATAAATAGAAACTAACTTACTAAATGCAAAGAAACAAGCTAACAAAGTCGTATAAATTTGCTCCTATCAAATTCTCCCACACTTAGCTTTTGCTAGTCCCTAAGCAAAAAAAAAAAAAAAAAAAAAAAAAAAAAAAAAAAAAAAAAAAAAAAAACTAAACACAACCTAACTAAACACAACCTAAACCTTCCAACAATTGCCTCAGGGATTTCCAATGAAACATGACATGTTAAAAATCACCACTCACATAGATTTTAGTTCTCCTTACCCTGGAGCTCATACTTAATCGCAGTCACCACTCACTAGCTCGCATTTAATCAATTAAAACAACATTTTGAATGTAGTAATATGCCTTAAAGAATCCCTCAATTCCTCACTGGATTTACTCACTATTTTCACACCGATTTCTGACTACACTCCCTATACTAAGTATATGTGAGAAGATTGATGTAAACATGTAGACTAGCACTCACATATGTTACAACAAAGAAAGCACTTTCTGGAATTATTAATATAAACATCTATATGATCTCATGAACGGAATGTCATTACTTAGAAACGAGAACCAGGGATACCATATGCTTGTACCAATTTCAAACTCCACATATTGAAACACATAACAATCAAGATAGAAGTCTAAGGGTTGTAATCAGGGTTAGGGTATTGGCTAACGAAAGGTAAGGATAAACAAAAGTTCTTAAAGCGATAGTAAGCAAAGTAATGAAATCAATACTTAGAATTCACTTTTGAATGAAGAAATCAACTTTAAACACCCATGGGAGATTCACACAACACTTAGGGCTAGATTCAACTTTTTGGACCCTTTCTTCAACAACCAATACTTGTGAGTTTATTCTCACTTATTTCTCAACTCTTTTCCTTTCTTTTCTCAACTTCTTCTTCTTCTTCTTTTCTTCCTTCTCTTTTTCATGTTTTTTTTCATGCTTCACTATCCTTTAAGAACAAGGGTATGAATAGTCCTATTCTAGGCTAGGTAAGGATAATGTGGCTAACAAAGAAAATATGCTAAATAAGGCTCAACGGGATTAAACCTACAATACATATGCGAAGGGTACGACTTTTTGACTCTGGTTTAACTAAACAACTTCATCTTGTTATATGTTATGCAATCAATTTTATGCTTTAAATGAAACGAGCATGATTTCTAGTATTTGGATCTATAATGATGAAAACGCTTTCTAAGTAGCAACCAAGCAAAGAAATAATGAGATCATGCAATGACTTTAGAAAACAAAAATATCAAGATTAATAACTCTCTAAACAAGGTATAGGATCAAGTCTTTCAGGGTTGTAGTGTTAGTTTGAGTTTCTTCCTCTAAGCATGTTACAAAAACTGATTTTTTTTTTTTTTCTTTGTGATTACATGTGAATTTGTAAATGACAACTACATCTAAGCATATACCAAATAGCATATCAAACTTCCACCCATGTTTGTAACTTTCTTTAACAGTCATGCAATTAAAAACCAAATCCTCATCGTTGTGTTGGAAGGTACCCTAAGACACAAACAAACAAAAAAAAAAAGACTCTTTTTTGGTATTTTCTCAAGCTTTTTCAATTTATTTTTTTTTCAAAATTTTCGGATTTTCTGTTATAAGACACATTAAAACACTTCAAAACACAATAAAAACACTTAAAAATAGTGAGTAACAACTTTTAGAAGTGATAGGTGATAAAATTCGAAAATAAGTCATGGAAAGCATTCTGTTTACCCCTCTCACACTTAAACCAAACAGTGTCCTCAATGTTTCAAAAGTAAACTCACACGCAAACAATCAAACAACACAACTAACAAACATGACAATTATGGCAAAGTAAAAGTAATAAAGAGTAGGGTTAAGGAACGCAAATCTGGTTTTGGAGTCGGAGATTCTTAGGTCTTCTTTATTTAAACGCATGGGTTGCCTCCCAAGAAGCGCTTGCTTTAACGTCTTTCAACCGGACGATACCTCCATTCAAACTTCACTAGGGCCAACGACATGGAGGGGTACATCCTCCACGACATGCTTCTTAAAATAGTTATAGTAAGGCTTCAAACGGTGTCCATTCACTTTGAATTCATGTCATGCCTTTAAACTTTGAATTTGGACTGCACCATAAGGAAATCCATTAGTAACAACAAAATGACCAACCCATTTAGAACGTAACTTACCTGGAAACAATCGAAGGTAGGAGTTGAAAAGCAACACTTTCTACCTTATAGAGAACGTCTTACTACGAATCATCTTGTCATGGAATGCCTTCGTTTTCTCCTTGTAAATATAAGCGTTCTTATAAGCCTCGTTCCGAATCTCCTCAAGCTCATTCAATTAAAGTTTCCTATGAAGACCAGCTGCATCTATGTCCATATTGAACGTCTTGATTGCCTAATGAGCCCGGTGTTCTAACTCAACTAGAAGATGGCATGGTTTCCCATAGATGAGCCGAAAAGGAGACATCCCAATTGGTGTTTTGTAGGCTGTACGATATGCCCACAGTGCATCATTCAAATGCAAGCTCCAATCTTTCCGAGTTGGCCTAACTGTCTTTTCTAAAATCTGCTTGATTTCTCGATTAGAAACCTCCGCTTACCCACTTGTTTGAGGATGATAAGGTGTTGAAACCTTATGCGTGATGTTATACTTCTTAAGCAGGAACTCGATGGTTCGATTGCAAAAATGAGAACCCCCATCACTTATAAGTACTATTGGCATTCCAAATCTGGCTAATATGTTAGTTTTGACAAAATCTGCAACCACTTTGGAATCATTAGTACGGGTGGCCTTTGCTTCATCCATTTTGATACATAATCAACTGCAAGTAAAATATAATTGAAACCATGAGATGAAGGAAAATGACCCATGAAATCGATACCCCAAACATCAAAAATTTCAACAGAATAGATTGGGGCCTACGACATTTGGTATCTTGGACCTATATTCCCTGTTCTTTGACAACAATCATAGGTTATGCAAAAAGTTCTAGCATCCTTACATACAGTAGGCCAATAAAATCCACATTCCAGAACTTTAAGTGTTGTTCTTTGAGTGCCAAAATGATCCCCACATGCATAAATGCGACAGAAAGTTAAAATTGAATTAAACTCAGATTCATGCACACACTTATGAAGAATCTGATCAAGGCAATATTTCCACAAGTACGGGTCATCCCACACATAAAATCGTGTATCCTTTTTAAGTTTGTCATGTTGGTGCTTGTTTAGAGTGCTTGGAACTTGTTTAGACACCAAATAATTCACTAAATTGGTATATCATGGGTCACTTACCTCAATAGACAGTAGCTGCTCATCTGGGAATGCTTCTGGGATGGGTAATGGCTCCTCATCATGTACCAAACGGCTCAAGTGGTCAGCCACCACGTTTTCACTTCATTTCTTGTCTCGGATTTCGATATCAAACTCTTGGAGAAGAAGCATCCATCGAATAAGCCTTGGTTTGGCCTCTTTCTTTGTGAGTAAATATTTCAAACCTGCATGATTAGAATAAATGATGACTTTAGTTCCAAGTAAATAAGAAATAAACTTATCTAAAGCAAACACAACAACAAGGAGTATTTTTTTAGTGGTGGAGTAGTTCAATAAAGCGTCATTCAAGGTCTGGGAAGCGTAGTAGATGAATGCGGCTGTTTGTCCTTCTTTTGTCGCAAAACAGTGCCTAACGCATAATCTGAGGCATCGCATATAAGCTTAAAAGGAAGACTCCAATCTAGTGGAACTATGATGGGTGCCGAAGTGAGCATCTCCTTGAGGTGATTGAAGGTCTCACATTCTTCATCGAACACAAATGGCACATCCTTCTGTAGGAGTCAGCATAGGGGTGCTAAAATCTTCGAGAAATCTTTGATAAAACGTCTATAAAATCCTGCATGTCCAAGGAAAGAATGAACCTCTCTCACCGAAGTGGGAGAAGGTAATTGGCGTACAAGATCTATTTTTGATTTATCAACTTCAATTCCCTTTTCTGAAACTATATGACCTAAAACTATGCCTTGTTTTACCATGAAGTGACACTTTTCCCAATTTAAAACAAGGATAGTTTCAATGCATCGTTTCAATATCAAAGTGAGATTAGCTAGACAATCATCAAACGAATCACCAAAAACACTAAAATCATCCATGATAACTTCAATGATCTTCTCAACAAAATCTGAAAAGATACTTACCATGCATCTTTGAAACGTGGCTGGTGCATTACATAAACCGAATGACATCTGACTATAAGCGAAAGTACCAAATGGACAAGTAAAAGTAGTATTTTCTTGATCATTTAGAGCTATAACAATTTGATTATATACCGAATAACCATTAAGAAAGCAATAAAAAGAATGACCAACTAAACTTTCAAGCATTTGATCAATGAATGGCAAAGGGAAGTGATCTTTCCTTGTAGTGGCGTTGAGCTTCCTATAGTCAATGCAAACTTTCCCACCTGTTTGGATACAAGTGAGCACAAGTTCATTCTCTGCATTCTTCACCACAGTGACTCCAGATTTTTTTTGGAATAACTTGAACTGGTGAAACCTAACGATTATTTGAAATTGGATATTTCACTGCACAATCTAGAAGCTTGATAATCTCTTTTTTCACAACTTCCATCATTGGAGGGTTAAGTCGACCTTGAGCCTCTCGAGTTGGTTTAGCCCCCTCCTCTAGAAGTATGTGATGCATGCATGTTGTAGGACTTATCCCCTTAATATCGGCCAAGGTCCATCCAATGGCTGTTTTGTACTCCTTCAACACCCTAACTAATTTCTTATCCTCTTCTGCTGTGAGTGTGGAAGAGACTATAACCGACAAGGTGTCTTGGTCTCCCAAGAAAACGTACTTTAAATGATTTGGTAATGATTTAAGCTCAAGGGAAGGTGCTTGAATCACTGGGGGTAACAACTTATTAGTAGAAACGGGAATTGGAATTAGGATTGAAGATTTACCAATATGTTGTGGCAAGGACTTAAGGGCAGCCACCATCTCGCCAATTTCTACACAATTATGCACGACCACTTTGGGTTTGAGTCCCATTCCTTTAGCAATGATTGTTTCAAGGGCTTCCCCATTTAAGTCTTCAAGATATTCCTGCGCCAACGAATCGAATACATCAATAGAAAAACAAGAATGATCATCTTTAGGATACCTTATAGCTTTAGAAATGTTAAAATCAATAATCTCGCCATCAAATTCCATTGTTAACGTCCCCTTGAACACATCTATCTTGGTGCGGGCTGTTTTTATGAAAAGTGTCCCAAGTAGGATCGACAATGTGGTGTAGAATGGGCCGAATCTTCCATGTCAAGCACATAAAAATCTGCTGGAAATATCAAGTGGTTAACCTGCACCAGATATGCATTAGGACGATCAGCTAATTGAATAATAATACCATCGTTTTTAAGCTCTCCTAGGTTCATAGATGCATAGATAGAGTAAGGCATGACATTAATGGAAGCACCTAAATCTAGCATAGGATGTTCAAACTTAGTATTGCCAATAACATAAGGAATTGTGAAACTACTTGGATCTTTGCATTTAGGAGGCTTCCTTTGTAAAATTGCTGAAACATTTTCACTTACCCGTACCACTTTCTTGTTTGAAATCCTTTTCCTTATTGTGCAAAGTTCTTTAAAAAATTTAGCATACTTTGGAACTTGCTTGATTGCATCAAGGAGTGGGATATTGACTTGTACTTTCCTGAAGGTTTCTAGAATGTCTTTTTCATTCTCTTCTTTCTTAGATTGCTTGAACCTGCTTGGAAAAGGCACATTTGATGGAATTAGGTTAGAAAGAATTGAATTTAAACCTATCTTACTTGAGTGGGATGGCTTAGGGTCCTTAGGGGGCTGCAGCAAGGGGTGTTCTAACCTTGCCGTGGCTTTGGCATCCTCCTCTTCCTCGAGCAACAGCTTTTCGTCCTCATTTTGACTTGATTTGGACGTTTGTGGGTTGGTTCCAACCCACTTGCCACTTCTCAACATGATAACTTTAGCGGTTTCAAAACCTCCATTCGGATTTATAATGGTTGAACTAGGTAGTTTGCCTTGTTCCCTAAATTGTCCTACAAATTCCGCCATCTACCCCATTTAATTCTTCAATTCGCCTATCTCCTTGGCTTGGTTTTGTAAGCCTTGCATCAAAGAAGTTAGTACTTGAAGACATTGTTTGATGTACCTAGAACATTTATACGGATAAAGTCAGACCAAATCCTATAGAAAGGTTTAAGGCGAGACTTTGAGACTTGACCTTTAACAAGAGAAATAGACAGATTAGCATAAGCCTTACGATAGTAGGCACTCAGGTCATATTGACTGGTTGCAACATTAAACTTTGATGACATAGAGGCAGATGATGGGTCAAGTTCAAGGACCTTACAAATGACAAATGGGTCAAAGGTAACCATGCCACCACGAACATAAACAAGACCATCTGACTTAGGAAAAGTTAACGAAATGTTAGAGTAAAACTTTTGAACCATAGAAAAATTGAAATCACGAGGAAGAGAGTTTACGCTATAAAGTTTGTGTTGTTCAACTAAGTCATCAAAATAGATAGCATTAGCCAAGGGAAGATCATCCCAGACAATTCGTCGTTCAGGCACGACCTTTCGAGCAGCCACCATAGAGGAGAAATTCATGGCTTGAGTGGATGAAAAGATGGGAACTAAGTTATTAGATGTAATTCTTGAGGAATTCCTTGCAGTTTGAGATTGAGTAGAGCGACGAGATGGTTGAGCACAAGCACAAGTAATGTTGCCGACCATTGGTAGAGAAATTTTCTAGTGAAATGGATTAAGAGTTTGAGACAGGAAGGAAAGAGAACTCAAAGAAAACGGCACAAAATGAGGTATGATAAAAACCTAGATGGGTTAGACAAGGTTAAAACCTAGGACACTGTGAAGACAACTAAGCCGTGCGATGAAAACCAAAGGATGTGATGCATCAGGTAAAAACAGACGTGCAAAGACAAGAATGCCCTTAATGAACCTTACCTTTCTGATTAAGGCACTTGATTAGTCAGAATGTTGAACATAACCACTACTAAACTACATTGGTGCAACAAGTTGTAACCAAGGGAGAAGACAACACACACACACACACAAAAGAAAACAAACTATGGTTATAAACCTAGTACCATTCGAGATATAGCCAGCTGAGAATCTCATAGAGAATGACCTAGAATAAACAGATTGAATACCCAAGTTTCCAAGACAACTTTGATAGAAAAAATATTTGACAAGGCAAGTACATTTGAGAGGAAACGTGCAATGCAATACTTCAGAAAGAAAAAAAAAAAAAAAAACTTTACTGACACACAATGATAACACAACACAAATTAACACTTGTTCATATTACAGTCAGGTATGGGAAATGGATTGGTGATAGATAATGAAAAAGCATAGTTTCATGTAACTAAGCAAAGATTTTATTCAAGGGCTAAAAAAACTTTTAATAACCCTTTGAGATTCAGAACCATCACTTACAACATAAATTGAGCAACTATCTAGACACAAAACTACACAAAATGAGGAACCCAACCTAATAGAACATTTAAGTTAGCAAGTGATACAGAGCACATGACCAACAATAGGATTACAGAGAATTGTATTTTAGCAATCCATGACACATTTTGAGCTCTTCTAAAGACAAAGAGAAAAGAATTGAACTTTCATGACATTGCATGAGATAATATTTTTGAGAATTTTGGATTTTTTTTTTCTTTCTCCATTTTCTAAAATTTTGAGAACGCTGCTCATGAGTGAATGGGTTGAAGCTCAGATACATGATTATACTTTTGAGGGGATCTGAGCATAACGAGAGACAAACTAGGTGGTGTTCTGCACTAGAAAAAAACACTTAGCCCAATTTATAGAGAATAGTTGACACTACACCTCAATCAAGACCAAAGTAAGTTTAACCCTTAAATCAATGAGAGCTTTTGTCAAAAGATACAAAGATTTTTCATAAGCCAATAGCTATAATAGGGAGAACCTTTGACATCACAAAGAAAGAATTAGTCTAGGTTAATCTACAAAATGCTAACATGTGAGATAGTTAAGAAGTGCACAAAGTGACAAACAGACTTAACTGATGAGGCGATTGACAGGATAGATACAAGAACAAGAAAAGTAAACATGCAAAAGAATAACAAAATGGAAGCAATGCTACTCAACCTGTTCAATCAAAGACACAGGTTAACAGACCCTCGAAGATTTTTGTATCTTCAATTTTTCAAGAGACTTACGAAATTCACAGCTAGCTGTTTCTCACATGGCATCAAGTTTATATCAAAGACATTTCCTCGCAGAAATCCCCTAAGAGTAGTATATTTGTTCTTAAGACCTTTGGAGATTAAATAATTTACAACACTTAACCAAACAACTAATGCATAAAATTGATCAGAATGTACTTCAAGGGCCAAATCAAGGTTATCAAAATGAGAAACAAGCCATGATGCAAAAATTTAAACAAACAAGGCATATGGAGAAATTACATTCATAAGTGAGAGAGAAGCATACCTTGGTGTAGTGATACATTCAGCGTCCAAAATGAAGGGCAGCTCATCACGAAACATAGTTGAAGATTATAATTTTCGAATTTCATTCTCTAGATGATAGCCTTTGGCAAAAATAGAGCAATACTCCCTAGAATGAAATACAAGAGAATGTCTTCCCAAGATGCTAGGTTTACACAAAAAGCATTCAGAGACGAAGTCTTGTAATTTTCCGCATTAGACCATTTGCTGAAAAATATATATGTTCCAACCTGAGCAATCATCACACATAGAGGTAACTATGGTATATCAATTTTCCTTTGATCTTGGAATCACCAACATGTTCTTCCCACGTTTATCAACAATTTTGCAACTCATCTTGGAAAAGCAAATTTCATTAGCAACTTTATCATAGGGTTGACCAATACTAAGGAGATTACAGGAATCTTCAACACTCATTTTCCAACAATCTCAGCCTTGTCTCTTTCACCAAACTCAATCATACTACTTTTGAATGGTACAAGGGATAAAAATTAAAAATTAAAAATTAAAAAAATTAAAAAAAAAAAATCTTTGTCACTTGTCGTATGATGAAAGCAACCACTGTCGAGGTGCCAAGTGTCTGGCCAAGAGAATGATGTTGAACTTTGAGTAAACAAACACATCCCAAATCTACGTTGAAAACCACTTGAACTTGACATTTCTTAAGCTCGAAGAATGAACAATATTGGACATTCTGCTGACCTTTATGGTTAAACGATTAACTTGTTCCTTTAGATCATTTTCCATTTCCATGTGTATTTTTCTACACCTAGGTCTAATGTGGCCAAGATCACAACAATGATGACATTTGGGAATGAATCTAGACCCTGAAGTAGAGTCAACCAAAGGAGATATAACAGATAATTCTTTAGAAGCATGCAAATTTACACCCATAGAACTTGAACTATTATCATCACAAGCAACCACATCATGACCTTCAAACTAATTTCCTGTAGTGAATGCTCTTTCTGATGAGTCAGCACCCATAGACAGATAGTTTCACTTGTAAGCAGCCTCATTCAATCTAGAAGTCAGCGTCACATTAGTTTCCCGATACAGTTCATTGTTTTGCCGCAACAAATGAATTTGTTGAAGCAAACTTTCATGCGATATCATTAAACTTTGAACATGATCTTCAAAAAGGAAATTAGGTCATCCATTTCATCATCATCACCATAGAATGAGCCTCTTTCATTTAACTTGTGAAGTTCATACTCTAACCGTATGATTTTGTCACTTAGTTCTGATCTACCTAGTTGAAGAGACACAACCTCTTCTTACAACATAGATACATTTTTGGTAAGCTCAACATTATCCAATGTTGAAACACACATCTCATCAAACAAAGATTCATACAAATTGGATAACTCTTGAGAAGATGACATATTGGTATCATCCAATACTTTGTCTTTTCCTCTAGATGATGTTTCATGAACAGATGTAACAAGTGCAACAAGCTCATCTTCATCATCTGATGACTTATGTGATGATACAAAATATTGTTTATCATTGTCACTCCAAGTAGCCATCATAACCTATTCATGTTTCTTACTAAGAAGTTTGGTGTTGGCACATTTAGCTGCACGGTGCCCACTTCCACCATACACAAAACAGGGGCCAGACACTTTGGATAGACTTTTGTCTTTTTCTTTTTCTTTTTCTTTTTTTTTCCCTGAAGAATCACTATATTTCTCACCAGATAATTGTTTTTCATGATTGTTTGATGACCCCTCAGACCACTTAACATTCATTCCTTTGTTTTTTAGGCCTTTTCTGAATTGCTTAACAAATAGGGCAAGATCATCTTCTGAGAGCAAATCACAAGAGTCACTTGTAATATTGCGGTTATCAACACTTTGAAGAGTGAAATCTTTTCCCTTTTTGGTGACACCTTTATCCATGTCAAGCTCCATCTCATAAGTAATAAGTTTCCCAACTAACTTTCCGAGTTTAATCTCATTCAAATCTTGAAATTCTTGGATGACAACCTTCTTTGCTTGGAATCTTTTGGGCAAAGATCTCAAGATCTTTTGAACAATTGTCGTTTCACATATTGGTTTCCTTAATCCTAAGGCTTCATTCGTCAACATTTCAACCTTTTCATAGAAGACAGAGAAGGTTTCAGACTCAAGCATTCTTAGATCTTCAAACTTTGAGAGGGCCATTTGAAGCTTCAAATCCCTCACTTGTTTGTCACCTTCATGAAGGATTCGAAGTTTATCCCAAGTTTGCTTAGCAGTTGTACACTAACGAATATGAGCAAACTAAGTTGGCAATATGGCTGATACAATGGCATTTCTTGCCTTTCTGTTTGCCATGGTAGATGTCACTTCACCAGTAGTCCATTCTTTTTTAGGTTTGATCACCAACTCCCCATCAATAGCTCTAGAGGGAGCCTTCCACTCAAAAGTAAGATAATCAACAGTAAGAAAATCCTGAGCCTTAAGGAATATTTGGAGCTTCTCACTCCACGCTATATAATTCACAACATCAAAGAATGGAGGAGAGTTACACGACCCATCAACACGATCACGATCTATGATGTGAGACCATCTAATACCAAATGAATCTCGAAGATTACTCTATGTATGTCTAGAGCAATGCATTGATACAAATTGAAATTGGTACCAGGTGGAATACCCTACAATAAAACCTTAAAAGCAATTGTGCTGACTAGCATACGTACTAGTCAACTAAGTACAGATTGCTAGAATCGCAAAAGCATATAAATCAAACAAACTTAAAATGTTAAGACTTAACAGTGTGAACTTCAGTTACGCTTCAGTCTTAGTAATTGAGTTAGGTTCACTTGATTAATAAAGTTTCAATACTAGCAAACCCTACAATGTTTAGTTCCAACAAGGTTATAAATAAGGCTTCGTAAAGTATTGAACACAAACAAGTTTTTTGCCGGAAAAAACCACCTCTGGGTTAAAAAATCGGGAACTCTCCGCTGAGTCCAATCCATTAGTGTAAACAGAGGTTCATACAAAGACCACACAAACTCAATTCCTAGATCCCTGTATATGGAGCAACTTTACCTTTGTGCAACCTTGCCTTACACGAGACAGACTTTCGTTTTCACAAAGTGGCAGCTCCTCCTGAGCTCATCACCTTGTGGCACCGAGATCAACATGATCAATGATGTGATATGATTTTATGATATGCATAAGAGATTTGGATTCAACTGACCAATCAGGTTCTTCAGTCAAACAGTTGAAGAATAACTTAATATGAATCCAATAAATTGGTCTATGAAGGATATGAAAACTTAGGTTTAGAACAAAAGCGTAATGCAAAACCATTAAAACAATGCAACCCTAATATGCAATGATTGGGTGTCTGTGCATGAGATGGTTTTGTGGCTAAGGTTTCGGTTTAGAAGCTTAAGAAGTAGCTCTAGGCTAAATGCACTATTTTTGTGAAAATTTGAAAATCCTAAGTAAGGAACAAATGAAACCTTGAAAATCCTTCTAGTGGAGGAGATGAATGTTTCAGACAAGGGGAACAAAAAGACACGTGTCACAAGCCAAAGAGACCTTCCTAGATCAAGGGTGAGAGATCTACACACAGGAAAAGATGTCACATGGCCCATGTGGGCTGTGTTATTTTGCGTGCCTAGACAGCTGGAAAAAAGATGAAAATTCTAACTAGACAACTACACTAGACAAAAGGATTTTGAAAAAAATAAGCTTGACATGCACATGCAAATGTATGATTTAAACCTTTTTGTAGTGAAGATGGCTGGTGCTTTGACGATTTAATTCCAACAGAAATCTCGGATCAACATTGAACCTTTAACTCTAAATTATGAGCATGTGTGATAACATTTACAATTTTTTGACAAGTGAAGCCAAACATTAAACCTAATACTTAACGTCATGTGTATGAAAAGTTATTAATACCATCGGTTAAAAATAAAAGGAACCATTTCTATTTCACACAATACAAAAAATGGCAATTCATCTTTCTAGAAAAAGTGTTTAAAATCAATTTTATCGATATTTAGCTTAAAATGAAAGTGTAAAAAAAAAAAAAAATTATATTAATTTTGAAGAATAATCAAAATCTGAGACATATACATTTAGTATTGAAATGAAAATAGCATGAGGGAGTGATTTGGTTACTATTGCATCAACCAATATAATATTATAATGTGTAAATCAGAGAATAGGGATGAGAATTTTAACATTAAACCCGATAACCTTGGACAAACCGCTCGAATGGATTGGATTTGGGTATGAAAATCCGTTTATATTTTGGATATGAAAAAAACCATGAATATTATTCGGTGATGGTTTTGGATATGGTTATCGGGTCCCCATTCCATTTCAATCCTTAAAACCAAACGTAATAATATATATATATATATATATATATTCATTTCACTGAATCCATTACCTTGAGAATACAAAAGTTGCATGTGTGAGTTGCATTTTGTGGGAAAGTTCAAAAGGTTTGAAACAAAATCAATAAGAATTCAATGGTACTTATAGGAGATATCAAAGATCAGTGAACATCACCAATATTTAGGCTTTATTTTTATACTCAACTTCATTGAATCATCGTATACATCAAATATTTAATGACGAAATAAATATTTACTAAATTGGAAAACTAACCAAAACACCCAAAAAAGTTTCCTTTTAATCATCAGGACAAAACAATCTGATAATACCTAAATTGGGCATGTGAAAGATGATAAGGGAAACAAAGCATTTCAGGGATATCACATGCAAAAGTAAAAAATGGGCTCCAGGAGACAGCCATGCAGCAAGCTCACATGCATTTATCAAGACAAAGCAAAAGAAGACAAGCAAGTTCACACGCAAAGCAAAAGAAGACAGTCCATGTTTCAGAAACAGTGTTGATAATTTCAACAATAGTAGAAGATGACAAGTACCAAGGAGATGTCCATAATCATACATTTGTAAAGATTTTAATTTTTTTAGAGTATCCTTATTCAGTCTATATAAGAGGAGTTCCATTCATTGTAAACACACCTCAACATCTCAACCCCAACACCATAGACACACCATAGTTCAATCCTCATACACTCAAGCATCTGAAACCTTCCTAGCATCCTTTGTAAACACTTATTTTTGTAAACATTCTATATATCAATAAAAGTTCAAGTGTACAAAAGTTTTCTTTTCATTCTTTAGTGTGTTTGTTTAAATAGACTTCTAGTCCAAAACAGAGAAACACTATTGTAGTTATATTATTAACCTACTAAACTGACAATCATACTTTTTTTGAGCACTCTGTTATAGTTGAATGCTTGCCATACAAATAACTGGAAATTAACTAGGGTACCTCTGAGTTTAGCCGTTAAGGCCTTATACTTGTACTATGAGTGGCCGTCATGCTGAAACATGTCGAGTTCCATGTGCAAGGTTTTATGTCTAGTTGTTATAATGGTCATCCAACTATTTAACCGGGCTTGCTTCACGAATTTGGTATCAGAGCCAAGTTTAGCATTTTAATAGTATAATTATAATAGTAAAGTACCTTGGCGAGGGAAGTCATTTATACAACTGATATCACACTCGTTTATTATGTATAAACAACAAATATTATTGTCCTTGTAAACCTAGTCAACCATAACCACCAACTATTTATTGTCCTAGACACCTAACTGTAACTAGCATAAAGAGAAGATTAGCATATATATCCAAAAGAATTAGCAGGACTTTGAAGAAGCAAAAGTTTTATCTTGGTTATCTTGAACATTCTTCATTTATTCGTAAATATAATAACAGAGTACAACATGAAGTTTTAGAAGCAAAAAGAGCAACATATCAAGTTTTAGAGACCTTGAGAGAAGAAAAAGAGTTTCTAAGAAACCAATTAGCTATAGCTTTAGAGAAAGGTAGACTGTAGTTTATGATAGATTATCTTAATTTAGAAATTAGTGAAGCACAAAAAAGAAAAATAACCTTAGACCAAAATAGTTTAGTTTGCTATTTTCCATTGAGAATGCATAATCATATTTTGCATAGTGAAGAAAATCCACAAGCCAATAGTATTGTAAATCTTATTATTAGTTAAGCAGAAAATATAAAATTAGAAAATAATAAGCATAATCATTTGTTAAACCAATTGTTAGAGCATTTTCAGAAAAATTCCATACAAATAATTAGACAAAATTTAGATTATGTTACATCTCAGTTAGAAGATAATAATAAAAATATTCAAAGGTTTCCTAGCAAAAGAGAGATAAAAGAGTTTGTTGACCTCATAGATAGTAAGCCTAAGCAAGTAGAACTCAAATCATTAGAAATAGTTGAGCAGTTAAAATTAGAAGTTCAACAAAAAAATCAATTAGTGCAAAAAGAGTTGAGTGAACAAGTAGATAAGTTGCATAATAAAATAGATAGATTATTAGGTTAATGACCGATTCTAGAACTAGTAGAAAATACATCCAAGCTTTGAAAGAAATTCGTAAGTTAGATAAAGAACCAATAGGTTTAACAGATTTTTTAACACAAGTAGCTAGTAGTAATATTCCCATTAGGCAAAATAATTTAATTATTCAATTAGTTTTAAATTTGGCCGAAAAATTAGACCAAGTTGAAGAGCAAATAGCAGAAATAAACCAAATTTTACATAACGCATCTTCATCACTTCTACCGTCTTTGCTAGAAAAATTAGAAAATTTAATGTTAAGTACAAACAATAATATTAGAAGACCTAAGATAAATCCTTTTGATAACATAAAATGGAACTCTTTAGGAGAAAAGGAAAAGAAGTAGTTAGAGATGAAGATATTTACCCAAATAAAGAAGAAGCACAAGAATTTATTAGAAGATGATTTGAGAAAACACAGAAAAATAAATATAATTTGTACCAATTAGGTTTATTTGAAAACAAAGTAGAATTGTAAGTAGCATCAGTCAAAATGAAGTTAGTTGTATTGATAAAGAAGTTACGCTTAATTTACTTAGTAAGAAAGCAGTTATGCATTTGAGAAAATTACATTTCAGTTAGATTCACATAGGAACAATATTAATTGGAATAGCAGGATTAACCAAAGCACAAGTAGGCACAAAAACTTTAGTATACATATATGATGATAGATGGGATAATCACCAACAAGCAGCAATAGCAACAGCTGAAGTAGATTTAAGTTCAAATTTAGCAGTCATAGGTTGTATTCCAAATTATGTTATGACAATAAATGAATTTAGTAAATATATTAAAGTAAGTATAAGAACAAAAAAAATTATAATATGAAAGGATAGTATAAAAATTTATGTATTAGTTTAACGTATATTGGAAAAGTATCTGATAAATATAATTATAAGTTTAATTTAGAATTTCAAATTTTGGTTCAAACATTTGGTAGTAAGCATGTAAATATGATAGAAGCAAAACCCGTAGATAATAGTTTTTTAGAATAAACTCAGTGGATATTACCTAATTTACAAGTAGTAAGAAATAGACAACCAGATAGAGTACAAATACATGAAACTAGTACAGGTAAAGCAACAATTAGGTTTAGTAATCACAAGCAACTAGAAAATATAGAAGAGAATGAGAGTGAGATCGAAAATGAGAATATTCATGTGGCTTTTGATCATATTGTCGAAGATATTGATCATTTGGATGAAGAACAATACTTAGAAAAATATAAGACATATAATTTAGGACTACATAGAATTTTAGATGAAGAGATGAAAAACTTAATCTTAGAGATAAGAGTAGAACATATTTTAGGATCAAAGAATATAATAATTTATTAGAGTTGAAAGCAGAATGTAATCCAGCAGAAGAAAGTAGTACATCAAGAGTAGAAAATCCAAGATACACAGGTAGAATTGATCAACAATTTTTTAGACCAACAAACGAACAATATAAAAAACAAGCTAAAGTAGATTACATAGAAGAAAGTACGATAAAACCATCTAGAAAAAATAGAATTCCATATTTGAAAGGGTTAGAAAAAATTAATATAGCAGGAAATATATTAAATTTAGATAACGTAGATTCACAAGATTGGGAAAGAACGATTGAGAGATGAGAGAAAGATTGTCTACATGCAATATTAATGTTAGATTTTAGTAATTTACAAAATATGTTAGATTATTTTGAGCATACCTTAGATGGTTTAGTTTTTTATTATTTTCAGTCATGGAAAGTTCAAAATCCAGAACAACATCATGTAACTAAAACGCATTTTAATATTGATGGTTTTGTTACTTTGATTAAACAAGAACTTTTAGATCATAATTTGTTAGATGGCAGAAGCGAACAAGAACAAATAAGACCAATTAGAAATTTAGAACAATTACAAATTTTTGATTTACAGTATATAGCTGAGTATACTACAAATTTCTTTAAATATTTAGGAAGAACAGGTAGAATTAGCGACATAAATTTATAAGATACTTATATGACAAAAATAAAATAACCAATAGGAGAAAAGATTTGGAATGAATGGCAAAAGCATCCAAAGAAAAATGATATTGTAATAGGATCTAGAATTCAACATGTATATGATATACTTAGATAAGAGTGTAGTGATAGGAGCATATTTATGCGCCTTAATTTGCTTGTTTTCTTGCATTTATGTTGCTAGTACTTAGTAATTTTAGTACTTTAAGCTATTTTCGTGTGTTTGTAGGTCCAAAGGGCTAAAGGAGCAAGAAAGTGCATTTTGGTGCATTTTGGAGTAGTTTGGGGCATTAAATGGATTGCATATGCTTAAAGCCAAGTAGATGGACAAAATTGAAGACCAAAGGAGACAATCCCCTTATGCCGTGCCAACCACACACCATTCCATCCACACATTCACCCACATGCATTCCCCCTCTAATCCACATGCTCTCCCATTTCAGATTGCATTCCCATTCACCACAGAAAACTCCCTTTGAGCCGTGCACATTCACTCACCACAAATCAGCCACATGCACTTTGCCTTTCATCATTACACCACAATCCCAACCATGCCATGCATAACACACCAACAACAACCTTGCAGTGCATTTCATGTTCATTCCAACCTTTAATCCACATGTAGCCACATATTCATTCCACATGCACATTCACCCCTTTATCCACACTAAAACCATGCACATGCATTTCCCTTGTGCAATTCCAGCTTTCCACAAGCCACTCCACATTCATCCATTCACCACACAACACACTAACACAAATCCACACTTTGCCGTGCATAACCTTGACAATTCCAACATGCATTCATCATCATAACCTAGCTGTCATTCCTTCCCCCCTTTGCCGTGCATTCTTCCCCCTTAATTCCAGCATTCCACATGCATTTCCAACCTAACATTCCCCCTTTAATGCACATGCATTCCCTTCATAAATCAGCCACATGCACACTCAATCACTCAACCTTTTGCCGTGCACATCACCACACAATTCCAACTTTCCAACCTAGCCACATCCACATGCATTCGCTCATAATCATTCACTCACCTTGCAGCCACATTTCCACCCACCTCCTAGCTGTCATGTTCCCTCTTATTTACCTATAAATAAGCATCCATTGCAGCCACAATTCATTCATTCCATTCACAACACTTCACACAACACAAACACCTTTGTGCCGTGCAAATCCCCTTCCATTTCTGCACCATTTCTTCTCCTCCATTGCAGCCACTCCAACCATTCCCCATTCCATTCACAACACCATCACACCACCAGAAATCATCCCTTGGCCGTGGCTTCCCATCCCTCGAAAACACTATCCTACCACCCCACTCCATTCTACATCATCCATAATCTCCAAAACTCACCTTAGACCTTGTGCTACAACAACGAGGAAGAGAAGAGGACCTAAACGTTCATACAATTCAAGTTTGAGTTGTTGGAATGTTTAGGTGTTTCTTTGATTTCAATGTTTAAATTCAATTCTCTTTGTTTTGTACGAATGAGGAATGGAAGAGAAGAGGGCCTAAACGTTCATACAATTCAAGTTTGAGTTGTTGGAATGTTTAGGTGTTTCTTTGATTCTCTTTGTTTTGTACGTATGAGGAACTAAACCCCCTTTAGCTAGGGGGTGATTCGAAACTATGGTTATGCTTGCAATATGAATTGATTAACTTTGGTTGGAATTTCATAAGTTGTGGATTCAATTTGTTTAACCGTTTGATTGATAACTTATTTATGTATGTTTATTGAGAATGCGCACTTAATTTTCATGCATGAATATGACGCTAGAATATAAGTGAGTTTCACCTAATCGTTATGAACTTATATTCACAAGTAGTGGAGGTTGCTTATAAACAATCACGTTAAATGAATTCTTGGCACGAGTTTCATGCTCATCATAGTAACGAATGCCTCGTCAACACTTATAGTTTTCATAATGCTTAATGATCTTTGATTGTATCTTTATTGTGCTTTTCACGTAAAGGACTTTTGGAGAATATTGTGAATTGCGTTGCGCAATCCCATCCAATTCATTAACTTAAGGAAAACTTGACGGTTAATTTAAGCGGACCTAATTAACCCGGGGTGTTGAGTTTCATAATTTATCGAAAGACCAACTGAGAATCAATCTTGTATGGAAGTGTAACATGTGTGGAGAAGAACCCCTTGGCTATTCCATCATCCATATTTTCATCACATTCATATTTACGTTTTGCCTTTAATTACAATTTGTGCATTTTAGTTAATTTCGTCAAAAACTCAATTCCCCCCCCCCATCTTTTGTTAAGTCTTAATCATTTGATTTGTTTTAGTATTTTACGTTTGTTTAGTTTTGCATTCTTTGAGTCTAGTATAGTGTTTTATATTGTGTTTTTACGTTTTTGAGTCAAATCCAAGTGATTAACAATCCCTCCTAATCCCCGGTCCGGAACGATCCCTACTTACATCATTACTACAATTGTCAAAAAGAGGGTTTAATTTGTGTGCGTATAAATCTCACATCAAATTTTGGCGCCGTTGCCTGGGATTAGCAACTTTGCTAATCCTTTGGATTGTTATTTTCGTTTTCTTATTAGTTTTAGTTTTAGTTTCTGTTATGTATTTCAGTTTTAGTTTTTGATTTGTGTTTTGTTTGTTGAATTCAAGTACTAGAGAAGCACAACATGGCACTTGATAATGCTTCTCTTTTGTCACAACTCATGGAAAGGTCCCAAATGCAAAGCGTTGGTACATTTGATCTTCAATCAAGGAATAACGTGTTTTCCAATACTTACAATTCAGATTGGAGTGATCATTCAAACTCTATGTGGTGGGAACCTCAACATGTTCAAGAAGAAGGATATTGGCCGCTGTATGAGGAATTCTATTCAACGCCTATGCAGCCACCACAACCTGCCCAAAGCAATGTAGGTAATTCAAGTGATAATGATAAGATTTTTCAATTACTTACTACTTTGACGCAGGGAATCCAACTTCAAAACAAAGAGAGGAAACATCAAGACAAAAGGTTGGACCACTTGGAAAAGCAAATTGGGCAGATAGCGGAGTTTGTAGAACAATTTTGCGACCAAGGCAAACTCCCTAGTTCAACCATTGTAAATCCGAAGGGAGGATTTGAAACCACCAATGCTATCATGTTAAGAAGTGGCAAGGAGGGTGGAACGGACCCTCAACCATCAAATTCAAATCACAAGGAAGATGAAAGATTGCAATTTGAGGAAGAAGAGTTGGACCAACCCACGACAAGGGTGGAAACACCTTTGCCGGAGGCACCTATTGATCCTACGCCATCTAATTCAAGTAAGGTTGTTCCAAATTTAATTATTTCTAACCCCGTTCCAACAAATATCCCTATTCCTTGCAGGTTCATGATTTCCAAGGAAGAAGAAAATGAAAAAGACACCTTGGAAGCTATTCCAAAGGTGAAAAGTAGTGAATATCATGAATTCATCAAAGATGACGTTCTTGAGATAAACAACCCCAAAGAAGTTGAATTTTATGACGCGGGACAAGTCATAACTTTCAAAGGAGTGTTTATTCTTGAGTTCATGTCGGAGCACACAGGTAAGCCGCCTCCCCGAACTTCAATTTTCTTTTATACTAATATGTTGTTAATAATTCAGGCATCCACTCTAGTACTTAAACTATTAACGGATCATCTCAAGTATCACCTCCCATTCAAAGATCCATTGTATGCTGTGGGTCTTAAGTAAGAAATAAGCATACCATCGTCCGGCTGCAAGACGATAAAGAAAGCGCTACTTGGGAGGTAACCCATGCATTCAACAAAGGAAGACATAGAAAGCACTCAAATTCCAGATTTGCATTCCTAAACTCTTCTCTTTGTGCTATTTCGTTTCTGCCAAGTTAGGTTGTTTAGTTGTTGTTTTGTTTGTTTGTTTGTTAATTGTGTGAGTCTATGATTAGAACATTGAGGAAAATGCTTGATTTATTGATAGGCACTGCTAAACAAAGAAAGATGGAGCCTTCACAAAGGTCGTTTACTTGAAGCCCCACTACTTGGGAAAACTACAGAAGTAGGAGGCATCAAAGAAGAGGCCTCAATACTTGGTGGAACGCTGGATGAGCCAGGAAAAAGGTGCCTCTGGAAGAAAGCTGAAAGCCTTTGACGGTCACTTTGAATTCGACCACTGGATTCTTGCAGCTCATCAAGCTTCCTCTTCATGCCAGTCGAATAGTTATTTGCAAGCACATGCAAACTTCTATTCTTGTGCTTAAGCTGTTTGATCTCGTGCTTAAGACTTTCCACCTCCGCCATCAATGATTCCACTTGGCAGGAACGAGCAAGTAGGCGTTGGCCCATGTTGGACACAGAGCCTGCGCACTAAACACTGAGAGATAGGGACTCTTGAACGACCAACTCATCGGACCGTTCTGAAAGCAACCTACTATCTTTTGGAGTGAGGAGGTTTCTAGCTACTATCGTAGCTGTTGTTGCGTCATTCATCATAGAGTCTTCACCTATCAAAGGGTTATTAGAAGATAAAAAAGAAGGGCACCATACATTTACCTGACGCGGCGCACTCGGATCACTGCTAAGACTCAAATATAAGCAAATGTTCGACGGGTTAGCCATTGTCAAAGGGTTAAAAGAGAAAGGTGGATGGAGTAAAATCTGAAAGGGCCGAAGACGATTTTCACAAACGGGCAATCTTCAAAGTGTACATGTTGGAGATGATCGATACCTCTATAAAAAGCCAAGGCGACACGACCACCGATTCAAGGAGCCGGATTTTCCTGCGTGAAGTTCGGCGACGCTTTCGCAGCTTTTCAGATAACGCGTTCAACTTTGTCAAAAGATCTCTGACAAAGTTGAAAACACGTGAAGGTTATCATCCCAACTATGCACTTTTGCCAACATGCGTGGTAACAGAGCCGCACCCGTGATCACTACATGCCATGCAGAAATCGAATAGGCGTTTGTTCAAAAATCGAAGAGCCGTTTGCTCAGAAATTGAAGAGACGTTTGTCGACAAGGGTAAAAGAACAGTACCACTACTTGCTATTGAGAAATCCCTATATATGTCGACCTTCATCTCTTATGGCAAGGCAGACCTGAAGAAAATGTCCAACTCTTCCTCACCTCTGAGGGCGCACTCCCAGCAAAGCCTCTTGAAATACTCAATTTTTTCTCCCCCAAAGAAGATACCAGATACCTGGAGTACAGATGAGGCAGAAGGAAACGGTAGATTGAAGCATGTGGAGACAGCCACAACAAATACATGTGCTGATTCATTCGCCGTTTCTACAAAAGCAAAGGTATCTCATATCATCAAGGTCTAAAGCAAAAGTATCTCATATCATGCTCTTTCCCTGTCTTTTCCTTTGCCCTTGTTATTACTCGCATGGCAAAGTAAACGAAAGTAATCAGCCGGCACTTGGAGTCAGTCTTCCGATCTGGAACCGACTGCCTGGAATCTATTCCCTGGTTGCTTACCTAGCATTGCTCTCGAGTAGTCATCTTCAACGGTTGATACACTTCCAGAGAAGGGACCACTTCTGCAAGGGGAGCAAGTAAGGCAAGTGAAAATGATACATTGAAGCATGTGGAGACAAGTGCAGCAACTGCATAGGCTGAGTTATCCTCCAACCCTTTTCAATACGAATTGGAAAGATTGAACAAAGAAACAGACCAAAGGAGCAAGCTCAGACCTTCAGGGGAGACCAAAAGAATCATCCAGCCCAGTTCAAGAATAAGCCTGTGGAATCACCAACATCAAGCCTCAATGCAATCAACAAGGAGAAGATGGAATTTACATTCCACAACTAGATTTGCGTATCTAAACTCTTCTCTTTGTTATTTACATTCTGCCATGTTTAGTATGTTTAAGTTGCTGCTTTTATGTTTACTTTTGTTTGGTGTGACTTTTAAGCTTAAAACATTGAGGACAATGTTTGATTCAAGTGTGGGGGGGTAACTAATGTTGTTGATACAAATTCGTGAGATTTTATCACCCATAACTTCCAATGTTGTTCCTTGCTGTTTTTAAGTGTTTTTAAGCCATTTTAGAATGTTTGAGAGTGTGTTGACTTATAAACTCCGAAAATCACATAAAAATTTGAAAAACATGTTTTGAAAAGCCTAAAAAGAGTGTTTTGAGTCGTTTTTGTGTGTTTGTGTCTTAGGATACCTTCCAACACAATGACGAGGATTTGGTTTGTAATTGTATGACTGTTAAAAAGAGCTATAAACATGGAGAAAAGTTTGATTTACTCTTGGTATATGCTTGATTATGGTTATAATGTATGACTTCACATGCAATCATAAAAGAAAAATTCGTTTTTGTAACATGCTTGAAAGAAGAAACTCATAATAACGCTACATCCCTGTGAGACTCGAGCCATTACTTTCTTTGGAGAGTTATAATCTGTGATTCTTTGTTTTCTAAAGTTGTTGCATGATTTCATTATTCCTTGCTTGGTTGCTACTTAGAATGCAATTGTATCATGATAGAACTAAATGCTAGAACTTATATCCGTTTCATTCAAAGCATGACATTGAATTGCATAACATATATCAAGATGAAGTTGTGTAGTTGCCACCATAGCCAAATAGCCTTACTTCCCATATTTCATATATATTGTAAGTTTTAACCCCGTTGAGCCTTGTTTAGCCCATGTTCCTTGTTAACCCATATCATCTTCACCTAGCCTAGATTAGGACCATCCGTACCCTTGTTCTTGAAGTATAGTGAGCATGACTTAAATGAATTCCTTTTGAGTTACATTATGCAAGAAAATGAGTGTGGAGGAGTAAAAGTTTGTTTTTAAATTTATATGTTTTGAGATACAAAAGAAAAAGAAGAAGAAAAGAAAGAAAAGGAGTGAAAATAAGTGAGAATGAACTCACGAGCGTTGATGGTTGAAGAAAGGGTCCAAAAAGTTGAATATGGCCCTAAGTTTTGTGTGACTTCCCCTTGGGTGTTCAAAGTTGATTTTTGCGTTCTAAAGGGAATTCTAAATGTCTAATTCATTACTTTGCTCACTATTGCTTAAAGAACCTTTGTTTTCCATATCCCTTCTTTGTTATCCAAACACCCCAAGCCCCATTACAACCCGTGACTTCACTCTTGAGTGTTATGTGTTTCAATTTGTGGAGTTTGAACTTGGTATGAGCATATGGTGTCACTGGTTCTCGCATCTAAGTATTAGCATTCCATTCATGAGATCATACCTAAACATGCTTATTAACTCCAGAAATTGCTCTCTTTATGATACATATATGTGAGTGTTCATTTTCATGTTTACATCAATCTTCTCACATATAACTAGTTTAGGGTGTGTAGTCAGAAAATCTGAGTGAAAATTGAGTGCATGTCATGTAAGGAATTGAGCAAATTCTCTACGGCATGTTACTACATTCAAAACATGGTTTTAAATGCTTAATTGTGAACTAATATGTGGTGACTATGATTAAGTATGTACTTAAGTATAAGGATGATTAAAATCTATGTGAGTAATGATTTTTAACATGTCATGTGCATTGGAAATCCCTGAGGCAACGTTGGAAGGTTTAAGATTGTCTTTGGTTTGTTTTGTTTTGTTTCGTTTTGTTTTGATTTTCTGTTTTGCTCGAGGACTAGCAAAAGCTAAGTGTGGGGGAATTTGATAGGCATATTTATGCGCCTTAGTTTGCTTGTTTTCTTGCATTTATGTTGCTAGTACTTAGTAATTTTAGTACTTTAAGCTATTTTCGTGTGTTTGTAGGTCCAAAGGGCTAAAGGAGCAAGAAAGTGCATTTTGGTGCATTTTGGAGTAGTTTGGGGCATTAAATGGATTGCATATGCTTAAAGCCAAGTAGATGGACGAAATTGAAGACCAAAGGAGACAATCCTCTTATGCCGTGCCAACCACACACCATTCCATCCACACATTCACCCACATGCATTCCCCCTCTAATCCACATGCTCTCCCATTTCAGATTGCATTCCCATTCACCACAGAAAACTCCCTTTGAGCCGTGCACATTCACTCACCACAAATCAGCCACATGCACTTTGCCTTTCATCATTACACCACAATCCCAACCATGCCATGCATAACACACCAACAACAACCTTGCCGTGCATTTCATGTTCATTCCAACCTTTAATCCACATGCAGCCACATATTCATTCCACATGCACATTCACCCCTTTATCCACACCAAAACCGTGCACATGCATTTCCTTTGTGCAATTCCAGCTTTCCACAAGCCAATCCACATTCATCCATTCACCACACAACACACTAACACAAATCCACACTTTGCCGTGCATAACCTTGACAATTCCAACATGCATTCATCATCATAACCTAGCTGTCATTCCTTCCCCCTTTTGCCGTGCATTTTTCCCCCTTAATTCCAGCATTCCACATGCATTTCCAACCTAACATTCCCCCTTTAATGCACATGCATTCCCTTCATAAATCAGCCACATGCACACTCAATCACTCAACCCTTTGCCGTGCACATCACCACACAATTCCAACTTTCCAACCTAGCCACATCCTCATGCATTCACTCATAATCATTCACTCACCTTGCAGCCACATTTCCACCCACCTCCTAGCTGTCATGTTCCTTCTTATTTACCTATAAATAAGCATCCATTGCAGCCACAATTCATTCATTCCATTCACAACACTTCACACAACACAAACACCTTTGTGCCGTACAAATCCCCTTCCGTTTCTGCACCATTTCTTCTCCTCCATTGCAGCCATTCCAACCATTCCCCATTCCATTCACAACACCATCACACCACCAGAAATCATCCCTTGGCCGTGGCTTCCCATCCCTCCAAAACACTATCCTACCACCCCACTCCATTCTACATCATCCATAATCCCCAAAACTCACCTTAGACCTTGTGCTACAACAACGAGGAAGAGAAGAGGACCTAAACGTTCATACAATTCAAGTTTGAGTTGTTGGAATGTTTAGGTGTTTCTTTGATTTCAATGTTTAAATTCAATTCTCTTTGTTTTGTACGAATGAGGAATGGAAGAGAAGAGGGCCTAAACGTTCATACAATTCAAGTTTGAGTTGTTGGAATGTTTAGGTGTTTCTTTGATTCTCTTTGTTTTGTACGTATGAGGAACTAAACCCCCTTTAGCTAGGGGGTGATTCGAAACTATGGTTATGCTTGCAATATGAATTGATTAACTTTGGTTGGAATTTCATAAGTTGTGGATTCAATTTGTTTAACCGTTTGATTGATAACTTATTTATGTATGTTTATTGAGAATGCGCGCTTAATTTTCATGCATGAATATGACGCTAGAATATAAGTGAGTCTCACCTAATCGTTATGAACTTATATTCACAAGTAATGGAGGTTGCTTATAAACAATCGCGTTAAATGAACTCTTGGCACGAGTTTCATGTTCATCATAGTAACGAATGCCTCGTCAACACTTATAGTTTTCATAATGCTTAATGATCTTTGATTGTATCTTTATTGTGCTTTTCACGTAAAGGACTTTTGGAGAATGTTGTGAATTACGTTGCGCAAACCCATCCAATTCATTAACTTAAGGAAAACTTGACGGTTAATTTAAGCGGACCTAATTAACCCGGGGTGTTGAGTTTCATAATTTATCGAAAGACCAACTGAGAATCAATCTTGTATGCAAGTGTAACATGTGTGGAGAAGAACCCCTTGGCTATTCCATCATCCATATTTTCATCACATTCATATTTACGTTTTGCCTTTAATTACAATTTGTGCATTTTAGTTAATTTCGTCAAAAACTCAATTCCCCCCCATCTTTTGTTAAGTCTTAATCATTTGATTTGTTTTAGTATTTTACATTTGTTTAGTTTTGCATTCTTTGAGTTTAGTATAGTGTTTTATATTGTGTTTTTACGTTTTTGAGTCAAATCCAAGTGATTAACAATCCCTCCTAATCCCCGGTCCAGAACGATCCCTACTTACATCATTACTACAGTTGTCAAAAAGAGGGTTTAATTTGTGTGCGTATAAATCTCGCATCATGTAGTCAAATAAAAGCTAAGAAACAAATTAGGAAGCAATTTTATATGAGTTGTAAAAATATAGATTTACCAAAGCAGTATGGTTGTCATAAGAAAATATACAAAAAGTAATATAAGTCATACAAACCATATAAACAACATAAGACCTTCAAGAACATACATGAAGAGAAAATATATTCCAAAATAATTTAGAAAAAGAAGTGGTAGACATTGGATTAGAAAATATAGAGTGCCAAAAGATAAGAGTAGTTGTAAATGTTATTTATGTGGAGAAGTTGGGCATATTAGACCTAAATGTCCAAAATCAGGAAAGCAGTCGAGAGATAAAGTACATTTGATAAAGTTGTTCAAGCTAGAAAATGATGAATATATAGTTTAGATGATTTAAGTGATAATCAGAGTATTTATAGTATAGAAAGTATAAATATGATAGATTCAGACTTGGAAAATTCAAGTAGTTCAAATAGTGATTTAGAAGAATATATGTGCAATTCATAGAAGAACAACATGAAGAAGAGTATAAGTATATTAATTTAAGTTAGCCAGAAAAATGTCATAAGTGTAGCAAGTTAGTTGCACATAAATATTATAATACATATTCAATATTATATGAAAAGTGTTATAGTAATAGATTATTAGAAATCAATTCAGTAGAATCATAAGAAAGTACTGAAATATTAGGAAAAATTGTTCATAGTAGAAAAGCCAAAAAAATAGTTCTTTAATTACCATAAATTGTGAAATAGAATTAGCAAAAGAACACAAAATACAAACAACGACTATGATAGATACAGGAAGTACAAAGAGTATCATAAGAGAAGAGTTAGTACCAGAAAAATATAGACAAAAATTAGTAAAACCAGTGGGAATAACACAGTTTGATGAGAGACCAATTTATTTAACACATTGTATTAATAATGAGTCTATTAAAGTAGAAAAACAACAATTTAATTTATCACTAACATTTATTTCACCAGTAGGATCATACCCATTTATTTTAGGTTTAAACTTTTTGAAAAGTTTACAAGGTTTTTTATTTATAAATCCTAACATAACATTTTTTAAAAGAGGTATTACAATAAATGATCAAAGTAATACTGTAAAAGCATACAAAAATATAAGTATACAAGAATCTAGTGGTCAAGATAGTTATTATTTAGAAAACTCAAAAGAACATGATGACCATAATAATATAGAAGAGTTTGATGAAGAAATATTTGAACATGAATATCCGATTTTAGAAGAAGAAAAAACCCGTATAGAAACATTACAGTTAGATAGACCAAAGAACTATAATAAACCAAAGAGTTTAGACGAATTATTACAATTACCATAACAAACTAGGATTATAGGAGAAGAACCACAATTACATTGGAGTAAAAATAAAATACTAGCAAAATTAGATATAATTAATCCAGATTTAACCATAAAGACAACTGATATGCCTTGTAGTTTAATAGATAAACAAGAGTTTGAGCAGCAAATAAAAGAGTTGTTAAATTTAAAAGTAATTAGACCTTCTAAGTCTAGACATAAATCAGCAGCATTTATTGTGAGAAAACATTCAGAACTAAAGAAAGGTAAACTAGAATAGTTTATAATTACAAGAGATTAAATGATAATACATATGAAGATAGTTATAAGTTACTAAATAAGGATGAGCTTATATATAAAATTCAAGACAGTAAATATTTTAGCAAATTTGATTGTAAATCAGGATTTTGGCAAATACAATTAGCAGAAGAATCAATTGAGTGGATAGCTTTTACTTGCCCAAAATGACATTTTAAGTGGCTTGTTATGTCATTTGGACTTAAAAATGCTCCATCGATCTTTCAAAAAAAGATAGATCAAATTTTCAAGAAATATGATAATTTTTTGTAGTGTTTATGTAGACGATATTTTAGTACATAGTAAGAATAGAAATGAACATAGGAAGCATTTAGAGATAGTTTTACAAGAATTTATCAATAATGGAATTATAATTAGCAAAAATAAAATAGCATTAGAAAAGCAAGATATAGAATTTTTAGGAATGTATATCAAGTCAGGTACAATACAATTACAAGATGATATAGCTAAAAAGGTCTTAGAATTTCCAAATAAGCTAGAAGATAAAAAACAATTACAAGCATTTTTAGAATTGTTAAATTATGCAAGAAATTTTATCCCTGATTTAGGAAGAAAATAGCAGTATTACATACTAAAACTAGCAAAACAGGACAAAAATATTTTAATAGTGAAGATATTAAATTAGTTCAAAATAGAAAGGAGGAAATCACTAAACTTAAGCCATTAAAATTACCATTAGATGATAGTTATAAAATAGTTGAAACAAATGCTTCATCATTAGGATAGGCAGGTATACTATACCAAAAAAAGCATAAGGAGTCACCAAAGTCTAACGAACAAGTTTGTAGATATCCATCAGGAAAATTTAGTGATGTACAGTCAAGATTACCATCAATAGATTTAGAAATTTTAGGAATAATTAACTCACTTGAAGCATTCTCTTTATTTTTACATAATGAAGTATTTACAATTAGAACAAATTGTTAAAATATAGTTTCTCATTATAATAAGATACATGCTAATAAACAGGCAACCCAAAGATGGGTTAATTTTATTGATTCAATTACAGGAAATGGTTTTAAACTAATTTTTGAACATATAAAAGGTAGTGACAATACATTAGCTAATATCTTATCAAGATTAATTCGTTGAACATGAATGGAATATCGTGGACTATCATCCTCAAATAGCGCAAGACCACAAGGTAAAAGAGCACCTTTCAATAGCATAATGATGCACCATGGACCTCTATCATTCAATGGATTCCAAAATAGCATAAGCAGACCAGCATCACCACCAGTACCCACTTTCAACTTTAATGGCAATATTGTTAAAGGAATCAGAAATCCAACTCTGAAATATAGGCCAAGAGTACCAGGACTTTTTGATAGGCAACAAATTCTCTTAGATAATTTTTGGAATATCCAAATCAAATTGCCAAGCATGAGGTTAGGTCATGAAAAAATAATTAGAGCCTTAGAACAAGAGTTTGATAACTTTAATTTTAATTTCCATCAAAGCCAACAGCACATTCATTCTCTTGAGCACAACTTTCAAATCATTTCTAGAAACCATGAGTCATTACTTAGTAAGTTTACCAAGATGAGCCAAGAACTCTAATCTTTTAAAATGCAGCAGAAGGCAAGCGACACCCTGAAAAAAGAATTGAAAATAGGTTTGGAAACTGATCAGCATAAGAATAAAGAAAAAGTGGTTATTGGACCCATAAAACAATAGGCTAATGAGCCCATAGAAGAGATTAAGATTGAGCTCTTATAAGAAGACATTGAAATGGAGCATCATCAGCATTTGAGTGACAAAGAAAAAGAAGAAAAATATGAAAGTTTCCTTAGGAACGTATCTTTAGACTTAATAATAGATGATATCCTACTAGAAAAAATTTCAAAAGAAAAATTAAGAATAATGCCACCAGATATGCAAAATGAGATCCAGACCAGAGCATCACAATCCATGAAAAAGTTACAATTACAATTACAATGTGCTTTGTATTAGTCCATCTTTGATCCAAAACCATGGATGGATAGTATTATAAAGATGTATCCACCATGTCTTTGTGATAGTACAGAGAATTGTATTTGTAAACCAGAGGTTAGCATAGATGTGGCCAGAATTAACATGAGAGATTTTAGACCATGGCGTTTTAGTTATGAGTATCAAAAAAAGCAAAATGTGGTAGAAGTTACCCCGACCTTACTATTAGAGTTTGGCTATCTTGATAAAATATTCATTAACCATATTTCCCAACTAGAATCATTTCCTGAAAAACTTATAAAAGTAGCAAAAGTATCTAGAAAAGTGGAAAGAAATTTGCATAAGTTTTATTAGTAGTCTTCTAGACTGTATGTACATATGCAAAAGGAGCAAGTTAGGCATATAGCCATGATTAATGCAGAGTCATTTAGACTATCCCCTATCTTCCCACACTGGTGGACTCCTTCATACAAAAATATTTTAAAATTTTGAGGGATCCAAATGTTAGCCTTAGATGAGTTTGAAGATTTTAGGTATGATATGATATTAATAGCAAAAGAAGAAGAAGAAATGTATATTTACAACAAGTCAAAAGCATGTCATCAACCAAACCGGAAGCCTTAAAATTTCAAAGGAGAAACAGAATATATGTATTACAAGGTAAAAGAAGAGAAAGAAAGAGATACAGAGCTAGTAGAAGGCGATGAACAATACTGGAACAATTTGACAAAAGAAGAGCTGCATAACATCGACAAGATGATGGAAGCATGAAGAGCTGACAACAAATTAGTATAAGTTGAATAGTATCATGTAAAATAATGTATTTCCAGACAGAAATGTCAGCATCGTTGTGGACTCCGCTACAATAATGAAATAACGGCATAAGAGTAAATAAAGAAAAGAGCTTAACCCATTATGGACTTTTCATACACAAAATGTCCTTTTGATTAAGAATGAATAGTGCTGGGCCCTTTTTCATTAAAACTCCCTTACTAAATTTAATGCCTTAACTGAATGAATATATTTTTTGTATTAACAAAGATAGATATAATCGTTAACCAATAGGGAATCTGTTACTCGGTGTGTATAGATAATACCTGCTGGTTAATTTGCGGTTATGTGCACGGTTAATTTTCATTGTTATAGGGATAGATATAATATTTTCGTCCCCAAACCGAACCATTGCCATCCCTATCAGAGAACTGGTTAGAGTTGAAATGTTTAAGTCTCCAAAATTTGCCACGCGAACTCTAATTGTTTTGGTCTGATTGAAAGGGATCTAAATTACATATTAGAACTATGTTCATTGGGCTTAAAACTCATAAAGTAAAATGCTATAATTGTTAGTAAACAAATGTGCAGAGAGAGACCTAGTGATAGATGACACGCCCGACCCTGATATTCCCTGAACACCAGTGTAGGCACGTGCTGGCCGACACCCGAAGGTGACGAAGTCATACTAAGATGCATGAGAACTAAAGAATATAAATAAGAATTACAAATTTAAAAGTAATTAATATGCAAATAAAGAACGTGTTCAAATGAATACAAGAATAGGTCCTACACCGAAAAGACTCAAAGATCCCAATGCGGAAGTGCCTTGACGCCGAGATTGTATGCCTCGATTCTAAGTCCTGGCATCCAGGCGTTCCCACATTGGTATTTTCGAGTCCTCTCGGGGTAGGACCATTCTTGTATTCATTCAATTTTATATTATTTCATTTTAGTGTTCAAGTTAATTGTATGCTCTGAACACGTTCCTCATTTGCATATTAATTACTTTTAAATTATAAGTCTTCTTTATATTTTTAGTTCTCATGCATCTTAGTATGGCTTCATCACCTTCGAGTGTTGACCAGCACGTGCTTACCTTGATGTTCAGGGAATATTAGGGTCGGGCGTGTCAAATTGGTATCAGAGCATACTTAGGACGTCATTCTTTCATTTGGTAACGATAATCCTTCATTCTTCTAAATCTTGTTTGCTTCTATCAGAATTATGGATCCTGCTGGTGGGAATATAACTCAATGACATCATTCTGGTGTAATAGGAGGAATGCAGTAGGTATTCTTTGCCTTACTGAATGCTTTTCCTGGCAATAGCAGCCTGAGTCGTACATACATGGAGATTGCTCATAGCCACGGCGTTACGGATCTTAGGGTAGTTAGAGCCTGTCAAGAGGCTGAGGATTAGTTAGAGAAAATGGAGGATACTCTTAAGAGCATGAAATGCCCACTGACTGGATGCGCGAATACCGCTGGTTACTTCTTTTAGGGGGATGCGAGGTTTTGGTGGAAGTCAGCGAAGAACTCTCGTCCACTTGGTTCGTTGATAACTTAGGCCACATTCAAGAGACTCTTTAGCGCACACTTTTTAAGCCCCAGTTATCAGCTGAAAAAGAGATAAGAGTTCTTAGAGTTTCGCCAAGGCGACCTGAGCATTTCAGAGTTTGACAACATTTTTCGGCACCTGGCGAGACATCATGAGGGAATTTATGGGAATTAGAGGGAAATGATGATTCAGCTACATATTACCTTAAACCCAAATTATCGCCAACTTGTGGCTGCACAAAGGCATAGATCCTATGAGGAGATGATCGAGACGTGCTTAAGGATCGAACAATCAAGATGAGACAGTCTTAATCAGGATCAGCCTCAGAGTCAGAACCATCCTTAAAGTCAAAACTAGAATCAACAAGATCAAGGATTCTGATCCCAAAGTATGAGGGAGCATTTTACTTTTTCTCATTCCTTTGGCCCTAGACACTCGCAGTCGTTCAAGCGACAAGGCCAAAGTTCGGGATCATCTAGTGATGGCTTAGGTAATGAGTCGGCAAGATACTCTTTCAACCATTATAATCCGTCGATTCTGGCTTGTGCGCGTTATGGTATGCGCTATATGA